>NC_059128.1:53806419-54120884 GCF_020740605.2 Lemur catta | reverse complement strand
AAATAGATTTTTGTTTTCTTCTCTTAAGAAGGAATTCCTTCTTCATGTGCCACAGGACTAATTTTTACACCTTCAATGGAAGTCAATAGAATTTGCACATGGAAAAGGGAAATATATGTTCAATGAGCAAATTTACCTAGCCACAAATGCAGAGACATTTTGCAAGAATGAGGACATAAGAATTAGGCTTCTAGTTAATAAAGAATAATATAAAGATAAAGGGAAAAGGGAAAGAAAAGCACTGTTTACACAAAGTATTTGTCTTTCTTAGAGGGAGATAGATTAATAAATTATTGTTGTTAGCAAAACCCGAGGTAAAATTTTAAAGATCTAGTTTTCAGTCTGTTAACTGTCAAATATTTCTGTCAGAAAAGAGTTGTCTCTTTCCATGGTGTTCTACCTCCCACCAAAGCCTGGTGGGACTAAGTAATGGTGGTACTCCGTGGCATTTTAAACATTATGTCACCTCACCTGAGATCTAGAAGAAACAGTATGCAGGCTTTAATAAAGCTATTTGTAGGCCAACTCCCAAATTTCTAGTATCTACCACTCCTTGGCAGTTTCTCTTAATTTGTAACAGTTGACCTACTAACAGGTTCCCAGAAACACAGGTTCAAATTTTGGCAGGCCTACCTCTCCTCTTTGTCCTTCCAAAGTACATAAATGCTAAACCGTTCACAGTGAGGAAGAGAAAGTCATTCCAACTAGACTTTTAAAACTAAGACCCTTTCTGTTCCCTACCAGGTTACTGCCATTCTCGCCAAAGGAATAAAGTTTTGTCAGTGTGCCTTGGCATAATTTCTCCAGCCTGGATTAAACACAGGTGACTGAGAGTCTGCCTTATCTCAACAGGGCATTAGTCACTCTATAAAAGTTAAATTTATTATGAAATGCTTTGTTTGTGTTAACATATATCTTCTCTGGGAAGTTGGAAACAAAGGCATGTCCTTTGAGACTCTATAAGGGGAAAACACATCCTCCTTTGGAATTTAACCTTAATTTGAACCAAGATCTGTGAAAGAAAAGTACTTTAGTGTATTGTTCCCTTGCTCCACCCTTCTATCCCCTTATCTAAATGGAGTTACTGTTGCTGTGTTTTCTTAACTCTTATAATTCCAAACCTTGCTTTCTTAAATTTGATATTTATCTTAAGAGAGAAATATATTAAAATAATTGTGGCAAAAAATTTGACTTTGCTTTTAAGAATGAGTTGTTTTATATAATATATTAATTCTGATATCCTTAAAGTTAAGTGCATGGCCAGTTTATAGTTATACATCTTTGTTGTTCATTCTGTTGTTTAAAGGTACATTGTAAAGAATATTTTATTTCCTAAAACTTAAAAAAACTTTTTTTTTTTTTGAGTCAGAGTCTCGCTCTGTCACGCCAGCTAGACTGCAGTGGCATCCTCATAGCTCACTGCAACTTCAAACTCCTGGGCTCAAGCAACCCTCCTGCCTCAGCCTCCCCACTAGCTGGGCCTACAGGCACACGCCACCACGCCCAGCTAATTTTTTTTTTCTATTTTGTGGAGATGGGGTCAGGCTGGTCTCAAACTCCTGACCTCAAGCATCCCTCCCTCCTCAACCTCCCCGTGTGCTAACATTGCAGGCGTGAGCCACTGTGCCCGCTTGGCCTCCTAAAACTTTTATTTCCTGCAAATCTTCTCTAAGATTCTCTTACTAGCAAACACTGTCATGTATATATAGTTGGCACTCTACTAGAAGTAAAGAATAATTAGAGTCAAGAAAAGTTTACATTAGGAATGATGATGAGGTACTATTTGAAAGACCGAGTTTCCACCTGTTTTCCTTCAGTCTGTTTGCAAAGTCTTTGTAATGTATCTAAAACCCAGTGATGCTCCAGTGCTCCTTTTCAAAAGCAAAAGCAGAACCTCTATTACTGTTGCCCCTTATAAACAACAGCCTAGTTGTTTATAAGCATCAAGGAAAGTATGTGAAAAAGGAAATATTTTAATTTGACATTAAAAAACACTGCTTATATAAATGCTTAATGTTTCTTTAATATCATCTACCAACAAACTCGTAATCATCCAAATGATTTTCCTTTATTGACTTTTGTTACATTAAAGAAAAATCACAAACTAAATTCAAGTATGAGCTTAGATATTCATTTGTTCTAAAAAAGGAACATGATTTAAAAATGTACCTGTATTCAATGCCTCTCAAAATAACTATCCTCCATATTATTAAATTGAAAATGTCTTGGCAAAAAAAGAAAGGAATTCAGAGCAAAACATTTACAGATTCCTTTGGTGACATAGTTCCTTATCTCATATTTCATTTAAACAATAATATTGAAATCAGTTTGATAGACATGTTTTTTTTAATATGAAGTATATACATAATACAGTTAGGAAATTAGGATCTTTATCACAAGTAACATCAAATCAGGATATCATTGTTCCCCATCTCAGCCCCACCAATATGTATTTGTTCCACCCCAAGCAACCCTCATATGACAATCATTAAAGCTTAGTCTCTGCCACTTGTTAGCACTTGATTATATACTATCATTGTTATTTAAATTCTTACCAAAGCATTGGGAATCAAAGAAATAAAAAAATAACCTCCTAATATGTACCAGGTTTTTTCTTAGAAATTATAAACTCACTTGGAGCAATAATGAGTTGACAATTTGAATTATTTACCTCTTAGACTCTTAAGTCCTTGGTTCTCTTGGACTTTGTACTGCATTAGATACTAATTTGATACAAATTTCCTTAAAAGGTAACAGCCTTGTACCTCTTGCTGCCTTACTAAATGCTGCCCCCAAATTTTTCCAAGGATGATTTTGGATGATTATCTTCATGGCATGTGTAGATGCCTATATAGTTATACCATTCATTCATTCATGGTCCCACTGTAAGATAGTCATAGGAAGACCTTTCATGGGAATAAAATGGTCAAAATAATAGATGAACAAGATAATGAGAGAAGTGAAGATAGGTAAGTATAATATAAGGTTGAAAAGGCAGATGTTAACCAGAACTAAAGAAAAGAATGAAAGATGTGGGCTTTGTAGGATGATGGGAAGAAACAATTTGGCAATAAGGGAGCGAACAGAAGAGAAAGAACCAAGGATAACTCCAAACTGTTACATGTATCAATGACTGTTAAATTTCAAAGATGAAAGGATGTGGCAAAACAATTAGAATAATAAAATATTGAGCTTCTTTATTGACCATGAGCAATATTACTTAACCATGAGCTGTATTACTAGGCAAAACCATGTCAGATAAAAGTAGAAATAAAAAATACTAAGTTTGGTCATGGATGATATTTTATTGATTATTATTTATCTTCAAATCTCATAGGAGACACTTAAAATATTTAGCTAAATCTAAATAGTCCTCACCTAGTGAAATCTCAATATGAGGGAGTTACAAGAAGTAGGGTAAGAAACTGTGGCAGTGGGTGAAGGGGGATGAGGGAGACCAACTGTAAAACATCTAAGCCTTATTAATATATTAATAAGTTAGTGATTTACAAATAACATACAGTACAAGGAAAGGTAAAAGTAATATTCTTGGGGGAAATATTTCTATTCTAGTTATATTTGGAAGTCCTCAGGAAAGTTTCTATTCTGATCATATTTAGAAATCTTTAGGAATTTTTCTAAAATTATATCTTGCAGGGAGGATTGAATGAGATAATTAGGAGAAGTAACTCAGGTATTACCATAGCTGGTGCGAGGGATACAAAATTGAAAAGACAGTCTCTGACCTTATGGAAACCATGATCCAGGGAGAATTCATATAGCTTTGAATAATTATAATATAGTATAGTTGGTACCATGATAGAAGTAAACTCAGAACAAGTGAAAGGGCATCTTGCCCTGCCTATGAGAGTAAGGAAGACTTCCAAAAGGAGAAAAGATTTAATAAGGAATTTCATATTGCATAGCATAATTAAGTGCTAATGATAGCAATGGATTTTTTCCTGGGTTTTAGTGAATACTTGCATTCTGTTTATACAAGCTCAATAACATGAATCCTTCCAGCAAGAATCTTAGCACTTGAAAAAGGATCATAGCTATACCTTTGCATTATGAATGTCTTTGAATCCAATTCTTCTATTCCTTTTTTCTACTCTGGAGCTTCACAGTCTCAATTGCCAAGTACACCTAGATGAAAGTTTCTCTTTCCTTCCTCTCTTCTGTCTTTCTGATAAATTCTTTTTATATCTCTAACCATACCTCAAGTAATTCAAATATTTTATTATCCACACATTATCTTTCTAATGTTAACAATTACCTACTGTATAAACTCCAAATCTCTTAGAGCATTTAAAGCCCTCCAGACTTTTGTTCTAGCCTACTTTCTCAGCTTTATCTTCCTGTGACCTCCTCTTTCATGCTTCAGTGTCACCTGTATGCACCCTGAACTTTCTGGCTTCCAATTCTTCATACTGTTACCTCTACCTGGAATTGTCCCCTCCCTGCAATCTCATATCTAAATCCTATCTGACATTTATGGTCTTGTTCAGTTGTCATATTCCCTATAAAAAACTTTTTTCATCTTTCCATCTCAACTCTTAGTATATGTGCCTCCCTATACGTCATTCATTCATATATTCATTCATTCATTCAACAAACCTGTATTGAGCACCTACTGTGTGCCAGAAACTGAAATGGTCATTTTCTCTTTTTCCCATTGTTATTCATGTTTTATCTCATCACTCCTATCAGACTATAATTTCCTTGAGATTAAGGATCATCTTTTATAACTCTTGTAAGTATGTATTACAATCCTTTACACATAGTGTTTAACAAATGTGTTGTGTCTATTAATGAATAAATTAATCTCAAATGGAGATTCATCCCTGATATTCAATAAGGCAAGGATAGCACCCAAATCTTTTATCCTCCTTGCTGTGAATTTCCCTTCTATCATTATCTGCAAGAATACTATTGACACTTTCTCATCTTAAATGTCTTACAATGGCATTTTAAGTGGTATTTAGCTTTCTTTTATTTATTCTTTTAAACTCTTCCCTGTCCTCAGCTCCCTCCATTCCACTGATTCTGCAAGTTATAGTATTAATCAAACCCTGCCACTTTGTCTCCATTACTGCTCACTTGGCTGATGACCATACTATGACTTCCTTCTAAAAAGGTTCACTCAACCCCACTATCTTCCTTCTTTCCATCTGTATTACGTGTATTACCTTTGAGTATAGATTCAGATTATATTCCTTTTCAAATTTCTCCCCTTCCAGTAGACATTTAAAAACTGTTTTACATTAAAACATTTTCATGTCTTTCCTAATCTTCTTTCTTCTATTTGCAACAATCTTCAACTTAAAATGTCATTCTAGAACATTCTGCCTTTTCATTTCCACCAGCACGGTGGACTACCACTCCAGCTCTCTAGAACTCAGCTTAAAATCCATTTTCAGGAGAGTTTTTTGATTAACCTAGATTTTTATATCACTGCCCTTTGTTCCTATAATGTAGTTCAACTACTATATTATTAATAATTTGAATCAAATATGTATATATCCAATTACCTCTTTAAAAGAGTACTCCACTATGGACATTATCTCATTCAAACTCTATAAACTCCAATAAGAATCCTGTCTACTAATCTGTGTTCTAAGTGTGAAAGTTCACTCTTCATGATGATGTTAATCTGTGGTTTTCTGCCCTTTAGGTAAAACAAACATACTAAATTAAATAGTACTAAAATCTTCAACTCTTCTAGAATTACAAAATATAACCAAATGATCTTTGTTGATGTATCAAAGTTTACAGAAAAATAAATCCTGCCATAACTTTGACCTCAAATATATGCCAACCCATAAAATGTGGGTAAGAAGATGAATTTGAGGATTGAACACAGGTAATTAAGAAGAACTCCTAGGAATCACCAAGACTTGATGCATAAGGACTCAGATTTAGAATATAATAAGGAAATGTCTTCTGCTTCTGGCTATAACAGTTATATTAATTCACTCACTGAGAATAACTATAAAACTTGGACAAAATACAAAACAAAACAAAATCTGAAGGCTCTGGAGAACAACCAGTGCAGCCAGAACCTAAGGGGCCAACATCCTGGAGAGAAGTAAAACACATTGCGGTGAAACCTGCATTCACAGCTTTGTTTTCCCCTTGGGAAGCTTGCTGATTCAAGGCCGGGCGCGGTGGCTCACGCCTGTAATCCTAGCACTCTGGGAGGCCGAGGGGGGAGGATCGCTAGAAGTCAGGAGTTTGAGACCAGCCTGAGCAAGAGCGAGACCCCGTCTCTACTAAAAATAGAAAGAAATGATTTGGACAGCTAAAAATATATATAGAAAAAATTAGCCAGGCATGGTGGCACATGCCTATAGTCCCAGCTACTCGGGAGGCTGAGGCAGAAGGATTGCTTAAGCCCAGAAGTTTGAGGTTGCTGTGAGCTAGGCTGATGCCACGGCACTCTAGCCAGGGCAAAAGAGCCAGATTCTGTCTCAAAAAAAAAAAAAAAAAAAGGCTTGGGGCCTAGAGGCATACCAAATGCAGCATTCGTGAGTTTGTGGCGGTTATACGGAGCTGAGGAAACCAAAAATGGAGTTCGGGGTTAAATTAAGCAGCTATGACATGAGGGGCTAACATCCAGAGAAGAATAATAAGGACAGTTGAGACCAACATTCTATGTGCAATTTTCCCTCAAGGCATTTGCTGATTTCTAATAGGCTAAACTCAGGACACAGAGGAACTGAGTAAAAAACACTAAGAAAATGAAAATCTAAGAAAAATCTTTGTCAGTCTAATCTTTCTGAGGAGATAAAAATTGGAGCACAAATCTCACCAAAGAGGAGAGACCCAGCTTTTTTTCAGATCCTGGAAAAGCTATGCTGTAGAAGTATGGACAAATTGTAAGTAAACCAGCCTCAACTATACCAAGGTGGTCCTCCCGAACTCTAAAAAAATTTAAAATCTTGGTAGAAGAAGCTAAAACCCCCACTCTTTTCATACATACACAATATTTATCATTCAATTAAAAATTACTAGGCATACCAGAAAATAAAGCTAAATGACCAAAACAATCAATACAAACAAAAAAAACAGAAAATAGAAACAAACCCACAAGTGAATCAGATATTACCGTTGTCAAACACAGACTTTAAAATAATTATGATCAAATATGTTCAATAAAATTGATTTTAAAATGGAAGTTTAAAAAAATTAAATGGAAATTCTAGAACTGAAAAATATAAGAAGTTAATAATTCAATAAATGACTTTAGTAGCAGATTAGACTCAGAAGAAAAGTGGAGCCAGGAACTGAAAGAGAGGCCAGTGAAAAATATCCAAATTGAACAAGAGAAAGAAAAATGATGAATAATCTACAAAATATTGTAAAAGACATGGGACAGAGTAAAAGGTTTAATGTGTGTAATTGGAGTCCCAGGACAAAAAAAAAATGCAATAGAATTAATATTTGAAGAGATAATGACCAAGAATTTTCAAAAATTGATGAACAATATCATGTCACTGAATCAAGAGATTCCAAAAAACTAAAAAGAAAACAAAAAAACCAAAAACAATAACAAAAATCTAGGCACATCATTGTAAAACTGCTAAAAACCATACAAATAAATAAATCTTAAAAGCAACCAGAGAGACAGCTCTACTTCCACTTAGGATATAGAAAACCGCAGGGAAATGTCACACTTGCCTTAAGTATGAAGAAAAAAATGATTATGTACAAAATCTTAATTGTTTAGACCTCAGAGAGCTGAAGTCACAAGGCAACCAGGTGGGGATGAGCCCCTCTGAGGAGAAATAGGACACACGAATTATCTCATCTTCGGCAGGACATGGGAAAAAGATGGTAGCCATAAAATGGGTAAGAAGAAAACAAAAAGCAAACAAACCCTTAAAGGTGCCAGTAGACTAGTGTGACAGTTCAGAATCCCTGGAAGCCCCAGAGCACAGGGGTGGGGGGGGTTCCCCCCTGCACTCACCAACAGTCTTTCTTGAGCCTCCACTGAGGACTCATGAGGAAGAGAACAGAGCAGGGGGACCTGAGAGTCGCCTTTCCAATGACAGATTTGTGCAGGGTTTGAGAGTGGAGCGGGAATGCCTGGAGAAGCCCATCCAAGTTCCAAGCCCCTTTGCAATGCAAGGTGGTGAATGGCCATGGCTAGGAACAGGTATGCAGCTAGGAACAGATATAAAACCCATCTACACTCTGGGCCCTCCACTGATTTGAAGCAAAAAGCATCAACCAAGTGGAGAGATGTAAGAAATCTGCCCATACCCTGGATCTGCCTCTGCTTTGACATGTGGCAAAAGCTGTCTGCCCTGGGGCCTGGGGTGGGGGCGGGCGGGCAGGAACCATCTCACCCCCTAGGCCCAGGCAAATGTTGGTTGATACCTGGGAAGGCACAAGAAATTCATTCACACCCAAGACACCCACTAATACAAGGTAAAGTTTGGAGGAAGCGACAGGGAACCTGCTCTAGACCCTACACTGATTAAGAAGCAGAGACAGACAGCCACTGGAGGAGGCTCAAGTGCACAGGGCTTGCTTAAAACTGAGAAGGGAGCAAGAGAGCTGGGAAACTGCACCCTGCCCCCATCAGGAGCCCTGCATCTCCTGCTGTTCAGCAGACATAGAGAATCTGCTGAAATCTGAGGGTGGGGCAGAGAAACTGAGGGAAAAACCCTCCTATACTCCAGGCCTCACAGTAAACACAAAGTAGTGGCCGTCCAGCCCACCAGTGGAGGGATTTCAAGTCTGTTGTACACTGAAGATAACTATGGCAGCAACAAAACCCAATGCCACACAAATGCTGACTATGTTGACTCAAATCCACACACTAATGGCCTAACAGAGGAAGAGGTATTTCAATTTTGGATATTTACCTTAGCCTCTACTGTTCTTTTAAGCATAATTTCTGGCATTTAAGTTTTTAAAATGAGACACATTAAAAAGAAAAAAGACCCATATGAAAAGATAAAATAGCCAAGAGAACTGAACCCAGAGATGACCCAGATGTTGGAACTACTGGAGGCTCAAGAAAACAACAAAAACAGAATAAAAACGCATATTACTTTCAAAATAGTAGGAATATGTCTGACAGCTGACTTCTCAGAGAAACAAACCAGAAAAAAAGTGAAATAGCATCTTCAAAGTGCTAAAAATAAAAAAAAAAAATCAACAATATGGAATTAAATGCCCAGCAAACAGTGAGAGACTATCACAAGCAGAACTCCACTAAAAGAGATCCTAAATGAAGTTGCTTAGACAAAAGGAAAATGATCATACATGGAATCGTGATGATATAAGAACGAATGAGAGCACCAGACAGGATAAATATATGAGATAAGGCACATTAATATTGTTTTCTAAAAATAAAATATATGAAATAAAAAGTGCATTTAGTTCAAAACAGACATATCTATCATAATTGAAAGTCAAATGACCACAGGTAAGTGAATAAAGCACATATTTGAGGGAAATGTTTATCCACATGGTCATCTAGTCTACCATTGAATGAATGTTCTGTGTTGGAAAGCTCACTATTTCCTGAGGTAACCTACTCAGTCTATAACTGTGTTACAAATCTCTTCATACGGGCTGTAATCATTAATTCTCTAATTTCTACCCTCTGGCCCTAATTCTGCCCTCTATAATCACATAAAATAAATAATTCTAGTCTCTCTCACACATGCTAGAAATAACTACAATATCTTCCAATTGTAAGAGAAATGTTTTATTCTGTGGCCAAACATCCTCCATCTAAGCCGTCCTTCCAAGGCATGGTTTAGTTCTCACCTGTATCTTCTAAATATCTTTAGATATATTTAGAATCTTCTAAATGGACCTCACTTTTTCTGTATTCCTCAGAGTGTAGATCTCAACACATGAAACATAATCCTGTGATGACCAGTGCCTTCTTGCTTTCCCCATTCCATGTGTGCAGCCTAAAATAACATTATGTTTTCTAAAGGAAGAAAATCATGTTGGTTATTCATGTGTAATTTCTAATTTTACCCCTTTGGAAACTCTGGCCTCAAGAGGTTAGGACTTATTTGTATTCACTGAAAGCTATTGTTCAGCAATATTGGGTCAGTAATGGTGTACAGACAAAAGCTGTCCAAAGAGAATCTGGAGGCCATTTTAACAGATAGTGGACAGTAGTATGGAGTAAAATTGTGACCTTTGGAATCTCAAGGAAGAAGAGGTTGGGGCAATGGGAATTATTGCAGATGTATGGGCAATGAAAGAGACAAGTCAATGATGACTATGACTTTTCAAGCCTGAATGACTAAAGGGAGTGAGAAAAAATATGGAAGTCAGGAAAGGTGCATTGTTACTGGGAGAAATGTGTTGCTTTAATTTAACTATATCGTATATTCAGGGAAATGTCTTGCAGACAGGTATAGAAATAAGATAGGAGTTTTTGTTAAAGGACAGGGATAAACTTTTAGCTTGCTACATGATAGTTCAAGCCATGAAACAAAGGAACAAAAGGCCTGTCAATGTCCTGTAGCCAGACTATTAGGGACATACCTAAAGTTGAATAAGTTGGGTTTATTGCTTGTTACAAATAAGGGAGACCACACACCATGGAGAACTGTGTGGCATTTCAGTAAGAGGGTGTTACAAAGAACTTTCTATAGGATTGGGGCTTGTGTTAGGTGATTTGGGGGAGGGTTCAAGAAAATGAGACTTTGGATTGGAAGATGTCAGCAGGAATAATTCTACAATTGGGTATCTTAAATCTTATCTAGGAGAGAAGATTAAAACAAAGCTAAAGCTGTAATTTGTAAAGAAGCAACAGTTACTCCTACTAGCTGGTATGGGGGTGGGGATGTTTGCTATTTTTGTGGTTTACACAGTGACCTGGTTTTTATTTGTGCTTAGACAAAACTACAGTGTGGTCTTGTTTTCGTCTCACTTCTGTATGGCTATAGAGCAGCCTCGTCTAATGTTGGTGTTTGGTAAAATTGTTTTGTGGATATGTTTGTCTGAGAGAGGAGGCAAGACTCCTCCTTCTGAACCTAATGCAGGCTTTATTGGTATAGAAGTAGAAATGTTGAGTTGGAATATAGGATAGATGAAGGAATGGATGACAGTAAAAATCAACTTTCTCTCTCTCTCTTTTTTTTTTTTTTCCAGTAAGTTAGAAACAAGATTATCTGCCAAGGTTTGGGAAAAAGGGATATGAAAAAGCTGAGAGAAAGTTTAACTCATCTAAGCAGTTGTTCAGTGCATCAGCAAAATATGCTGTTTTTGACTATTATATCCAAGAACTAAATGTAACTGTTACTGTGTATCATGAATTCATGGAGGATTTAGGAGTGAGAGTTCTTTTCTTCTCAAAAAAAAAAAAAAAAGAGGGATGGGTTGCCATCTTTTTACATGAGTGGTAAAACCAAACTTTTTTGGAATACCCATGCTAGGTTAAATATTATTTGATACAAATAATTTGCAATCTTTATTTTGGCTTTTGGACTGTGTCTCCCAAAGGGGAAAAAAATCTTGCTGTTTTCAAAAGCTAAATAGAACATCAACTAGGGACAATAGCCATCTAGAAGGCTGAGTTGCATAGTATCCAGAGCAAAGAAAATTAACGCTCCACCCACAACCATAAAAATGGACTCCACACTCCCACTTGAATTCTCTGTTTTTGTGTATCTAAATAACTACATGTCTTGCTCATTCCTGGTATTAGGTGTGATTGAGAGATAACTCACTTAACAGCGGCAGTAGCAGCAGCAGTTTCTGTGTCTGCTGTAGCCCATGCTCTTGTGAGCATCAAAAGGAGATGAAGCCTGATTAACCATTTTGAAATCTATCGGATGAGGAGAAGTCCTTACAAAACAACTTTTATACGCTTTAATTAAAAACGTGTTCCGGCAGCTCAGAGCTGAATGGGCTTCAGGGGGAGCAGGGCTGAGCCCGTTGCTATGACAACACCAAATCTTTTCACGCCTGGCCCTTCCTCAGCACACTGTCTAGCTCTCTCTAGCTATTAATTTGCTTCTGTCCCATCTCTCACTCCCTCGGTCCCTTGGTCTGAGTCTATACATGACCTAATACCTTCTGCTGCTTCTGCTATGGTGCTTCTCCTTCCTCCCTGTTTCCTTCATCTGTTTATCACTTACATTTGCCTGAAAATCTCTGTTTTCTGTTCTTCTCAAAAACAAATTGCCCTCCTGAGTTAAAAACACTTTAAAAATTTGTTTTAATTAAAGCATGGTAATCATTGATTATTACCTCTCATGACAAATCCAATGTTAAGAGTCTTGAGTGTAGTTGAGAAGAATCTCAACACCTTCCATATGTTTTATATTTCAGGTTGAACACTGGCTACTACACCCTTGCTGAGAGTAAGACTAAAATGGAAAGGGCTTAGTTATACTCTGTTAATTTGTGCTTTATTATTAAAATCTCAGATTATTCCACAAACAGCATTGTCTAGTAACAATTGTAAGTGAATGTAAGACTTTAAAATATGCTTTTACTACAAATCCTGGGGGGGGGGAAACATAATTTACCTTACTTAAGAAGGCTATTTGAATATTTTTAAAGTTTCACTCATTATGCAGGGAGTTCAATAAAACTCAACACTGCCACTTGTTATATCATATGCATCAAGAATTGGGTAGAACTTGCCCCTCTCGGGACTCAACGGCCATTTGGAGGGAAGTTGATATCTTTGCAACTTTGTATTCAATGGATTTATATGGACTGTAATATTATTACATAACTTCTTAATGTTACTCTCTGAATCATCAGAGGCCCTACAACCTTTCGTTTTGATTACAATTCCAATTTTCCCTTTCAACTATTCTATTTTATAAGACGAGATAGGTGAATGGAATGCATTGGAGATCATTTCTCAGTATTTCTCATTTTCTCTCTCTACTTAACTCACAACCTGTTCTTGCAATGATTGTACTTCCAAAGTGAATTATTTGTCAGATTAAGTAAGCATTTGCTTTCTAGTTGCCTGACTCAGTGGAGCTGTTGTAACTTAAGCGACAGGTGCCATGCGACGGGTTAATCCTTGGCATGGCATGGTCCCTGTACAGAGAGTGGGAGAGTTGTTTAGCACACTGGAGTCCAGAGTTCAGTTCTGAGTCTGAGACTCCAAATTATAATGCAGCTTCCAGCTCCAGCATCTGAATCCCTGGAATTGAAATATAAAAGTTTTACTTCTCTTTAGAAGTTTTATAATGAACTGCCTTGGTCTATTTACTATTAATATATAAAATTCTGACATAATATATTCCTGATAGGTCACATGTGAATCTCTGGGTCACAAGTAACAAATACTCTGAAATCTCTCCAGTATGAGGAACAGTATTTCTTCTAAATAAACCAATTCTCAACTGGTTTCTAGGGATTTTTTTCTTATAATTTAAGAATTTACCACATTTTAAGAAATTGAAGTCCTATGACTTCACATAAATTACACTTAAAAGGGAAAGAGGCTGTGTGATCTAGCATTTGCGTGACATCTCACAAACAGGCCAAGTCTTGTGTTTATAATGCTGGTATCATTCAAAGGAATTTGAGGTTTAACTTCACTTTTCCCTCCTAACATTAAGAATGGAAAATCAAATGCTTTTCCACGTTAAAGGTGTTTTCCATCTGGGTGTTTTATTTCGATCAATCTTAGCCAGGAACTAAAGAAAGTAAACGTGTATAGATTGGCTAAATAAATAGAGACAAGCATTCAGGTAGCTGAAACAGGTTTGAGACCTAATAAATATGGACCCTCAAAGAGGCATACTTAAAATGTAAGACAATTTTGCCTTAATATCAGAGAAAATATTCAGTTGGTAAAATGTTGGTCGCCATGTATACAGAGCTCCTCCATTACACAGATAAACTCAAGAAATTAGAGTCTTTCAATTCTTGATATTTCAGTCTATTCTGGATCTGGCTTGAGAATAGTCTGAGGAGAGTAATCTTGCAGATGAGTGAACTAGGAGACATGAGGGTCTTTTCCATCACTATTTTCTATGGCCCCACAATTCAGTGAATCTCAAGGCTGAAATATGCTTTGGGGTTGCACTATTAGATAACACTGAATTCTCATTTCTGTTGAAATGCTTGCATCTCTTTTCTTCCTAATTCTATTCCATGGCCAAAGATACCTGCATGAAAATCATGGCATCTTTTGTTTAGTAATTCATCCATCCTATGGGGCCCTGCTCACCTGAAGCCGCATAATCCTTTTGTGTGCTCTGACACTAGACAAATTGCTTATGGGATAAACCACAGAACTGTCCTGTAGATTCTGTGGTCTGGTCCATATATGTCAGAATTAATGATTTTTTGGTGGTTGTTTTGAACATATCACATTATTCAGGGAATAGTTCTTACACTGGGTCCAAAGTGGTTAGTCTGAAGTTCTCAAAATGTCATGAAAATTAATTCCCAAATAGCTACACCTACCTATGGGTAACTTATTCTGATCATTCATATTTTGTTAAACTCTTATTCAAATTGTTAATATGTAAAAATCTAAATCACTGCCATCTTTACCCTGTGTAAATGCCTTTCTCTTCCCAGTATTTCTAAGCATGTGATAATGAATATTCAAAGGAAGCACAGCAGTCCACCAGGTTTGGGATATGTGTCCCACAATTCAAGACAAAGATTAAACCTCCACTTTATGTTGCAAAAGAGATTTTATAAAAGGTGACTGAAGTAAGTCACTGCACTATAGGTGAATGAGTCACCAAGATTCAAATCTATTTTTTAATAAGTGAATAAAAAGTGTGCTAAGTGTCCAAAAGAGAAGTCACTGGTTTTTTTATAACCTGTAATATCTGGAGTTTAAAACTTAGCTAAAGAATAGAATTTCCCATAGACTTCTTTATTAGACACTTGGAATACCAGCAAGGTAAACGTTTACATCCTTTTTGAGGCAAATGAAAACTATAAAGACTCCACAAAGGTAAGTTTGTGTTTTAATGTAAGTTACATTAGGATGCTGCTCTATAAGACAAAAAGAAATTTTTAAAAAAGGAGGGAAGAACTGAAGTCTTTCTCTTTACTCTTACCTACCACGATGGAATGTTTTCTCTCCCCACCCACACCCCCAGTGCCTAAGCCTAAAAGTTGAAAAACTATGGTCAGAGTTCCATGTGCTAAATTTGTAAAGGTTACTCTATTTTATGCTGAAGAGAAGTAAATAACTAAATCTCTGTATCTCCTGATGAGAACAGTCCCTCACTGAAAGTCTTAGATCACTCAATTTATTGCTTTCTTGCTTTCAGGACATTCTTGTAGATGGGAAGGCCTGGTGGATGCTCCTCTAAGTCAGTATACCTATTAGTGTGAACACGTACAGGTATCTATCCAGATCTCTCTATATATACTTCCTATAGCATATGTGTGCTGGCTCCAATTCTCATAAAGTAAAGAGTGGATCGCTTAAAGGTTGGGAAAGTCATGACTAATTGGTGAGAAACAACCAATCCTCAGACACTACTGCAGAGCATTCCTATTCCTAAGTGTTCTGGTTTCTTTTTTTAAAAGTTCTTTAAATTGTTTTTATTATTGTTTATCTGACTGAAATAAACTACAGTACATACTGTCCCCAGTAATGGATGAGGGGGAAGTAGGATTGTGTAGGAAGCATGCTCAGTAGTGACTTAAACTGGTATTTAGCTACAAAGCTATATAGAGAAGTCTTCTTTGATCACGATTCTTAGGGATTCAAAATCAATCTCTCTCTCTCCCCCGTCCCCTCCCCCACACCCCGAGGTCAAAGGACGCAATGTCTTAAGTCTATTTTCACCTCCATACATTCAGGAGAGCAGAGAAGCAGGTGCTAGAGGTGGCTGAAAGGGCAGGGATGGCGGTGGAACCCGGGAGGAGCCATTTGTGACGGGTCTTGGTCCGGGGCAGCGTCCACGGGGCCAGGAGCGGAGTGGACGGGGCATCAGGCCCAGCGCCCGGACCCCAGTACCCAGGGGCCGGACATGGTGTCCCGCGGTCCCAGCTCAGGCTCTTGGGACGCCTTTCCTCTACTGCTGGCGTGGAAGCCAATGGGGAGAGCCTGAGCAGAGGGGGCCGGTTTATCCGTGCTAGGTTCAGAGTAAAGCTGGCTCCAAGCCCAGGGCACCAGGATTGGGGCGGGCCGGGATGTTGAGAGCCTAGAGTGCTCAACCGGGGCCCTCCTGCCCAGCGCGCCCCGGGCGCCAGGGACTGCAGCGCAGCTGGAGGCAGGGAGGGAGGAGAGCAAACACCCAGTCTGCGGGGGCCGCTCTCGGGGGATAGTTTCAAAGGGAGAAACGAAAAATAAGTCAAACCAGAAAGCCGACCCGCCCCTCCCCGCGCGGCCTCCCCTCCGCGGGCGGCGCTACTGGTCCTGCGGCCTCGGACCGGCCCGCGGCCCCCGCGCCCAGGGGGCGCCGCAGCCCGCCGGGCTGGCCGAGACTGCGCCTCCGTGCGGGTCCCCAGGAGCGCTCCTCGCCCGTCCGCCCCGCCTCGCCGAGCCCCTCGGGCGGAATAGAGCCTTGCTTTGCTCTTTTCGTTGGCCAAGCACAATTGTGTTATTGGAGATAATGAATTCAATCCCCATCAAAGGGCATTAGGCTCGCCCGGGCCTTGGAGTTGCTGATGCCTTTTTTTTTTCAAACCAGGAATGAAAGGCTGAGGAGAAAAAAAATTCTCTGGGGGAGCCTTTCCCCTGATCGCAGCTTTTGAAGTGAAGGGGCCCGAGCATTGTTGTTCACCTCGCGGCCCATACGGCTGAAGAAAGCCCGGGCTTTTGATGAGCTGAGAACCGCCTCGGCAATGAGCACCACGTCGGGCCGCGCGGCCTGCGGGCAGCATGTGTCTCCGGACGCCCGGGCACCGTCTGGCAGGCGTGGCCGCAGGCCAGGCGGGAGGGCGCCCGGACGGGAGACGAAGTCCGCAGCCAGCGGCTGCGACCCCGGGCCTCAGGCCTCGGCCGGGCATGGCCGTTCCTCGCGCCCACCTCGTGGCAGAGCGCAGGGTTCCATCTATGGCTGGTCGGGTTAAAACCTCTGGCTGGGAGGCCAGACTGCCCTCTGGGGTGGGGTGAGGCGCGGTGGGGGAAGCCGGGCTCTCCTTGAAGGCAGTGGGCCAGGCTGGTTGAAGTCTTTATTTTTAACCACTGGGACCCAGCATCTAAAGTGGCTGGCTCGGCTACAGCTTGATGAGTCTGTGTCTGCGGAGGTGTACACCTCAAAGAGGCGCATTCCTAGGACTCAAAGCTAGGAATTTCACCTGTGACTCGCACCGGCGCAGCGCGGCGGAGCTCAGGGCCGGGGTGGGGTGGGGGAAGGCGGAGACAGCAGCGGGCGCGCGGCCGCTCCGTCAGAGGGACAGTTTCTCGAGCTTCCGTGGCGTCTGGCCGCGCAGTTCTGAGCAAACCACAGGGCATTAGCATCAGGTAGCCTTTTCTAAAACTTGTTACAGGCATTTAAATTAACTTTCAGTGCCCCCATTGTGAACTTGCCCCACTTCGATTCGCTCCCCCATCCCCGGGCCGCCTCTGAGTTCCTTGGCCCGAGGGTCAGCAACCAGAGCTGTTGGGTTCCCTTCTCCGCCCTCCCTATCTCAAATCCCCTCCTCCCCTCCTCGAAGAATCCGGGTTATCCGCCCCATTAATATATTAGCCAGGCATAACACAAAGGAAGCGCGTGTCAGCAGAAGGCAGTGTGACTCCAGGGAGAGGCGAGGAAACCTGGACGTTGCCCTGCGTCACAGCACGGCTCATTGCAGTGTGAGCTAGTGAATCGGCCGGCCTCCACCTGGCAAAAGCGGTGAAGGATGCGGCGGGAGGTGACGCTTGGGGTTGAGAGGCTGCTGGGCTGGACATTTATAGCTGGGCTGCAGGAGTAAAGCACAAGCCTCCCAGGTGGGACTCAGAGCTACGGGAACGTTCCAAAAAATGCCCCAGTCACCTGAGTCATGCAAAGAAAATCAGCTCTCGAAGAGCATTGCACTGGGCGGGCGCCTATCTCCTCCCTCGAGCATAATGGATCCTTAAAATTAAATATATAAACGAAACAAACCACTGCAAAGCCCCTTACATTTTTTTCATTAAATTGTTTGTGTTTTAAAATAACTCCTTGCTGTAAGGGAGAGAAACAAAAAATACTGGCCCAAGACATGAATAGACAAGCAAAGGAGTAACAACTTTCATAGGCGGAAAAACTAAGGAGGTTTCCAGTTTAATTAATTGTTACCTATTTCAAGGCAATCGTTTTTTTTTTTGGGGGGGGGGAGGATTTCCAGGTTATTTTTCTTGGTTTCAGAAAAAAAAAAAAACCCAAAAAACCCTAATGTGTAATCTTGAAGAGGAGTTTAGAGAAGTAGAAAGTCAACCCAAAGCAACCTCACACTGAAAAGTCTGAATCAGGCTTCCCTTGGCGTCACTGGCCGGTTCCGAACTTAATTTCACCAGTGCCTTGACCAGCATCCCACCTGGATTTGAAGTTATCGTGATTCCAGTTAAACCGTTTCCTTCCTGGATTTTTAGGGAGAATCTCTTGCTTCTATTCTCTAAGATGACTAGAACTAAGAGAACCCCAAAATGTCATGAAGTGGCATCTAGAAGAAAGGAGGCTCCTCACTTCCTGGGGCTGCAAGGGGGAGGGGAGCTCACGCTCACTGTGTTGTTTGCTCTTACGCTGTGTAGTCACAGCTAACAGAATTGGAGAAATGAGGAAGTTTGAAAAAGAAAGGTAGCAAGTGAGGATTTCCCCCTTGTCAGGTGTTTAAAAATGTTTATAATAAGAAAATGCATACATTTTACAAGTTAAAATTGAACTGCCTGCATGGCTATTTTCCAGCCACATATTGCTTGCTAAAACGACGGCTGGAGGTTGGGGGGAAAAGTGAGGGCTGCAGTCCGAGCTGGCCAAAGTTCAATGAAGCAAGCTGGGCTGGGAGCTAAAAAGAGAAAAACCCATGGAACCATTGTGCCCTCAAACAACTATTTGGAAGAAAAATACAGATTTAAAATAATCTGTTAAGTGTTATTTGGATGCAGTGAACACCGTCATGGGTAGAAAATAAAACTTGCATAAATGGCTACATGATAAAACCTTTTATCTCCCAAAATGGATTCTGTTTTTAAACGGAAAGTTTGTAAAATCTTTCAAGTTGTTTCATTTTCTTACACTCTTCTTATCATATCTATTGATGCTAATGATTATTTGTTTGGAAAATTTTATTTTTAAATTTCAGCATAATTTGATTACCTATTTAGCTCAATGTAGCTTAAAAATAATCACCTTTCACACATAATTATCTTGAAGTAATTAGGCATTATTTTAACTCCATTTAGTTGCAAAACACATTTTACTACAATTCAAATAAACACTTAACATTTAATTTTTGAAGGCAAAATACCTTTTACAAGTGTATTAAATATCTATTAAATAATTTAAGCAATTTTATTTTTCAACGAGTTTTTCTCCTTGACATATTGAGGTATCACATTAAAATACATTATAGCTAAATGTTCTACAATATTACTGCTAAATCAACAGAAAACGAATTGATCTTGAGGAAAGGTTAATTAATTTGGGCTCAGGTCTCCTACTTTGGCCCGCATTGAAAGGAATTTGTATTGATCGTGGCAGTTTTTTCCAAAGAAATTTAATAAGCATTTTCGTGGAATTGAGACCAATTTTTAATATGCCAAAAGAACAAGGTTTAAATTTTTTTTATCACTCTAGGAATTATTTTGTTATTGCTTATTCAAATCTGTTAGACTTCTGAGAAAAATGTTTTCTGTACTATCAGTGAAATCAGTCAGGTATCCAGCCTTTAGAAGATGAAAAAAGAAGTTAAGAACTTTAACAGGATTTTGTTTGTTTTAATCCCTCCTCCCATAATAATTCTCACCAGTTTATTCTGCTATGAAGGAAGTCACGACTGGACAAAGGAAATTAAATTTTGTCTTTGATTTAAACACTGTATTAGCCATTATGTAGAAGACGGAGCGAGCTGCCTTCTACTTGCTAACACTTTTGGGTTGTTTCTGCCGAATTGGAACTGGTGAGCTTTTCTTCTTCTCTATCTTTGGTGTCTCCTCTTTTTATCATGTTAAAAATGTTTCAGACCTGTTATTCCTAGACGCAAGTTGAAAGTAACAATTGAAGGTCTCCTCCCCTGCACTATACTCACTTCCCAAACAGTTTTCTTTTTCTTTTTCTAAAAGTGTTTGCTCGCTGGAGTAGTCAGTGGATCGGAGGGCCTCCGGAGCTCTAAACTTGGGTCAGTTGGAAGGTTTTTCCCTCCTCGCTCCCTCCCTCCCTCCCCCCTTCGGAAGACCCCTCCCCCACTTCGGGCGAAATTCCTAAGTAAAGGGAGCCGGGGGCACCGCGGCTGAGCGGTCAGCACCCGCTTTCCTGGCCTCGTTTTCGGGAGCATCCGAGGTGAAGGAATATGGAAACACAGGGACAAAAGGGGGGAGAGGGCGGGGGTCGCAGGAAGGCAGCGCGCTCGGGAAGGGTCCCCGCACTCCCTCGGAACCACAGCTGTTTACCTCCTGGCCCAGGGGCGCGGCGCCCCAGCCCCGGGCGCTCGGGCGTTTGTGTGTCCGGGTTTCCGAGGAAGGGATTACGCAGCGGGAGCAGCCGCTGCCACTGCGACCGCTGGGGCCGCAGGAGCCATAACGAGGCGGCTGGCCTTCTTTGTTGACTTTTAGGTCTCAGGCTCAACAGAAGATTTATTCGCTGGGAGGGGAAAATGCTCAAACAATGAAGAACTAACTGCACTTGTCACCTCCAGATGCTTGCGGTCCGGCACCGTCCGCCTTACTGGGCAACCGGCAGCCATGGGCGTCTTAAGGCGCGGGCCGCAGATCGCGTGGCGCAGAGGTGGCGGAGTGCGCGGTTTCGGAACAGCGAGAAGCCCACGAGGCAGGAGCAGGAGCCCACGAGGCGGGAGCTGGGCGCCGAGGCAAAACCCGCTCCCCGCGACCCAGAGTTCTAGCTTCCGAGGCAGGTCTCCAAAGTAGCTCCTCGGCCCCTACCCCTGCATAACCACAAAAAGTCTCCAACAAGTAGGAGAGTAAGAGCTAAGGCCGACTGAAGCTAAGACGTTGGTATTACTGATATGTTAAAGAGAAGGGAGGGGACAGCACAAAAGTTAGAGGTCTTAGAATCAGTGGGGCCCGGTAAAATTCCGAGGCCTAAGCTCACGCCTTTATATTATATTTGGAATTCGAATTTGTCAACCACGTTTGTTTACCCTATATAAGTATGAATTACTGTTGGGATTGAAAGCTTTTGCGTCTCTTTGGGATTTTAACGTCCTTCCTAGGCCTCCAAATTAGGTTTTGAAATTACTCAAACCAGTAATTTCCCTCCGCTTCTCCTTTCATTAGCTGAAGTGAGCGGAGGAGAGGGGGTTGAGATTTCTGAATTTTTCTCAAGTGCTACATGGCACCCTTCTCTCATCTGGGGAGGCAATTACGCGATAATTAAGCGACTCACACAGCTCTTTTTATCTTGTCTGCTGTGTGGAGTAGGGCGATCAAAGTAAAGGCTGCCCAAGTTCAAGCCCTGGTGAGGATGGAGTTCATACACAAGGGATCAGGCAGTCCAGCCTCTGCTTGGGCTGGTGTTGTTATTGTTGATGTCAATCCGAACAAGACTTACAAAGAAATAGGTGGACTGGAAAGTGAGGCTACTATCAAAGGAGATTAATGATTTTGTGATCCCAAGAACTATGGGGTGTGAAGTTGCATTTGAAAGCTTCTTAGAAGGCAAATAATCAGTTTTAAGCTCCTAGGAACAATATTTTTAGAAACAATATTTTTAAAAATATCTTCACAAAATACAAAATAGCAGCTACCCTGAAATGTCCTGGTGGTACAAGTTTCCCTTGCAGGAGCAAATTAACTCCCCTCCTCCCACCCCCTCCAAAGCTACTATGATGGCTAAGTTTTGTTTCTCTTTTAATGAGAAGAGGGCTCGGGCATCTCTGTTGTAGACAACTTTATCAGCCACAGCTGGTATTTTATTCTCACTCAAATACTTCCCAGGTAAAGGAAAAATGATACGTTGGAGAAGGGGGAAAGGTAAATTAACAACATTTGATTTTGTAGTGAATGGAAAGACTCAAAGGAAACGTGGAAGACTTAAGCCTATGTTTAAAAAATGAAGTAAACATTACTGGAAATATAGAATCTTGAAAATCTCAATTCTTGAAATATTAAATGAATTTATCCATTTTCATTCACTTTTTTTCACTGCTTTTACTAGCTACATGTTGATTAAAATCATAGACAAAACAATTGTTTTAGATTATTTTCCTTTTTGTCATTTACATTCATTTCCAAAATTTGAAAATATCCATTTTGGATTTAAGTGAGGGAAAATAACAGAAATCCTTTTTTGTTAACATTTGATTTATTTAAAGTCCTTAACTGCAAATGATCAAGAACATTTCCAACGCTTAAAATCTGGTATTATTTTTGTTATTTAAATCAAAATATTTTAATTACAATCACATGATAAAATTAACATTTTAATTTGTAATTTTAACCATCATTTAAAGCAATTTCAGCTGCAAAGAAAAAGAATAAACCATGCAATAAATTAACATTGAAAAAGCAAAGAGGAATAATAATGAAACCCGTCTGGCTATACTAATACCATATCCAACTGTGGAAAGTGCATTAACACTGGATGAAACAAGCACACGATGGCAATAATTAAAATGGCCACAATCAATAGGATTTTGGAATCTTGGACCAAATTTTGAAATACAGCTCCCTGTAACTTATCTCTCCTCCAACATTGTAATATTCCCTTTTTTCCTGGAAAAAAATATTCTTTAAATGGCATACACAGATAGAAGCTAATTTTATACATGTTATGTGACCTCAGAATGACATGACCATGGCACTCTGCAAAGCAAGGAGCAGAGTTCTTGAGGAGGGCATTCCCGAGGAATTGATTCCCAGGTCCATATGTGGATAAAAAGGACAAGAGGGTTGGGGTCCTTGTAAATTCTTGGTCAGGCAACTCTTGAAAATGTAGCATGTATATCACCTATTACCTCTATATGCTATGTAAATATATGGAGGATGTCTACATATCTGAGCATGTGCATAATTGTACATATATGTATTTCATTTAAAGACATCTGCTATCTGAATGTATCAGAAATGTAAACTGAAAAACAAATGGCTCTGATGTTTATATTCTATTTACGTCTTGCTGCATAACAGCAGTATTGTCTCTCAATACTTTTAAGAGCCCAATGTCTACTTGTTTCTTCACCATTTCAATTCTTATGGTTAAGAGTATTGCCACAGACCTGTAAACTTGTGGGGGTGCATCAGGTAAAGAGGCAAAAAACCACAAACAAATATTTTACAAACTTGACCGTCTCCTTTTTTTTTTTTTTTCCTTTTTTTGTTAAATAAAACCTGCACAGACTAGAATGTTGTCTGGAGAGGAAAAAGGGAAGAAGGGAAGGGGGGCAAGGAAGGAGGAGGATTTTATATATACACTCGTGGTTCATTAAACTTCACAGGAAAAAATGTTGGTTTGGGGTTGGTTGTCTTTGTAATAATACACAACAAGTTTTGAATACAATAATAAAGTAACAGTCCTTTGCACTGGGGGAAAGATTGTGCACGAAAAACGAAATAAAAATAGGTGTTAGGATTTTATTATGCTGTTATTGGTCTGGTCTGATATATGTGGTTTTGTTTGCTGTTGATTTTTCTCTCCTGCTACCAGCATGGCCATGCCAGACAAACCCCCAGTCCCAGGAGCTAGGAAGTGTTTAGGACGGGTCTGGAATACACACCTTGGTAGTAGGCCGGCTCCAGGGCTGAGGGCTCGATGGGGCTCCTGGTGGCCACCGAGGCGCTGCCGAGAGGCAAGCTGGCAGGCAACGTGGCGCCGTAGGGCGAGTACTGCAGTGCCTGCTCGTATGCCTTGAAGTCCAGCTTGTGCTGCTGCTCCGAGGAGGACATGAGGTTGTTGATAGAGAAAGGGTGGTTGAAGGAGTAGTGGGGATCCCCTTTCAGGTGCAGCTGGGACTCGTGGGGTGCCAGGCCATGTGCCGGGTGAGAGGGGGGCACCGATGCCAGCGCCCCGGGCCCGGAACTTATGGGGGGCGCAGACGAGGCTGGCGTCTTCAACTCCGAGGCGCCCCCTGTCGCCGTAGCCCCACCGTGGTCCAGAGTCTGGGGGCTGGCGGCGGGCCCGGGGGCCGGCGCGCCCTCTAGCTGGCCCGCCTTACCGTGCACGCCCCGGTGAAGAGGCGAGTCAGCGCTGGGGTTGGCGGCGCCTGGGGGGTCCTTGCGACTCTCAGGGCCGCCCTTGGCCCCGCCGCCCCCACTCCCACCCCCTCCGCCGCCGCCAGCCCCGGGCTGCTTCTCGCATTTGAAGCGCTTCTGGCGGCGCAAGTAGCAGCCGTTCTCGAACATGTTGCCGGAGTCCGGGTGCAGCGTCCAGTAGGAGCCCTTGCCTGGCTTGTCCGGGGAGCGCGCCACCTTGACGAAGCAGTCATTGAAGGAGAGCGAGTGGCGGATGGAGTTTTGCCAGCGCTGCTGGTTCTGCCGGTAATAGGGGAAAAGGTCCATGATCCACTGGTAGATCTCGCTCAGCGTGAGCATCTTGCTGGGCGCCTGCTGGATGGCCATGGTGATGAGCGAGATGTACGAGTACGGCGGCTTGGCGTGCGGGTAGCTGCGCTTGAACGTCTTGGCGTCGCTACCGCCGCCCGCGCGGCTGCGGCCCAGGTTGGACGGCGCGTACGCCATTGGGCTCATGCACGGGTTCATGGCGGCCGCGTAGGGGCCCAGGCCGTTCATGGAGGCCGCCGGCTGCGCGCCCATGGCGCCCATGCCGCCTGGGCTCAGTGCCGTCCCCATGGCTGTCACGCCCGCCGCAGTCATGCTGTTCATGGCGCCCGCCGAGCCCCCTGGCATGCCAGCCACTGCGCCAGGACTCAGGCCGGCCCCCAGGCCGGGGTTGGCGTAGGACATGTTGAAGGAAGCCGGGGTCATGTTGCCGCTCGTGGTCATGGTGTTCATGGTCATGTAGGTGTTCATGGAGTTCATGGAGCCCAGGCCCGAGTTCATGTTGCTGACTGGGACGGAGGAGTAGGCCTGGAGCAGAGACAGCGA
Source organism: Lemur catta (assembly GCF_020740605.2). Taxonomy (NCBI): domain Eukaryota; kingdom Metazoa; phylum Chordata; class Mammalia; order Primates; family Lemuridae; genus Lemur; species Lemur catta. Next base: position 54,095,770 of record NC_059128.1, on the reverse strand, counting down.
GTGGAGAGGCCCCGAAGGGCGGGGTTAGTGGTGGGCGCAGCAGGGCGGCCGGCCGGGGGCGAACCCGGGGACAAGTGGAGAGCATTTCTGCAAAGCACGGGACACCCCCACCCTGGGCAAACTGTTTGGCGCCTTCCCCAGACCAAGCAAAGATGTCTTGCCGGCAGGGGGAAAATCCTAGCTCGGCAGGCATGAAAGATAAGCGCTCACAGAAAACATGTCCCTGGGAAGATGTGTAATCGCCTTACACGCCAGGCACAGGGGCTGACTTCCAGGTCCCCTTCATCGCCTCCTCCATCCACGCCAGGCGGTATCCCAAGTCTCCACCCCAACCAGCCTGGGCAAAGCGCCCTTTGGGGGCAAATCGTCTTCAAAACTTCGAAAATAGAATTCATCTCTGACCCTCTGCTTATTCACATCACCACTAAGGGTGCAGTGGGTCCCCAGCGCAGGCCTGCTGAGCAGATCACAGGCACCAGCTCCGAGTCCACTTCCACAGAGGCTCCCAGGCCCAGCTGACCACACGACGGTCTCAGTTGTGCTAGGTGGCTGTTAATGAAACTCTCCCTGATAGAACAAATCATCTATGGCCATAGGACCTCCGGAATCATTCATTTCCCAGCAACTGGCTTTATTGTCTTACACGTTTTTGACAAGTGATGAGTTTTTGTTGTTTATTTTATTTAAAAGTAGTGTTTTTCACCTACTTGTAGAAACTGTAATATTAAAGGGAAGCAAACTCATAAGTTAAATAAGTTTTGGAAAAACAAAACTAAAAATAGATCTATCGCAGAAGAGGAGTGCCTAGTATCAATGTGTTACATACATTTATTTAACTTTAGCATGACTTTACATGTACACCTCTGCAAGTCACTCAAAAACGTGCATTCATTCTGTTACTAATTTACAGTACCTTAACGTTTGAAAATTTTGTTAACAATTCGTTGAAATAATCATCTATTTTTTTTCCACGTACTGATGTGTTGCTGCTGATCATTTCAAAGCCTGGCCTTTGAAACTACATGACTAGTTTAGGATAATTTCAAATTCCAAAATCAAACTATTACTTATTTTCTCTTAATGCTATTCTACTTACTCTCAGCTTTAACATGTAAGAAAGCTCTTTCCTTAGGGCTATTAATTGACTGATGGGTCCAGATGACTGCGTCCTAAGTAAACCTCTGGGAGAACGCTGAGTTCCTTTTAAAATTACCAAGTGGAAACCTTTATCAACAGCAATTTGGGAATGCATTAGGTACAGTATTTTAAAAATACAGAGTTCAGATATGTTAAAATTACTTTTCTGATAATTTAATAAAAAATAATGATGTCCTTAATTTATTTCGATCAGCAAATATAACTCCGTTTGAAAACATAAGAGATGAACAAATCGATTTAAATAGGAACACCCTGTGAGCCATCATATGCAAATAAACTCAGAGGTAAATTTGTGAATATATAAATATATAAATCTAAATAAATTAGTTACCATAAAAATATTTCCTGATTCTATAATTTTTCTTTGTATGTCTTAAAGTATTTTTTACTTTGGGGTTTATTTTATTTTCCTCTTCCCAATATTATCCGAAGCAGTTTCAATAAGCGTTCTCAATAATAGTAATTAAATTTGGGGGGGGTAATTGCCAACTGTTTCCAGAAAAATACTTTTAATAGGGGGTAGTCCTGCCTGTACCTGGTTTTCCTTGTAATCCTTTTGTGCACATTGTAAAACAAACCCTATGAACCAAGGGGACAATGGAGAGAGAAACAGGTTCTCGGCCCCAAGTTCTGAGAGAAGATTCTGGTCGCACCAGCGCCACCCAGCGGTTCTAGAGACGAATGAGCATACTTTTCCCCAAACAGAGCTTTTCAAGAACAAGTTTTATAAAATTTAGAAATCGTTTCACTATTAAGACACTCAACTTAGCGGCAGAGCGCTTTCATCAGAAGACGTCTGCGCATTAAACGGCGGGACGAAAAGGCCACCCTGCAGGAGTGCTCTGGCTTTCTCAGAGTTGCTCCCAAACTCATGCCGGCGCCCGCCACCCCGCCGAACCCCGGGCCGGGCTCTGGCTCCCGCTCTCGGCAGGGAAGAGGCAAGTGCTTCCCAGAGCGGGTGTTTTCAAAGCCCGGAGTTTTCTAAAAGTCTCTCCCCTGCTGTGAGAGTCGGGGAAGAGAAGGGCAGTGGGTCCGGCTCCGAGGCCCGGCCAAGGCCAGGGCCACACCGGCAGGCGGGCAGCCGTGGCACCGGGGAGGCGCCCCCAGCCCGCCCCGCCCGTCCTGCTCAGCGCCCACCTCTCCCTGGGCTCCCCTGGCGCGGACTCCCGAGAGCCCCGCCGGCTGCGCGCCTCTCACCTCCTGCGTGTCCGCGTAGTAGCTGTTCCAGTCGCTGCTCTCATGCCCTTCCATCTTCACAGTCCCTAACATCCTGGAGCCACCCTGCCCGATGCAACCATCCAGCCCTGTGCGAAGCGACGGGCGGCCGCGCGGCGCGGGGCGGGGGGGAGGGGAGCCGAGTGGCTGCAGTCACCCGAGCGCCCGCGCGGGCCCAACGCCACCCCAGCCAAGAGGAAGCCCGGCGCTGCGGGGCGCGGCGTGCGCGGCGTTGGTGGCGGCGCGGCGGGCGGGGGCAGCGCCGGGGGCAGGCGGCTGCCGCGGAGCCCGGCGCCGGGGAGCGCCTCCGCGGGAAGTGAGCGGGCGGCCTCTGCGAGGCGAGTGCAGTTGAGCTGATGTGGATCTTACGTCGCTCGAGTGCCCACCTCCTCGTCCTCTCCCCATTTGTCCGCCGCACAAAGACGCTCGCACCTACAAAGCCCGAGGTGCACCTGCGAGGCGGCCGCCCGCCAGTCCAGCCGCCGCGCCTCCCGCCCCACCGCGCCGCCGCTGCGCGCGCCCCCCGCGCTCCCTCCCCCAAACCCCCTCCCCCTAAACCCGGCCCTCACTTTGTTTGCAAAGCAGTGTAATTGGTTTAAGCCCAGAAGCTAGGGAAAGAGGGAAATGGGGTGGAGGGGTGTAACCCCCTTTGGAAAAAGAAAAAAGAAAAATAGGCGGGGCCGGGCGGGCAGGCCAGGGCTCTGCATGGGAACCGTGAGGGGGAAGAAGGCCAGGGGCGGTGGCATCGGAGCCGGAGCTTAGAGACCGTGCGGACTAAATGACCCCGGGGTATCTCCCCAGAGGCACTCACCACCCTCTGCAGCCGGGCTGCGGCCCAGTCCCGCGCACCTCTCGCTCTTCTGCCTGCTCTCTGCCCCTCCCTCCCGATTCCCGACCCAAAGTTCAACTCTGGGAGACTGGAGAATACAGACTTTTTTTTTCTTTTCTTTCCTGCTTGGGCTTCAGACTAGAAAAGAGAAAAGGCCCCACTTTTGCTTCGTCACTAGAAACCCGGTCATCTGAGTCAGCCTAGCCGAGTGACGTTAGGCCAACCCGGGCTCCTGGCTAGCAGAGCGGAGGCGCTGCCACGAAACTCGTACCTGCGGCTAAGAGCAGGTGAGTCACAGCACCGTTTTATATCTTTATGACATAAGTTTTTTTTTTTTTCCGCCTCGGTCCGCTCCACTCCCCTTGTCATCTGTAGCGATCATAAAAAGGAAGAAACTCAGAGCAGATGTCTGTGTGATAGGGCAGGACCCAAGTCGGGCGTCCTCCCTCTGCCGGGCTCCTCCTCCCGCCCCCCTTCAGCAGCCTCGGGGACTGGGCTGGAGGCGACCGTCTGGTTTCTGATAGGGAAAGGTCAGGGGGAGGGGCATCTCCCTAAACACGCGTGTTAGCTGGGAGAGGAAAGGCCTGGCTCGGGAATGCATCTGCACTGCTGAAGAGGTGCCAGGCACAAGCATTGGTGCCTGGCTGGGTCTCTGACCTGAAGAGGCCGTGCTAGGATCTATGGGGCTCCCTCTGTTCCTAATGGGCCCTGGACGCCGGTGGGAAATTCTCCCCTACTCAAAGCCTCTTGACTCCTATGAGACTCTAGGTAGCAGACTGCCCACATGTCCTGGGAGACAGACCAACTGAAATAGCTGAGTGATAGGCAGTGAGTTGGTGATAGGTTGGGAGATGGTGCGTGTGTTTCTGAGCATGTGTGACTGTGTTTCTGAGTGAATGTGACCATGTGTCTCTGAGTGTTTGGGTGACCATGTATGTTTGTACCGCCTGTAGAACCACTAGGTTTCCTTAACTAGCAGTAAAATAAAAATCTTCCTCAAGTTGCTAAGAATCTGCAAAATATTCTTGTTTTTTAAAGTTTTTTTAAATGTTATTAATCTCATTTTAAGAAATGTGTTTTAGGTTGTCTTTCAAACAGATACCTTATTTTCCCCCCTCTGCTTTGTTCTTTTAAATCTCTCTTCCTTGAAATCTGGCAATAGAATCATGTTAAATCCTTGAACCAAACAAATCTCTTAAATCAGCAGGGAGTAGAGAGGGTGAAGATGTGCAGTTAAGGAAATAAAAAAGATAAAAGCATTGGATTACAATTCCCTTTAAAAAGGGGGGGGCATCACATTGTAAGGAAAGGAATGAGAACGAAATTAAATCCACCTGGAACGCAACAAAGCAGGAACTCTCCCCAACACAGCCTTTTCTTGTGACTGCCAGTCGTTCCATCAGTTTGTGTAAATGTATCTGCGAATGTGTGTCAAAAATTAATTCTTTTGAGCAAAGTTCCCATCAGCAGCAGGGCTTGAGTTCCATTTGTCAAGTACACGGATGCTTAGCTTCCTGGGCCTGATCAGGGGACTTTCAGTGCTAGTGAGCTTCCTTGTTCCTTCCCCAGGTGACTCTCCAACGCCCTCTTGGCTCTTCAGCAACGTCGAGCAAGACTAGGGTATTTTCTATGGATAGTAACAATTTAGTAACGGCTTTTATAGTGCACAAGAAGCCAGTGCTTTTTAGGGAAAAAACGCTGTCCCCTTAAAGGGGGTCAATGAAATATCAAATATTATTCTTTTAACACATTTCCCAAATCTATTAGATCTCATCTTAAAAAAAAAAAAAAAGTTCAGTGTTCATAGCCTGATGGCCAAAGCGAAATTTCTTCCAGGCTTCTTAAAAAAGCCCAAGACTGGTAGTGCAGAGTGAACTCTACCAGCTTCAAATCCTTGATCCAGCTTGGGGGTTCCCGGGTCTGGGGCCAGGAGATTCCCACGAACACAGCGCCTCCTGTCGTGGAGAGGGAACGCTGAATTCTTCTGCAGGCGTCTGCAGGTAGCATTGTCAGGCAAGACTGGATTGAGCCCCCCATGCATCCCGCAGCAGGGATTTCGGTTTATAGAGCCTGAGGCTTGGATGAAGGAGCGATGGCAGTTTAGTTAGCTTCCAGCCTCTCTCCATCTCAGTGGGGTCATTCTAAGACACCTAACAAATTCAAGAGGGTCTAGTGTACCCAAGATGCCAGTGAGTCATTTTCCTCGAGGTTTAAAAGCGAATCATCAGAGCTATGTCGGGTCTTTGACTTGGAGAATACGTACATACGTGCACACAGACATGCATAAATTAATGCAGCTGTCTCGGAGTTGCTGGCCTGTCGGCAGCCAGGTAACTTAGTCATTTTCAACCTCTTTTCCCAAATAGGCCCTTACACTATTACAAAACTGCTTTGCAAAGCAGTTAGGGGGAACTAGACCTGTCTTCAGCTCCGGGGAGGCTAGGTGGACTGGGGCAGGGGAGCCACGAGGACAACCACGTGTGGGGCGCCCCGGGCCAAACTCGTCTGGGTGAGCACCGGTCTGTGGGAGCCTGGGGCGGCGCAGGTAGCAGAGAGGGCGGGCTTCTCAAGTGGAGGGGGCCGCGGCGGCCAGGACGGTAGGGTGCGCGGGTACTCTAGGTGGCCTTGATAGGAGGAAGCAGCTCCGCCCTTCCCGGAAGCTGCGCTCACGACACTCGGGGACCGCTCTCCGCGCAGTGCGGCTGTAGAAGGGGCGGCACACGGTTCACTGACCAAACTCCGCTGCTTCAGCTTACCCTTCCCAGCATGACCTGGCTGGGAGTCCCTTCCGCATATATTCACCGGGCAGGGAGACTCAGAGTGTGACTGCGAAAGGAAAGGCCGCGGGCTCCTGCCTCGGGCCCAGACGGTGGCCTCTCGCGGCGACGAGGTCCTTCCAGTTTAGCTGGACCGCAGGGGCGGCCGAGAGCAGGGCCCGGGGCGGCGGGGACGCTGCGGTGCCCACTGGAGTCGCTCGAGGGCTTCTCTGGCTCTCTAGACTGCCCCTTTTCTTGCCGACTCTCTTTCCCCGACGGGGCTGTTGTCAAGTGACGCCCGCCATGGGTCCAGCCACGCTCGGTGTGGGGTGGTCCGCGCTCGCCCGCAGGCCTCCACCCTCCGCCCAGATAAGGAGCTTAAATCCTCCTTCCTGCGGGGGAGAGTCGTCGGGCGCGACGAAACTAAGATTCATTTTAGTTTTAACGCAACTCAAAGCCGATTGGCTCAGCTTAGGAGAAGGAAGGCCTGGACCCTGGAAGCAACTGTTCCCACTTGCGCGTGCCTGGCCTTCGCAGCCGGAGGTGTGCACCGGGCAGGGGATGCGGCCTGGGGCGGCGAGAGGGCGGCCGCGGCGCCTGCCCTCAGCATCCCGCCCACAACCGTAGGAGGCGCGGCCGCCAGGCCCGCGGGGCCCTCCGCCGCCCCGACCCGACTGAGGGCGCAGGAACTGAGAGAGGAGAAGCCTAGATGGGCTCGGCCAGCGTTAGAGCTCCTGTTCCTCCGCGGCCTTTTTCTTTTCATTTTCTTTCCTCATACCTTCCTTCCTCTCTCCTTCCCATCATTAAATCATTCAGGACTTAATTCACAACTCACAAAGGCATCTGACCCCCCGTAGGTAGGGGTCCTGGGACCACCTGACGGGGCCCCTACTTTTCCTGGCCCACCCCTGACTCTGCGTGCGTGTGTGTGTGTAACCAACACATATACATACCCAGGACCTTCGCTTATTTTATTGAAGCGAGCAAACAAAAACAGCCACTGTTTGTCTTTTCCCCTCCTGCTCCCTAAGCCGCCGCCGGGTTTCGGAGCGGCCCGGGGCGCTGACTTGGCTCAACGGCAGCCGGATGTCAGAGCCGGAGCTGCTCCCCACCCAGCCTCGCCCGCAGGCGACAAAACCGTCTCTCTGGCCGTGAGAGAGCTTCGTCTCGCCAAAATCAACTCGCATTTTCATGTATTCAAATGAGAGAGGTTGGGAAGCGAGACTTGTCCTTCTGGGCAATCAACAGCCTTGGAAGGAAGAAGTGCCCCATCAGTCTCCGCTTGAGGAAACTTCCCTCCTTCGAGGCCCAGTGAGCTGATACGGCTCCCCCGCCCGCACCTGGGCCACCAAGGCTGTTGCGCATCTCCTGGCGGTTTTGTCCCCGCGTGTTACTGGCTGCTTTATTCACATCGGTCAGCCCCAGCTGGAGAACGTGCCTGGCCCCAGCAATCCCCCTCCTGGGGACAGCGGGCTCCACTTCGTGATGCTCACACTATCCTCTGGCTTTCCCCCTCTCTTTAAAAGCCCCTAGGGTTGGAGGCCTAGGGGAGGGGATGGAAATGCACGCTTCACACACCGGTCTGAGTTAGAGACGGGGGCCAGAGCGGCTGAGGTCCTACTGTGTGCCACAGACTGTGCGGGGAGCTTGGGGTCCCGGCATTTCCCTACCTGCTGCTGAGGTGGACAAAAGTTGGGGGGCAGCAAGCCTGGGTGAAGGTAGGTCAGGACCTCTACTCCTCCCCACGTGCAGAAGCCGGAGCTAATGGGGAGCAGTGCTTGAAGCTGAGGGGCTTGGAAAGTCAACGACTTTCATCTCTTGTTCGAAAGCTGACATCTTAAACCTAAATCCTTGTAGAACAGTCGACCAGCGTTTAGTTTCTCTGTCAGTGCCAACCAGACGGACCCTCAGGTCCACCCGCAACGCCCCCACCCCCCCCACCCCCCCCCCCCCCGCTCCCACCACACCCAAGAGCTTTCCCACAGTTCCTCAATTGTCCCTAGTGGTTTAACTTTGGCTATTCAAATGTGATTACCCTCAAATTTTCATAGTTCTATTTAACAGATGCTTTAGTTACAATCATATAAACTATATACTACACTTGGAAAGAAAATAAACCGTAAAAATGCATTCTAGACAATAGTTTTTCATTGTATTAGCTTCTTGATTTCCCCCCTAATTTTAAAATTGTGCTTTCTACTGATAAAAAAGACTAATTTACTGGAATGACTAGAAGGAGGTTACATTAATTATTTAAAATTAAAATTCAATTAGAGGGCATTGTTAGGTGACTGCTCCTGGGACTTCCAGAAGCTATTCCAGAGCTAACATTCAGAGAAAAGTTTTGTTTTAAAAGTGATGCGTTTGTTGAAGTTTTTTGATTTTCCATGTCTTAGGGGGCTACAGAGCAAACCTAATGCTTAGCTCACCTTGCAATGAGTTTGCTTCCAAACAGAAACACTCTGAGGAGGCCTTCTTGGCAGCATTTGCTTTTGCTGGGATACTAGTGAGATTTGCAGGAACTCTGGCCACTCTCTGAATGCTGCGGATTTGGTTGCCTACCAAAACGACGGATCAGAGTGAAGAAATGCAGCAGCCACCACTGGGCATTACCTGTACTGGCAAGTCCAGAGCAGCCACCTGGGGTCCCTGGTGAGAACTTTGCAGATCTTCCCCAACCAACTGAGCCGTGCCCTCCTTAGGTCCACACCTTGCTCTAGATTCCTGCCAGGTTCTTATCACTCATGGACAACAAATTCCATTTGTTTCTTTTTCATTTTCTTCTCTGACCCACTGGTCTAGTAGCTCCATGAGGGCAGGGACTGCTATGGTTCCCGCTGCCAGAGCAGAGCCTGGAACATAGTAGACTTTCTATAAAGAGTAGTTGAGTCAATTAATCAACTAATTACCGCAGCCCAGAGACTGGCCTGGCTGGAGTCAGGCAGGGAAGGATTCTCTAGTCTAGAAACCATATCCACCGCCTCCACAATCTCCAAGTGAGAGGATCCGAGGGACGCGATTTAGTTCAGTGCACTGGGAAAACAGAAGTTCTGTGGAATAAATGGGGCAATGGACTGAGGATTGAAGGACTGGATGGGACAGATGCTTCTGGCACAACAGACAGGGTCTCAGAGCCCTGGGACCGCTGGCCTCGATGCCTGATTTTATCTATGGGTGACATGATCAAATCAGAAATGCTCCCCTTTCCAGGTACCTGAACATGGGCAGAATCAGCAACCGCCCTTTGCCCATATAGGGCGGTCGTGTGACCCAAGGCAAATATTTCACTTTTTCTTGCTGTGAAAAGGCAGCAGCCGCACCCATCAATAGCAGATATTGAGTAAAGGGTAAAGAACCCCATCATTTTCCATCAAGGAACATGTTTCACTCGGAGCTGCAAAGGAAACGTCCGTGTTTAAATAATACGCTTAACTGGCAAACACATGAAGCCGAGCCCACGCGTTGAGCAGGAAAAGCCTTGCAACAGAGCTCTCTGTTAGTCCGGGGTTGCGCGCTTTGCGCTTTGAGCGCGCCGCGTTCCAGCCCCGGCGCTGGGGGGCGCCTGGGGCCCTGGGTGAGGGCGGGGTGGGCGTGCATCCCCAGAGTCACAGAAGTGATCCTCTCGGGTGCTCGCCTCTGAGCAGGTCTTGGCTCTCTGTCTTTAGGATGCAAAGTATTTTATTCTACACACCTTCCCTGCGTAATGTAATGATTTTCTAAAAGGATCACCAATCCCTCTCAGAACTTGCAGTGTTGTTGCAAGGTATTAACTGGAGACTCCTAGTGTCAATTTTTCATCCTGAAGTTTTATTTGCCATGAAAGCAGGCATAGGGGAGTGCTCGCAAGAGGAAGCGCTTCTCTCCCCTCATCTGGGTTGCTCTCACTCAGAAGCCACGCAGGCTGCGCGATCCTTCAGATGCTATGCGATCGGTGTGCTCCATGGCCCTCACTCCTCACTGGCGGGGAGAGGGGGCGGTGTGGAGCTCAGCCGTGGCTTGGGTGCGACCTGGACTCTGCGCCACAACCTCTGTGCTTTCAAGTCTTCTTCACGGCCTGCACACACCCTGACCCGAGTCACCGCGGTGGGGGAGAGGGGCTGGGAACGCGGGTCACGCTCAATCCACCTTGGAGACTCAGGGCTCCGAGTTTTAGCAGATCTGGTGTAGATTTGTTTTCTTTCAAATGATTTTGAAGATGCCTCCAGTGGGGTGGAGCCCACTTTCCTCACCCTACAGGCCACCTCCCGCCAAAATACCTTCCATTGTGAATCGCTGGTCTCCTCTGACCTCCTCATGACCCTCTCCTTCCACCCCCTCCAAGAGAAGTGGTTTCAATAAATAAAGCCCAGTACTGGGGTTGAAGGTCAGTTTACACTGGAGCAGGAGCTTCAAAAACTCCTGCAGGTGCTGGAATGGGAGTAAACCAGGTCGCCATCCCAAGGGTTGAGAGAGGGAAGAAGTGAGCACAAGAGAGAATGTGTGAAGATGGCGTTAGAAGTGGGGTGGGAGGAGCATAGGTAGGAGCTTGGTTCCAGTGCTACCCACCTCAAATTTGCTGGGAACCCAGGCAGACCCTTCTGCGGCAGTTTCCTCCTTTTCCAAGTGAGGAGCTTGGACCCGATGTCTGGGTTCTGGTAGTTGCCAGTTGTGGAAACCCAGCCTGGCGTGGTTGGCGCTCAGAGTCAGACCCGATGGCCGTCTCCAGGCGAATGCGGACCGTGTGAACCTAGAAAGGGCGCCGCTGTGATTGTGGCGGTGGGGCGCTCAGCTCCCTAAGTGGACAAGCCTCTCTACCAGGAGAGAAGACTCTTGGAGAATTGGTACTGTGAAGATTTCCCTCCTTTTTGCTGAATATCTACTTTTATGTTCCATGTTTCATGGTAAATCTTGGGTAAAAGCCTTTCCCCGTTTTCACTTCCTAGCATCTCCAAAGACAGCAGCAGCAGGAGAGAGAGAGAGATGAGGGTGTCCTTCCAATTTCCAAGTGCAGACAAAGCCTCCTTAGCAAGCCAACAGCTCAGCACTCTAAACATTCCCCTCCACTCCCCCGCAGGGCTGGCCGCCCCAGGCTGCTGGTGTCTGGGACTGAGAATCTCTGAGACAGTCTCTCATTAGACAAACTCCAACAGGCCATGTTCAATACAATTAACAAGGACAAGTAGGGTGTCCGTGTAAGAGCACGGGGTTTGGAATCAGTCCTGGATTCCAATCTGGAAACTGCAAGAGACTGGTCCTGTGTGAGACTCATTTTTCTTAACTGTAAAATGGGCATGTTAATACTCACCTCATACCAGTTGAGTGCAGAGTAAATACACAATAAATGGTAACCCAAATAAAGAGCTTTCACAGAATTCTGGGAGTCTGGGCAGTGCTGCATGCTGGGACATGCAGTGGCGGGTGATGCAGACCTGCAATCCAGGTATGCCTTCTGTGCTCCCCTTCTACATCTTTTGCCTGTGGCCACCAGTCAGGCTCCCTGATGTAGTGGTTCTTCCCAGTTACAGTTGGTGAGGAAGGAGACAGCTCCCACCTGGAGATTGAGTGGCTAGCAGGTGGAGTCACAGTGCCCACCGGGACCCTGCCTGGACTTCCTTTCCATCTTCTAGAAGGGTGGGGCCTGTTGGAAAAGCATCATCCTAGTGGGACCCAGAGACTGCAACAGGTCCTATGTTAAGGACTTTCTGGGGAAAAGAAGCTTGAAGATCGAGATGAGAGGTCAGGAACTTCTAGGCTGTGCAGAACCCGCCTACACCAGCAGAAAAAATTGTCCTTCCCTGCACCCCCCCAAGAGAGGGGGAAGATTCTACCCCAAAAGTCTGCTCCCCTGGGTTCCTGAGAGGCTCGTCTGTGCCCAGGTTTACTAGTTGGACCTACAGATTTGGGTGCCTCTTGCATGCCTCTCTCTGAGGCTCCCCCCATCACCCTAGCTATGGTGATGTCAGGCAAACAGGAGTTGTGGCCTGGATCCAGGAGTTACCCCTGAAGAAGAGAGGAGTTGAGGGGGAGAGGAAGAAAAGGAAGCTGAGTTTAAGCTTCTGAAAGTCCACTCTGCCCTGAACTTAGGGAGAAGTGAGATGGGAAAGCAGGGCCCTTGATTCACCTAGACACTTTCTCCTCTCTCCTCTTCCCTTCTCATGGACAGTTAGAAGGACCATTTATGACTCATTTGCAGAAGTGAATCCTAAGTTGTTATTATAGCAAGGAAGCTTTATTTGCTGTCTTTGAAATTTTTTGATTTAAATTCCCTAAAAAAGTTTCTTATTGGGTTTTCAAGTCCATCTGAAATTAAGCAAGCATGCTGGGCTTTTGACGTATCCTTCATATAGTAAAACTTTAAATATTACCTTGCATGTGCAAGGAAGTTTAGTGGGGTGCTAAAGCTTAATTAAGACAAATAATATAGTTTGTGAAAAGAGCAAATCACAAAAAGGTTTATCAAGATATAGATCCATCTGCTGAAGTGAAGATTCAGGAGTCAATTAACCTCTCCTACTGAGGAAGTTTGGACAGGCTGTGGTGCAGCTGTATATGCAGGGGCATCTCATGAAAAAAAAAAAAAAGTCCCACAAATTTCAGACAGTGCTTGGATGGGTGAAGAAGGTTTTGTGTACAGCCTGTAGTAAGTTTTTGAATTCTTCTTCACTCAGTAATCAGAATCTAGTTGGATTAAAAAAAAATATTTCCCACCAGACATGGTGGGTCACACCTGTAATCCTAGCACTTTGGGAGGCTAAGACAGAGGATCACTTGAGCTCCAGTGTTTGAGAACAGCTTGAGCAAGAGTGAGACCTGGTCTCTACTAAAAATAGAAAAATTAGCCAGGTGTGGTGGCACATGCCTGTAGTCCCAGCTACTTGGGAGACTGAGGCAAGAGGATCCCTTGAGCCCAGGAGTTTGAGGTTGCTGTGAGCTATGATGATGCCATTGCACTCTAGCCTGGCCAACAGAGTGAGAGTCTGTTGAAAGAAAGAAAGAAAGAAAGAGAGAGAGAGAGAGAGAGAGAGAGAGAGAGAGAGAGAAAGAAAGAAAGAAAGAAAGAAAGAAAGAAAGAAAGAAAGAAAGAAAGAAAGAAAGAAAGAAAGAAAGAAAGAAGGAGGGGGGAGGGAGGGAGGGAGGGAAAGAAAGAAAGAAAGAAAAGAAAGAAAAAGAAAGAAAAGAAAGAGAAAGAAAGAGAAAGAAAGAAAGAAAGAAAGAAAGAAAGAAAGAAAGAAAGAAAGAATTTCCTTCCCTGTAGAACAGAAAAACAACACATCTTCAAAGCTTATTGGGGGAGGTGAGTTCGGGGGAAGTGGCCTGGTACACAGAAGTCTCAGGCAGTGATCTCTGGCTAAATGCAGCTTCTGTTTTTACAGCTTACTTGGGAGAGCTGTTAGTTTTTCTAAGCATAAACCAGGCATTGGTTCTCTAAGCTCAATGTTTAGGCTACAAAGCACATACAACAGTCTTACATATCTACCTTTAGAAAAGGAATGGTTCTGACCTCAAACTCAGCAAAATCTCTAGAGCATTACCATACTTGGAGAACACCTAAGCCAAACCCTTTGGAGGTATAAAGTGTAACTGGAATGCTAAACACCAGCCACTACCACCAAGAAAAATAAATCCTCAATTCTCAGCCAAGTACATCTGCTTTGGACCAGGCTTATTAGTGTTACTTGTATCTTTTCGTCTCAAATGAGTAGTTTTACTCACAGGGTTTTTCTTTCTGCTCAGTGCTTGCTATTTTTATCTTGCCTTAAGAACCCTGAGATCAAGCCCCAGTGCCAGACTTCTGAGGCATTCCAGGGAGAGTGGTAGTTGGCTTTCCAGGGGTCCATTCCTGAACTGCAAAAGCTTAGATGTTAGAATACCATCAGAGTTTATGATCTGGAGGGAAGCCTGGCATATGTTAATTAGGTCACTGTGGGGAAGGTGAGGGTGAGCAGGGTGCATGGAGAAGGATGAAGGTAATCAATGTCAGGGAGGATCCTAAGGCAAGGTAAGCTGTCTCAACACATTAGTTTCTGTGGATCACTGGCAGTACAGGCAAATTTTGGTAGGTGACTCTGCTGGTTATTCTTTGGTAGACTCCCTGGCTCCCTCCTCTGCCCTGTTCTCAGCCCCAGGAGGCTGACCTCTATGAGCCACATTACCCAGTCTTCCTTGTCTTTGGCTTTGGCCAGTGGGGGACAATGGCACAGGAATGAAGGGCCGGAGGATAGAGCAGTAGCAGTACTTATTCCTCCTACTTTCTCCTTGCATCACTGTGGCTTTGTCCTTGACTTCCTCTCTCTGTGCCCCTATCAGGCAGCCCCTCTTCCACAGCTTCAGCTCTCACCAGGCTCTGCTAATACCTCCTTTTCCCCCTTGCCTTTTCAGATCAAAGGTGGTAATACCTTCCTAGTGTTGCTAGACCTTGGGTGACTCTTTATCTCTTGTTAGTCCCCTTTAATCCCACTTCAATTCTTTGCCCTCAAGCCCCTGACCCAGGAAACCTCTTTTGAGCATGCCTTCTGTTTCCTGTGGGGACCTGACTGATGAGGAGAGGAATGAGGACTCATGGAAGTGAAGTATGATGTCTTCGATTCTTTCCTGTGTCGTTCTCACGCCGTAACTCATGGAAAGGCTCTACTCCTTCCCCACCACCATCTTGGGGTGCAGTGGTGAAGGCTCCAGGGTTTCTATTGTGGCTTGTTTCTGCAGGCAAGGCTGCAGAAGGGTCTAGGAGGAGAACAAACTCTGACTTTATTTGCTTTATATTTACCATTTTAATTTGCTGATTTGCATTTGATATCATTTTTAAAGTAATTGATGCTAAAATCGAATATCAGTAATATTCAAGTTTTTTCGACCTTTAGCGAACTGACCTTTACTATAAATCAAGGACTAAGACTTTTGCTAGTGGTGAGTTGTGTTAATGGAACCAGACGCTGAACTAGATCCAGTGACTGAAGGGCTCACAGGAAATGTTCGTATATGTTCCCTAAGGCCTCAGCATCTTTGGCTTTCTCATCTCTATAACGTTAAGTCTAGAGCTCAGTTCTCTTCAGGCCTGTGTTCTGGCAACAACTCAGTCTTGGCTAATGTTAAATCAGTGACATTATTTAGGTGTGACCATCAATGAGAATTCTATGTGCCAGGCATTGTGCTAGATACAAGGATGTCACATGTAAGACAAGATTCTGCCTTCTAATGAGTAAAACAATGTTTCAATATCATTATTTAAAATTTTTCATACCTCTATATAGGAAAAGTCTATAAACATGACATTTCTGGCTCAAAAGACATGCAAGTATTTAAGCCTTTTGGGACGTTTTGCTACCTGACATCTAACAGGGCGCCATCAGAAACCTATGAGTGACTGTGTGACTGTGTTCCCCTCATTCCCATGAACAAACTCTATTATTAACTTTGTAATTTGATTGGTGAATTTTTCATAGCAATGGTCTAATTTATATTTCTGAGATTATTAGTGGAGTTGAATATTCTTGTATTTCTATTGGCCAAAGTATTTCTTCTTTTGGGAACTGCCTGTTCACACCTTCTCAAGCCAATTGGAAAATTTGAGTTTTATTTCTTATCTACAAAATGTTGATCCCATGTCTGCTGTAAATGTAAAATTTTCAACAGGTTTTCATTTGCATTATAATTTTGTTAATTTTTAATGCATAAATGTTTTAAAAAATCAATGTTTTTATTTATAGTTTCTGCCTTTTTTGGTTTAATGTTTATAAGTCTTATCTACATAAAATCAAAATCTTTCATACAGTTGGAATTTATTTTGGTGCATAATATGGAGATATAACTTTAATTGTTTATTTTCCAAATATTTAAGCCTTTGGGCAGGCCCTCATTGTGAGGAGCCTTGAATTCTTTTGGGGAACTCTGTTTGGATTTTGTTCTGTGATGATACTTTGAAGGTGTGGAAGCTGGGAAGTCACATTGGGTCTGCTTTCACTTGCAGTGTAGTGAACTATAGGGGGCTTCAAAACTAGATGACAAGGGGACTGGTAGGTGGTTGTTGGAGTGTGACAAAAGTCGCATGAAATTATAGTGTTTAAATGACTGCTTGAGTAATTTTATGCTGCTCCTGTGAGTCTAATTATCCTCTCTTTGGTGCCCAAACTATTAACATTTTCATATAAAGGTATTACAATATCAACAATAAATTTGAAATGCCTCTAGATTAATAATCAACTTATCTTTCTTCTCCTTCATCCCTCTCCCTCTCTTTCTTTATTTTTGATAAAACTAGATCTAGAACAGAAGTTCCTAGCGCAAGATTACCAGCTAGGGACCTCAGGTGAAATCCTTCATCTCTTTGAACATCAATGCTTTATCTGTAAAATGAAGATGATACTAGTACCCAGCTCATGGATTGTATTATCCTATGAAATGGCTACCCAAATACTTAGTTACTATTTTTTGATTATACAAAGTATTAATGAACAATATTTATTTACCATTTAAATTGTTTTCTGACCGTAGATAGACCTATTTTAAAGTTATGTTAATTAATTTTTTTTTTCAGTTTAGGAACATGGCCTGTATCTTATTTTTGTGCAGTATCCAAGATGGTACCATGAACAATTAGTGACTTCACAAGCACCTTGGCTATTTGCTTATTATTTTAATTAGTATAGAAAAGCAATTGACTCCTGGACTGAAGAGGCTACTGCCATACTATGAGTAAAGCTGCCCTCACAGAATGCTCTCAGGGCAGTGGGATGTGATGTGAATGCAGTGAAACCTCAGGGATGAAAGGTCCTTTTCTATAGAATGCTTCTCATCTTGTGAGCATTCAGCAACGATTCTGAACACATTATGTTAGGTAGTAAAGTAACAAACCTTTCAGGTAAGATTATTCTCTCCATTTTACAGATGAGGATGCAGAAACCCTGAGAGGGGAAGCAGCTTGTCCAAGTGGCAAAGCTGAGTGTCCTAGCCTGGCTTTGTCTGTGTCTGGAGGGGGTTTCCGTCTTGAAGGTCTGAGGATGTCTCCACAGCTGAGCTGTTCAGAGGCTCAGCACTAGGGAATTGTACAGCACAGAGCATTTTTTTTATCTTGAACTTCTGGGATGCATGTTGCCTCCTTCCAGCATATAGAATCTTATGGATGACCTCCAGAAGGTTTTATCTGCATTTTCCTGACCTCATGTTTTAGTTGCCTGAGTATTTGGAGGAGTTGGTAGAGAGTAGAGGGATATAAAATAATATGTGAGGGGCTGCTAAGTGCCAGGTACTGAGCAAAGCTACACTATTTCATCTACACTATTTTATCTAATTTTATCTAATTCTTTTTCTTTTTGCCCTTTTAAAAAAATGGTGAAATATTACATGGGGAAATTAACAAAACAAAATTTCCTCTTTATTACAAAGAGATAAAGAAACCATCACTAATGTTAAACAATAGGATATCACTAGCACCCTAAGACTCCCTCTGGTACAACCTGCCCACTCACCACCACCTTCCCCTCTCCCAAGATAACTACCACCTGGACATTTATGATTATCACTTTCTCATGTTTACTTGTAATGTATCAGCTGAGCATGCATCCCTAAGCACTATAGTTTTTGAACTTTGTATGATGGAAACATACAGCATGTATCCCTCTGTGTTTGGCTTCTTTGCTCAGCATTACATTTATGAGAGATTCATCTATATTCCCCCAAAGCTGAAGTTTGTTTGTTTCCTTGATGTATAGTATGACATTTTATGAATATATTACAATTAATTTATGAATTTTACTTTTGTTAGACATTTGGGTTGTTTTCAAGTCTTAGCTATTATGAATGAAACTGCTATGAATATACACATGTTTCTTGGTGCACATATGCATGCATTTCTGTTGGGAGTGTAATTGCTGGATCATAGAGTATGTGTATATTCAACTTTAATAGATTATGCCAATTATTGCTTCTTATCTTGGACCACATCTGAAGTTCAAAAATGGCTAAATCTGAGCTTTTAATATGAACTTGCCAGAAGTCTGAATCTCATGCCCTTGATTTCAATATGCTCTTTACAAGTTGTGCTCACCTAAGTAGACAGCATGGAAACATACTCCCTGAAATGTACCCTTCGCTGGCATGTATGTTTAAAAACATACAACCCCTCCCCCCCAATTTTTTTTTAAAGTTTCATGGCCCAGCATTATTCATTTAAACGTAGAGAGAGCAAGAATGCTAAGTAAGCGGTTGGTTAAGCTGGGCAAAAACGACCAATCCAGGCAGCTCTTTGGGAGTAGCGGCTTCACCACTGGGAGAAGTGAGAACTGGGTTTGGGGTCCAAGACCGAGACGCGGGGTGCGCGCCCACGGCGCGGGGGATCCTTTAAGGGCAGGGGGCGGGGGTGGGCGGAGGAGGGCGCGCGGCTTGTTGCTGGGCGACGGAGCGCGTCCTTTCTTCCTGCAGAGCCAGTCGAGCCCACCGGCCCCTCGACACCGAAAGGCCTGTTGAATACCCGCCGGGCGGCGGTGGGGCGGATCTCCCCGCCACCTGCATGGGAACACAGGCGCCCCCAGAGCAGGGTGAGAGAGGGACGCGGACCGGGGCGGGAGTGACTTCGTCTGGACGCTGTGGAAAGGGAAGACTGAGATATTTGGGCGGAGCAATTGTCCTCCCCGTTCCGCCTCTCTAGGCAAAAATCAGTACCGAAAATAGGATTGAGGTTTGGGGTTCGAGTAGGGATTGGGCTGTTGTGGGGATTGGGGATGGAGTTCAGGGCTACGTTCTGTGGGAAAATGGGGTTAAAGAGGAGCAGTGAGGAGTGAAAACTTGGGGGAAGGGAAAAGTAGATGGATTGCGCTGGACCAGCCTGTGGGGAAAGGAGGAAAAGGGTTAGGAAGGCAAAAGAGGGGGTGGAATCAGAGGGGCTGCGCGGAGGGTGAAAGATAACAGTGAAGGAATTTAACTTCTATCTCCCTGACCTCTGCCATCCAAAGACAGGGCAGCTTGTTTCGGGCAAACTTTAACCAGCATTAGGTGACGGCTCCCACTAGGGTCAATGTGTCTAATTTCAAAATAGAAAGCTGTTTCCTGAGTTTGGCTCTAACTGTTTGGTGGGCAGGGGGACACTGTGTGCTTAATGCAAGAATTGTTTGGCATTGAAGGCAACAGACCCACAAGGAAACTATTGCAGACTACCCTTGCAGGAGCTTAAAGGAGATCAATAGTTTATTTTTTAAATATGCAAATCTAAAAGTTTAACAAGTTGCTTTTTTTCTATTTACAACTTTACAGAGGAATAATTTATATTCAATATACTGCACAAATGTTCAGTTTGTACAATGAACAATGTACAAGTATGCAATTTGATGAGTTTTGACAGACATATACACTTTTGAAACGATTACTGCAATGAACCTGTTTGTTCCTTGTCCCCTTTGCTTTCTACTCCTGCTCTCACCCCCACCCCCAACCAACCACCGATCTGCTTTCTGACGCTATAGCATAGATTGCATTTTTCTAGAATTTTCTTTAAAAGGAAGCATACTGTATGTGCTCTTTTGTGTCTGGCTTCCTTTTTCTTCATGATGATTTGCCAGGATATTTGCCTTGATTACTGCAGCTTACTGAAGTAATCAAGCTTACTGGATAGTTCAAAGTCCTTCAGCTTTGTTTTTCTTTTTAAAAAATCACTTTGGTGATTTTAAGTCATTTGAATTTCTATGTACACTTTAGAATCAGTTTGTAATTTCTATAAAAAAGCCTGCTGGAATTTTGATTGGGATGGCATTGAATCTATAGATCTATTTGGGGAAAATTGTGATTTTAACAATATTGAGTCTTCCAATCTATGGACATGGCATGTCTCCTTTTATGTAGGTGTTTAATTTCTGTGAACAATGTTTTGTAATTTTCATTGTAGAGATTTTGGATGTCTTCTGTGAGATTAATTTCTAAGCATTTTATGTTTTGGGAAGGGGCATTAGTGTAAGTGGAATTAAAATATTTTCCAATTATTTGCTACTAGTATAAAAATTGATTTTTACATTAATCTTATACTGTACAACCTTGATACATTTACTCATTAGTAGTTGTTTTGTAGATTCCTTAGGATTTTTAACCCCAAAATCATGTCATCTAAAAATACAGATACTTTTAGCTTTTCCTTTCTATCTTTATTCCTTTTATTTTTTTTTCTTGCTAGATTGCTATGGCAGTATGATAGTATAATGTTGCATAGACATAGTACAAGCAAGGTATTTTTGCCTTGTTTATAATCTTAGGAGAAAGTATAAATATTATGTCAGCTGTAATTTTTTTGTGGATTCTCTTAGTAAGATTGAGGGTGTTCCCTGTGATTCAGCTTGCCCACAGTAATTTATTTATTTTTATTATGAATGATTGTTGAATGATGTCAAATGTCCTTCCTCCATCTATTAAAATAATCACATATTTTTTCTCCTATACTCTGTTAGTCATGTGAATTATATTGACTTTCAAATCAATATAATTAAGTCAAAATAGTTAAATCAATTTTTCAACGCTGGGATAAACTCTGTTTGGTCAGAATGTCTTATCCTTTTTAAAAATATCTTTTTGGATTGGTTTTGCTAATATTTTGTTAAAGACTTTTGCATCTATGCTCATGAAGGATATTGGCATGTAATTTCTTTTTTTTTTTAAAACTGTCTTTGTCAGATTTGGTATTAGGGTTATGCAGATCTCATAGAATGATTGTTCCTTCCTCTTTATTTTCTGAAAAAAAAAATTTATTTTTTTCTTGAATATTTGAGAGAACTATCTAGGTCTTGTGGTAAGATATTTGATAACACATTTTTTTAAAATATAGGGCTATTCATATTTTCTGCTTCTTTTGTTAATTTTGGTAAGGTGTAATTTTCAGATTTGCCCATTTCATCTAAATTGTTAGATTTATTGGCATAGAGTTGTTTATCGTATTCTCTTATTATCCTTTAATATCTTTAGGATCTATAGTGAAAACTCCTCTTTCATTCCTGCTATGGTGATTTTTGTTCTTTATTATTTTTAAACAATCTAGCTAGGGATATTTTTAAATTTTGTTGATATTTTTAAAGAACCAGCTCTTGGCTTTGTTAATTTTCTCAATTACTTTTCTGTTTTCTATTTGATTGGAGTTGTTAGGTCTTTATACTTATTATTTCCTTCTTTCTATTTACTTTGGTTATACTTGGCTTTCTTTTAATAGATTCTTAAGGTAGAAGTTTAGGTTATTGATTTTTGACTTCTTTTTGATGTAAGCATTTAAATTACAAATCAGCGCTTTAGCTATACCCCATACCTCTGATCAGTGCTTTATCTGTACCCCACACTTTCTGATGTGTTGTATTTTCATTATTATTCAGTCTAAAATGTTTTCTGAAATTTAACATCTTTTGTTTTTCATTTTATTATCTACTGACTTTTTAGTTATAATTCTTTGTATTACTTTAAAAATTGTTTCTCTTGGAATTACAATATATGTCCTTAACATTTCACAGTCTACTTAGAGTTAATATTGAACTAGTTCACATAAAATGCAGAAACTGTACAATCGTATAGTTCCTTTACCCACCCCTATCCTGGTCTTTTTGGTTGTTGTTGTCATTTGTATCACATCTATTTACACAAACATCTCACAAGACATGTTATAATTTTTCCTACAATTTTAAAAAAACTTAAGAGAAAAAAATGGCCTACTGTACTCATCTAGATATTTGCCATTTCTGATCTTCTTCATTTGTCCTTGAAGATTCAAATTTCCCTCTGGTATAATTTCTCTTCAGCCTGAAAATTTTCTTTAGCATTTCTTGTAGTTCCAGGTGGCTGGTGAGTAATTCTTTTAATTTTCTTTTATATTAATATGTCTTCATTTTGCCTACATTTTAAAAAAGAATATGCATACTAAGTATAGAATTCTGGGTTGACAGGTTTTTTTTTTTTGTTGTTGTTGTTGTTATTGTTGTATTTTAGCATGTTATAAATCTTGTTTCCCTGTCATCCATTCTCAGTGGTGTCTTATGAGAAGTCCATGGTCATTTGAATTGTTGTTTTCTTGTAAATAAAGTGTTGTTTCTCTCTATCTTTCTCCTGATGTCCGACCTGGCCTTGTGAGAGAGGAAAAAAGGCTGCCTTTTGGCCCTCCTGACTGACTACTTCACTGCTCAGGCTTTAAACCTCTGGGTAGAAGAGAAAGAAAAAGATATAGGCAGAGTTCCAGTAATTTGGAAAAAAGAGGAAAGTAAAATTACTGCTTGGGTCACAAAGATTTTAAGTGTATTCTATCCCATTTTAAAGTGTAGGGTAAACTTAACCAACCTGGGTTGTGTGCCACAGATTTGACACCTCATGTAGGTTAATACCTTCTCCTTTTGAGGCAACTACACTATTTTTCCTTGTGTATCTCCAAAATAGATCTAGTCTTTCTTAGTAAATTGCTCCCAAGAAAAAAAGGAAATGCTATTTTCTCATAAGATTGGATGTTTAAAAGTTATTTGACTTTTTTGTATTGTAGAAGGGTGGGTGGGAGAATAAAGGCACCAAGTTTTGATGGACTGGCCCATGAAGCATTGGGATACCACCCACCTTGAATGCACAATAGAAGTTTCTGTCAAATTTAGAAGTTCTATTTCATTTTGGTTTACTTTTAGATAGAAAGAGAAACTTTCCTCTTAAGAACTCATGGGAATGTACTGAGAAGTGTTAAACAATGAACATTTGTTAAACTTCAATAGCAAACCAAGGGCCTGGGAGAAGTTGGGAAGGGCATCCAAAGCAGGAACTAAGAATAAAGGGGAAGTGGATTTGGGAGAGTCAAGTTCAATTCTCATCAGGTGTTAATGTACTTCTGCTCTGTGTTCTGTTCCAGTTACTACCTTTTAACCTTTTGCAGGAAGAAATGCAGGTGGTGTTGGTGTGAACATATTGCTACCTGAGCAAACAATAACACCAAAATACTATGACGGGGGAGGATCATATAGCATTGTTTAAAACAAGGGAATTTTATTAAGGGCTTCAGAAAGCCTCTCTAATGGTCGTGTACTATGGTATAGAAAACAGACAACAGATTATTATTTTCACTGTTTTATATGAACCCTTGGTTTGGATAGAATTAAATTGTCCAAGGTCTAGTCAATGGTGGAGCAGGGTAAAGAAAGAAAGCCTATTGATTCCCAGATGAAAACTTTAGCATGTAGCAGGATCTTCAGTTTGAGAACCAGTAGTTCATATTTTAGAAATTAAAATCAGTATGATTATTTGGAGGATAAATAGTATGTTCTCTTCATACCACCCAAACTACATGAAAAATGAAGAATTCTAACTATAAAGATAATTCTTTTGTGAATTGATTTGAGTCCAACCAACAAATGTGGATAAGTGAGCAAAGAAATGCAAAGTAAAGTAAGAATAGTATCCACATTTAAGTTTTAAATCCATCTGGATTTATTTTGGTGCATGATACAAAATACGCACACACACACACACACACACACACACACACACACACACAAAGGTACCAAATAGTCAACCAGTTGCCTCATCACAATTTATTGAATAGTTCTTCCTTTTATCACCATTTAATACTATCTTTATAACTTATATTATTTTTAATCCTTTTTCTCACTTTCTCAGTCTACCTGTTGATTCTAGCAATGGTATTTTGGTCCCACTTCTTATATCTGTATAAGTTTTATTTATTTGGTTCTCTCATCGACGAACAAGTGCTCCCTTATTTCATTTTATAAAATTTTTGATTAGTCTAGCCTGTTTATTATTTCAAATGAGTTCAGAATAACTTTTCAAATGTTCAAAATATCATTTTTAGATTTTTGTATTGGCATTAAACCAATACCGTATCTTGGGAAGACCTAGTATAATTAAAATATCCAGGCCGGGCGCGGTGGCTCATGCCTGTAATCCTAGCACTCTGGGAGGCCGAGGCGGGCGTATTGTTTGAGCTCAGGAGTTCGAGACCAGCCTGAGCAAGAGCGAGACTCTGTCTCTACTAAAAATAGAAAGAAATTATATGGACAGCTAAAAATATATATAGAAAAAATTAGCCAGGCATGGTGGTGCATGCCTGTAGTCCCAGCTACTCGGGGAGGCTAAGGCAGGAGGATTGCTTGAGTCCGGGAGTTTGAGGTTGCTGTGAGCTAGGCTGATGCCACGGCACTCACTCTAGCCCGGGCAACAGAGTGAGACTCTGTCTCAAAAAAAAAAAAAAAAAAAATCCAGTCATCCCATCAAGGAACACTAACAGTCTATTTAGTTGAATCTTTATTTAATGTCCTTCAGTAAAATTTGAAAAATTTATTCATATAGTTTTATGAATAAATTTCTTGTTATGTTTACATTTGTATATGAATATATTTCTTGTTATATTTATGCAAGATTTACTCTTTTAAAAAAATTATGAATGAAATTTTACCATTATATTTTTGACTGGACCATTTTGGCATAAAGGAAACTATTGGTTTTTGTGTAATTTAAAAAAAAATTTCAAACCGTACTGGGTATGGTGGCTCACGCCTATAATCCTAGCACTTTGGGAGGCTGAGGTGGGAGGATCATTTGAAGTCAGGAGTTTGAGACCAGCCTGAGCAAGAGCAAGATGTCCTCTCTACAAAAAATAGAAAAATTAGCTGGGCACAGTGGCACATGCCTATAGTCCTAGCTACTTGGGGAGTTGAGGCAGAAGGATAGCTTGAACCCAGGAGTGTGAGGTTGCAGTGAGCTATCATGACACCACTGCACTCTATCCTGGGCAACACAGTGAGACCCTGTCTCCAAACAAAACAAAACAAAACAAACAAACAAACAAAAAACTCAAATCACTTGTGGAATCCCATTATAGTTCTAAATAGTTCTTTAGTGCCTGGGTTTTCTAGTAGATAATCATACTGGAAATAATGATGATATTCCAGAGATGTTTCTGCTATATTATTTTATTTTGTTTAAAAGAATCTTGGCCTTGGGTTTTAAAAATTTATTATTCTTCTAATTCATTATTTTTTGTTTTTATTTTCATTGTTTTAAACCTATTTCCTGAAACACACCTCTTCTTGCCTTCTGTGGAACTCTATTCTCTTCATTTTTCTAACCCTGGTTGCTCTTGCTCCTCCCACTTGCCATAGGCAAGTGTGACACAGAATCTGTAATTGGCCTCTTTTCTATTTATATTTCCCATTAGCCTGGCTTTGAGTAATGATCTGAGTTTACAAGATCTCAAAATCCATTCATGATCATAGATAGCTGAACCTTCTGAATAACAGAAGTTGTTTTTTTAAAACTTGTGGTAAAATACACATAAAATTTATCTCTTAACCATTTTGAAGGGTACAGTTCAGTGAATAACAGAAGTTTTATTATGTCCTTGGTTATGACCAAGATTTCATTAAGGTGATTGAAAATCCCTATTTTATGAAGGAGCTTTAATTGCTCCCATTTATTCCTTTCTTTTCTTTCTTTCTTTCTTTCTTCCTTTCTTTCTCTCTTTCTTTCTCTTTTTTGAGACAGAGTCTCACTCTGTTGCCCGGGCTAGAGTGAGTGCCCTGGCGTCAGCCTAGCTCACAGCAAACCCTCAAACTTCTGGGCTTAAGCGATCCTACTGCCTCAGTCTCTCGAGTAGCTGGGACTACAGCCATGCACCACCATGCCTGGCTAATTTTTTTCTGTATATTTTTAGTTGTCCAGCTAATTTCTTTCTGTTCCTTTTTAGTAGAGACGGGGGTCTCGCTCTTGCTCAGGCTGGTCTCAAACTCCTGAGCTCAAATGATCAGCCTGCCAGCCTCCCAGAGTGCTAGGATTACAGGCGTGAGCCACGGCACCCGGCCTCCCATTTATTCCTAATCATTGGCCTGTTCCTACCAGGTTTACCTTATTATGTCTCCATTTTTACTCTGCTCCATTACCAGGTTCCAGCTACCAAGACTTGTATTTGCCCTTCCTGCCTTTATTCTGTCTTCTACTTGATATTAATATCTCCCATGTAACAGATGCTATCAAGTCACTTTTCTGTTAAAAATTTTGAGTGGTTTCCAGTAGTTCACAGAAAAAGTACAAACACCTGGCATTCAAGCCTCATGATCCTGGTTGCAGCTTACCTTGAGGCTGTCCATCTCCTTCCCTTCTTACACTCTGCTGTAGCTCAGGTGACATTAAGGAGTGGGCTGAGCGAGGGAGACACATGGGAACAGCTGTGGAAGGAAGGGGAAACAGCTATCCAGCCACAAGAGCAGGGATTTGGCCCTTGTATTGCCAGAGCTGTCACTTTTTCCCAGAGAAACTGCAAACCTGAATTTTTATGTGAAAACCGTCCAGCTTAAAATGTTGGCTATGAATTAATATTGTTGAAATACCCTGAACAAGTGAAGACATGTTCGTGGTTTGGATCCACGTCACAGGCCACAGTTGGTGCCCTCTGTTTTCTCTTTGCAGAGCTGCTTTGGATTTTCTATGCCCATACTTAGTGTGGTCTCCCTTGCCTGGAAATGGGACACTGCATTATAGTCTAAAGAAGTGTTAAAATAAATCCAGTAGGGTTTTGGGAAACTCCCTCCGAAAAAAATTACTGCTTTAGAGATTTTTCATGGTTCTTGTGACAAGGCCAATAGATGGATATAAAATTGTATACCTAGTTTACCACTTGTGCTTCAGGGAGCAGCAGCACAGTGAGGTTCTATCGTAAGAAACTTTGCTGATATCAACAGTTTTGCTATACACACACACACACACACACATAAAAAATAGAATATAATTTTGGGTGTGGTTATTTTACAGGTCAAAATTGTCAAGATGTCCACAATCCCAAAGCACTTTGGGCTGAAACACAAAGAAGAATCACACATGTTTAAAGAGCTTGAGAAGGTTCGCCAGGAGACTAAAAAGGATTTTCTCCGATTCAAACAGAAATTGGCCTCCAAGCAGGCTGTAGATGAAGGCTCTGTCCACAGCCTCCGTGCCTCCAGCCCGGCCCACCCTAGGTGCGTTTCCTACGCTGGACCCGGAACATCCAAAGAGTCCTCTCCAGCGAAAGGCCCCGAGCTCTCGGCTGTGGCCATCCTGCAGGAGGCGCTCGGAGGCGCAGCGCATCCCTCGGGCCGGGCCGCTCCCGGGAATACCCCGGTGTTTCAGCCCCGGAGCTTTTACTTACGGAGCTCCGCGTTCCTACGGCACGGGGCCCAGAAGAAGCCTCCGGTCATCGCCTCGGGGGTCGGCACGGCCAAACCCGTGGTCCTGCTGCCGCCGCCCACCCGGCGGGCGAGGCCCGCGGCGCGCGGGATCCTGGAGAGCCCGCGGCCCGCGGCCTCCAGGCGGGCCCTCGACCTGGCCCGGGGGCGTGAAGCGAGCCGGGAGAGAGCTCCGTCCGCGGGGGCCTATAAGGCCAAAGCAAGCAAGGCCAGCTCCCTTTCCAGCGAGGACAGCGACGCGGCGGCGAGCGGCCGGCGGAGGAGAGTGAAGATTAGCACCCACTTGGGGCGCGAGGGCGAGGGCCCGGCTGGCACAGCGCGGGGAGCGGCGGCGGCGGTGTCCGGAGCAGAGCGCGGGAGCCGCCTGCCGGGCCGCGCGCTGGGGGCCGCCGGGCAGACCCCGCTGCCCGCCCGAGCGATCCCCACGTCCGTCGAGGAGATCGTCGTCTCGCTGCAGTCCGAGGCCCAGCCGGCCTCCGACCAGATCATCGAGGAGCTCATTCAGAGCGTTGTCGGCCAGAACCACGACATTAAAATGGAAGTAGGTGAACCAGAATGAGAATAATATTTCTTCTGGGTAAATGCAACTTTAGGATACGTTATATATGTCATATTTTATTATATATAATACTTAAGCGTCTATATGTTATTACGAAAACACTGTGGTGGTATTCAGCTTCTTTGCGTTTTGTCTGAATTTTCAATTTGAATTTTTGAATTTTCCATCAAGGGAGTGTATCCTCTTGTGGAAGTGAAAGAAATTGAAAGGTTATGCCAAAAACTTGTTCGAAGAACATTAGCTGAAGACCTGAGTAATGCATCACTAGTAGCCTTCCCTTTCAAAGGCTTTGTATTGAAAGAAAAACAGGCATTTTATGTGAAAAACCCAGTCTTTTTTTGGTTACAGTTTAGCATTATTAGTAGTGAATTACAGTAAAAGTGAATTTATATCCTAAGATCAGTATATAACTATTAAGTTTGTTTGTTTATTTTGAGACAGTCTCACTCTGTTGCTGGGGCTAAAGTGCAGTGACATGATCATAACTCACTGCAACCTTAAACTCCTGGGCTTAAGCAATCCTTCTGCCTCAGCCTTCCGAGTATCTGGGACTACAGGCATGTGTTGCCACACCTGGCTAATTTTTCCATTTTTTCTGTAGAGACAGGCATCTCGCTCTTGCTAAGGCTGGTCTTGAACTCCTGGCCTTATAAGCAATCCTCCCGCCGCTTCCCAGAGTGCTAGGATTACAGGTGTGAGCCACTGTGCTAGGCCTATTAAGTTTACTTTATAAGAATTCTAGAATATTTTCAGTGAAAACAGTTCTCTTGAAACATTTTTAAAAATTTATTTTTTAGGCCTTCGGAGTTATAGAGACTTAAGTATTTCTTGTGTGCCAAACACTATGGGATGCATGTTGTATGCATTTTTGTCACAACAACCCCTGCCCCCTGCCCAATCAGATAGATAGATACCAATATGGGTCCTAGTTTATGTAGGAGGCCTTCTAGCTTTAGTGAAGCTAAAGGATTGGTCCAATGTTTTGCAACTAATGCATGGCGGAGCTGGGATTCCACCCCAGGCAGTCTGTCCCAGAGACTTGACTAGAATTATGCCCAACATGGTCCATTTATTGCCTATGATATGTCCCCAATGGGAACCAAAGCTACACAGGGTCATATTTAGTTTAAAATATTTTGTCTGTTATATAGACTTTGCTTTGGCAGGGACATTCAAAGCAAAAATAGTAACAAGGGAACTTGAGCCCCACACTCAAAGAAAGAAAGAAAAAAAAATGTGACATAGTCTTTTTTGAGAATGACAGTAAGAGGGAAGAAGATTCTATTACTGTTCTTGGCTGCTGCTCCAAATTTCTTATTAGTAAACAGAATACTGCTGCCACATTATGTCTTTAAAATAGTTTCAGCCCCAGAATACACTCTTGGCTGTGATTTAAGGAATGTTATCATAAAGGGAAACAAAAACATGTATGAACAAGAGTCCACAGTGTCACCTTTGACCTAATGTGTTTTAGACAGAGTACAACAAATATTCTGAATTAAGACCCACATCTCACCGCTGTTACTAAACAAGATCAGGATGACTGCTTGGGTCATTTCAAAATGAGTATTTCTAATTAGATTTTCTGTAAATCTAACGTAGAAAAAGAAATTGGGGATGTCCCTAGAAGAGCCTTAACAGAGAAGAAAGGCCTCTTCTTATGAGATGGGCCCCATACCCTATCACATAGTTAAAGTACTTAACATGAAAAGGGGCTGCTATTAGAAACTGGCTCAGAGGTCCTGTACAGTTGGAGAAGTTATACTTCAGAGCAGGGTCCTATAAGAGCACATTTGAAGGACTGAAATGGAATTAGTGATAAATAAAGGGAGAGTATCAAATGAATAGTGGACATCAGAACAGTGAATTCTGTTCTTCTTCCAGAAGTGTTCATTTCTCTTGTGTATCTTTTCTTGGTGCTTAAGTTACCTGAATTGTTTCATGTAGGAGAGAGGCATAGATCATGGAGCGTTAGAAACAGGAGCCAGGGGCTCTAGCCCAGGGGCAATATTGGGTAAAAGTGGTTTCAGGAGTTTTATTAGAGTGAGAAAGGAACAATGGGGAATTTGTTGAATTGGCAGTGGGAGGGTAGGTGAGAGATAGCAATAAGGACTCAAGTGTAAAGTGGGGTCTAAATTATGATTTTAAAAGTTCTTAAGAAGACTAGAATAAAAATATTTGTTTTAAACATTTGGAGTTTATGTAAACGATGTTCTCTCTAGAGAAAGCAAGGAACATGATTTTTCACTTTAGAAATCTTGAAGCCACACAGCAATCCCTAGAGAGGAAAGCCAAAGGGTAAAACAGTCTTGGAAGACTGGATTGTCTCTATTTAGAGCTTGGGCAAGGCCATTCCAGACCCAGCATTCAGAGTTCCATAATTACATGGGCCAGGAGGTATACCGAATACCTGAAGATTAAACTTAACTGTCAATGTAGGTCAGACATCAAAAACAGGGTTTATCGGCTGGGCGCGGTGGCTCACGCCTGTAATCCTAGCACTCTGGGAGGCCGAGGCGGGTGGATCGCTCGAGGTCAGGAGTTCGAGACCAGCCTGAGCAAGAGTGAGACTCCATCTCTACTAAAAATAGAAAGAAATTATCTGCCCAACTAAAATATATATAGAAAAAATTAGCCGGGCATGGTGGCGCATGCCTGTAGTCCCAGCTACTCTGGAGGCTGAGGCAGTAGGATCGCTTAAGCCCAGGAGTTTGAGGTTGCTGTGAACTAGGCTGACGCCATGGCACTCACTCTAGCCAGGGCAGCAAAGCGACACTCTGTCTCAAAAAAAAAAACCAAAAAAAACAAAACAGGGTTTATCAACCTTGGTACTATTGAAATTTTGGGCTAGTTAATTCTTCATTGTGGGTGGCTATCCTGAGAATTATAGGATTTTTGAAGCATCCCTGGCTTCTGCCCACTAGATGCCAGTAGCTCATCCTAAATCATAACAATAAAAATGTCTCTAGATGTTGCCAGATGAGCCCGTAGGGAGAGGGGCAAAATCGCCCTACTCCTTTTCATACAATTGAGAATCACTGTTGAGAATCAACAATATGCATACACCATGGCAGCAGACATGGAAATCTTATAAAGTCTTATGTTTGTTTTACTGAGAAGTTCGATAGTATCACTCACATTCTGATTATATGAGGCTGGAGTTGAGAGACCACCTTCCAGATGTTAATTGAGGGTGAAGGAGCCAGGCTGTCCTTGCTTGTGTCATATTTAATTGTTTTTGGTCAACAGCTCAGGAGGAAAATGGCTTGATGTGACCTAGGTAAGAGCGAATTCATGTTACAGGATCTCCCATAAGCAAATAATGTATGGTCCACAAGAAAATATTATATCATAAAACTTATGCTTACTTTTGCTTCAGGGAAGATGAAATAGATATTCTTTTTCTTATTCCTCCTGCTAAGTAGAACTGTGTACAAACCCTGAACATTATATATAGAACAAATATGAGAAGACTCTTAAGGTGAATAGCAGAAGACAGAGTAGCTGGGGGCTTTGGGACACAAGGATTGACACGGTGGTAAGTTGTCTGGGTTTTCTTTTCCCCTAATATATCCCAGACTTAGAACTAAAGAAGCTGGTAACCTAGGAATGCCAATGGGTACGGATGGAAAAAGCCCTAACAAAAGCCTGCTCTCTAACCAAAGGATCAGAGAAGGGGCAGTTTAGCAAGACAGAAAACTTTTAGACAGCAACTGTGCCACTCCAGCCAAACACTGCAGAAAAACCTGTGGCCCCAACCCCACTCCCACCCCACCAGGGAATGGGGTGGTGAAAGGGAAGCCTAGATTTCTAATCTCACCAGGCTGTAACAACTGTCACCTCCCCACTAGAGTGGTATCCGTGGGGAGTGCAGACTTTTAACACTGCCCAGCGGTAATGAAGCTACCCTTTCCTTCCTTCTTGTGGTGTCACTGGAGGCTTTGTGGAGAATAGTAATGAGACATACCTATTCCTTCCAACTAGGACGGTATCAGCAGAAGCCTAGTGGAGAGCCAGAACTCCTTCTCCCATCCAGCAATAATAAGGTACCTCCCACCCCTGGGGCCAACAGAGGACGAGTGGGGAACCTGGACTTCTACCCAGCAGTAACAGGGGCAGTGCCTTCTCCCACTGCCCCCAGTAGAGCAATGTCAGAGGAAGCCAGCTAAAACAGAAAGTTTAATATCTAGACTCTCATAAATACCCCAAATGTCCAGGTTTCAATAGAAAATCACTTGTCATGCCAAGAATCAGGAACATCTATACTTGAAAGAAAAAAAAAGACTATCAATAGATGTCAACATTGAGATGACAGAGATGTTAGAATCATCTGACAAAGATTTTAAAGCAGCTCCCCTCAAAAATGCCTCAATGAGCAGTTATGAATGTACTTGAAACAAATGAAAAACTAGAAAGTCTTAGCAGAGAAGTAGAAATTCTCAGTAAAGAAACCGAAAATATAAAGAAGAACCAAAGGAAAGTTTTAGAATTAGAAAATACAATAACTGACACAAAAACTCAATGGATGGTCTCAACAGCTGAATGGAAAGGACAGAGGAAAGAGTCAGTAAACTTATAGAACAATACAACTTACCTGAGCTGAACAACAGAGATGATAGACTGAGAAAAAAAATTGACAGAGCTTCAGGGAACTGTGGGACTATAACAAAAGATAAAACTTTGGTTTTATCACAGTCCTGGATGGAGAGGAAAAAGAAGGCAGGACTGAAAAAGTACTCAAAGGAATAATGCCCCCAAAGTCTCCAAATTTGGCAAGAGACGTAAACCTACATATTCAAGAAGCTGAGTGAATCCCAGACTTAAGAAATCCACACTGAGAAAACATAATAGTCACACTTCTGAAAACTAAAGTCAAAGAAAAAAATCTTGAAAGCAGTGAGGGAAAGAACATGTTGCATATAGGAGAAAAAAATTTGAATGACAGTAGATTTTTCAATAGAAGCCATGATGGTCAGAAGGAATTAGCACAACATTTTTCAAGTGCTGAAAGAAAAGAACTGTCCACTCAGAATTCTATTTCTCGTGAAATGATCCTTTAGAAATGAAGGGGAAATGAAGACACTCAGACGAGGTAAAACTTAAGAGAATTTGTCACCAGCAGTTCTACCCTAAAAGGATAGCTAAAGGAAGTTCTCCAAACACAAAAGAAACTATTAGAAAAAAGGATTCTTGGAGTAGGAGGAAGGAAGAACATAATAAACAAAACTATGGCTATATACAATAGACTTTTCCTCTTGAGTTTTCTATATTATGTTTGATGGTTGATGCTAGAATTATGACACTGTCTGATGTGGTTCTAAATATATGTAGAGGCAATATTTAAGACAATTGTAGATAGGGGAGGATAAATGGACATAAAGGGAGGTAAAGGTTCTATGTGTCACTCTCATTGGAAAGTGACCATACCAGTAGACTGTGATAAGTAAAATATATATAATGTACTACATAGAGCAATGAGTTAAAAAGCTATACAAAGGGATTCATTAGAAAAACCATTCTAGATAAATCAAAATAGAATTCTAAAAGGTGTTAAGTAACCCATGGGAAGGCAGATGAAACAAGAGAGTACAAAAAGAAAGCCAAAAACAAAATGGTGAACTTAAAACCTAACATTTTAGTTAATGGCATCAAGTGTAAATGGTCTAAATATAACTACAGATATCGGCAGGTAGATTAAAAACAGGACTCAACTATATATTGTTTATGAGAAACTTATTTCCAGTATGATGACATGGGCAGGTTGAAAGTAAAAGATGAAAAAAAATTAATATAATGCATATATTAATCAAGAGGAAGCAGGGGTGGCTATCTTAATATCAGATAAGGTAGACTTCAGAGCAAAGAAGATTACAGTAATACAGAGGACTTTATAATATGATAAAGGATCAATCTACCAAGAGGACAAAGCAATCCTAAATATATATATACCAATAGCAGAGCTATAAAGTATGTGAAGTGAAAACTGAGAGATAAACAAAATTATAGTTGAAGACTTTAACCACCCCTCTTTCAACAATTGATAGAAAAACTAGACAGAAAATCCCCAAGGATGTAGAACTCAACACTATCAACCACCAGCATCTAATCTACATTTTTAGAGTACTGTGCCCAACAACAGCAGAATACACATTCTTGTCAGCTGCTCATGGATCATATACTAAGATGGACCATATCCTGGGCCATAAAATGAACCTTAGTACACTTAAAAGAACTGAAATTATACAGAGTGTGTTTTCTGACTATAGCAGAATCAAATTAGAAATCAATAAATAACAGAATGATAAAAGGAAAATCTCCAAACACTTGGTAACTAAACAATGGAATTCTGAATAATTCATGGGCCAAAGAGGAAGTCTCAGGGAAATTAAAAAAAATACATTGGACTGAATTAAAATAAAAATACAAGATGTCAAAATTTCTGGACTACAGCTAAAGTAATACTAAGGGGAAATTTATAGCACTAGACATACATTAAAAAAGAGGAAAAGTATCAGATCAATAATCTAAGTTCCCACCTAACATTATAATGGCTGGATTACTGAAATAAGTAACAAGATACCCACTTTTAAGAAAAATAGTTTAAAGACATTTGATCACAGCAAGTTTTATTATAATTATTGACAAAGAAATTCTAAAATTTATATGGAAAGGCAAAAGAAGTAAAATAGCTAAAAATAATTTTGAAAAGGAAAAAAGTGGGAGCTATCAGTGTACCTTATTTCAATCTTTATTATATAGATATGATAATCAAGATTGTGTGATATTGGTGGAGGGAGAGACAGTGGAGACAATGGAACAGAATAGAGGACACAGAAGCAAATCTGCACAAATACGCCCCACTGATTTGACAAAGGTACAAAAGCAATTAAATTTCATTTCAAAAAATAGTACTGGAGAAAGTGAACATCTACAGGCAAAAAAAAAAAAAAAAAAAAAAGAACCTTGGATCATGGACTTAAATATAAAGCCATAAAGCTTTTGGGGAAAAAAAACAGGAGAAAATCTTTTGGATCTAGAGCTAGGCAAAGAATGCTTAGACCTGACACTAAAAGCATGATCCATAAAGGAAAAATTGACCATTATCCAAATTAAAGTTTTTTGGTTCTACAAAAGACTCTATTAAGAGGATGAAAACACAAGCTGCAGGCTGGGAGGAAATATTTGCAGACCACATATCCAGCAAAGCTCTGGAATCTCGAATTTATAAAGAACTCCCGATACTCAACAGTAAAAATTCCAATTAGACAACGGGCAAAAGACATGAACAGACATTTCACCAAATGTGAGGATATACAGATGGGAAATATGCACATGAAAAAATGTTCCAACATCATTCACCATTAGGAAAATGCAAATTAAGACCATAATGAGATATCACTGCACACCTATGAAAAATGCCTAAAATAAAAAATAGTGACAATACCAAAAGGGTGCAGAGATAATGGATCACTCATACATTGTTGGTGGGAGTATAAAATGACATAGCCATTCTGGAAAACAGTTTGGCAGCTTCTTAAAAAAGTAAGTATGCTTCTACCATGTGATGCAACAATTGCGCTTGGCATTTATCGCAGAGAAAGGGAAATTTATGTTCACACAAAAATCTGAGATAAATCTTCATTCAGCTTTATTAGTAAGAATCCCAAACTGGAAACAACCCAGATGTCCTTCAAGTGGTAAATGGATATATTACTCAGCAATAAAAAGAAATTAAGTATCAATACCTGCAACAACTTGGATGAATCTCCAGAGAATTATGCTAAGGCAAAAAAAGCCAATCTCCAAAAGTTAGATACTTTATGATTACGTTATACAATATTCTTGAAATGACGAAATTATAGGAACGGAGAACAGATTTGTGGTTGCCAGGAGTTAAGGATGGGCTTGTGGTGGGGGTAGCTTGGGGGGAAGTGTGTGTGGCTTTAAAAGGGCAACATGAGAAATCCTTATGGTGATGGTGTTTTGGTATCTTGACTATATCAGTGTCTGTATCTGGTTGTCATATTGTATTATAGTTTTGCCTAATGTTACCATGGGGAAAGCTGGGTAAAGTGTACATGAGATCTCTCTGTATTATTTCTTACAACTGAATAGAAATCTGTAATTGTCTCAAAATAAAAAACTTTAAAGAGGTTAGCTGATTCTTTATAAAAAGTGTATGCTTCTTTTTACAAGTTATAAGAAGATACATAAGAAAATAATATATTCCTTTCTAAGCCCTTCTCAATTCTCCAAACTAACCAATACTTATTATTGTTTATCCTTCTATATTTAATTCTTAATACAAATATGTATACACACATATACAAATATATAGGGTATTTTTTCTTTGTAAGAATAAGAACAACTATGCACAATATTCTGCAGCTGACTTTTTGATGCACGTCAATGAACACACATCAGTATGTATAACTTACAATGTATTCTTCTAAAGAGCTACATATTTTTTCAACTATTTAAACATTTTGTTGGCCCTTTGCTTTTCAAAATTCATCTTTCCCTATCTTAGGAACACATTTTTGTTCATTGAGGGTATAAATCAGATAACCTGGATTTGAGCAGAGAAAAGCAATTGATATTGTTTGATACCAGTACAATTGGGGGACTTATTTGGGCAAATCTTTTCTATTCAAAATGACAGATAAATGTATTACACTTTTCTCTTAAACATGCCTTTTGGGAAGTACTTTATTGTCCTCATAGATATAACAACTTACACTAGTTACAAGCGATATAATGATTAAGAAGTTTCCTTTTATTGCCAAATCAATTTATAGTTTTTTTCTGTGAAAATTTAAAATATCTACAATAACATTTGGATGCTTTCAGTAAATACAAAGTGCTTAGGTATTTAATTTTTATTCACTTTTTAAAAATAGAAAATAGGATATATTAATTCTTGGAGGAAAATTCCTATTCCTTTAGCTATTAATAGATTGATTGTAACAATGATTTTGAACCAAGCTAGAAGTTGTTCCTTCAGAATAAACTTATTCTTTGTTGGATACAAGTGCAGTTTATTTTTTGTGAGAATTTTTTCAAGATTAGAATATAGTTATTTGAAAAATGAAATGTTAATTTAATAGAATTGAGATTTTTTTTTCTGTTTCTTAGTACAGATACAACCCAGCAATGAATTTTTCCTTTTGCTTGTATATATAATTAAATTCCTGACAAAGGCCAGGTGCATTTGAATCTTCATAGTGATTCATTTTTACACATACCAGGGTTTAAGCAATATCTGTGCATGTGAGATAAAGTGAAGAATTTAAAAATGTTGTTAAAATAATTACTTTTTCTAGCTATTTCAGGTACAATTAATTGGATATTTAGGATTAAAGCATCTCCTCTTCACCCCCCATGGATTATTGTTTTAATACATAATTCAATTTCAACTTTGATTTTGTAACGTAGGCCTTTTTAAATGCTTCTACATTTTAAGAACTGGTTGAAGGCTATAGAACAGGTGTGAGGAAACTTATCATGTTGGAAGGCCACATTAATTTAGCTGTAATCAAATAAGACCGCATTGAAGAAACTTCAATTAGATATTCTTAAAAATGTACATTATTTTGTAAAAATCTAACCACTATGTACTTAGTAATTTCAAAAAATGAAAACCATTTGTTAATTTTAAAGTTAACTAACCTTTTTATGACTTTGTTGTGTCTGCTTTTTGTTGGAAAGCATTTGAATATTTGGTTGTAGCATGGAGGCCTGCAGTTTCCATTGATGCTCATTGGCCATTTGTGACCTTATGGGCATCTTGTTTTGGGTCAGGTAGGAGAATGTA
Organism: Lemur catta; assembly: GCF_020740605.2. NCBI lineage: Eukaryota > Metazoa > Chordata > Mammalia > Primates > Lemuridae > Lemur > Lemur catta. Next base: position 54,058,305 of record NC_059128.1, on the reverse strand, counting down.
GATTCGCAGTAATATATGATTGAATGGCAAGAAAGCATTTTTTGGGCATGTTGCCGAAGGTGTGGTAGTCTGTATTTTTCCATATTTCAACTGGATCTTTCTTAGTATCAAACAATGACTTTAAAATGTCATCTACTGAGAGCTCAACCAATTCCATCTGTAGTTCTTTGGGTGCCTTGGTGATATCAACTAGGTGAGGCTGAAATGCTAATTTGAGTGTAATGTCATGATTCTCAAAGTCAGTGAAACTTTCATTGTATTCTGCAATTAATAGGTCTATAACAGCTGCATATTCTTCACGTATTTGTATATATCATCCTTCTCATCAATGATCTTTGCTAACTGGGGAAAATGTTCATCCAAAATTTCCTTTTGAAGAAGTGTTTTGAAAAAAGAGAGCTTTTTTTGAAAGGCTTGGATTTTTTTGCCACACATATATAGATTTAGTTTTACCTTGCAAAGAAATATTCAAATTGTTTTGATTTGACATGATATCACACAGAAATGCTGTATTCCTATAGAAATCTTCTTCCAATAATTCACATTGCTGATTCTGTTCGCATAAAATTTAACTATCTGTTCTCACAGAGATAAAATTTTGGCTAACACCTGTCCCCGAGATAGCCAACACACTTTAGGATTATATGGCAAATCCACACTGAATACCTCATTGTTCAACTTTAGCAACAAAACTGAGAATGCCCTGTTGCATTTGCAGGAATGTAGTTAACAATCTTATAACTTGTTGCAAAGTGTCACTTAAAATAGTAGCTTTAGCACAGAGATTTTGCTGATGCAAGATACAATGAAAAAAATGAGAGCATTGGATCTGTTAATACTTTTTTAATCTGTGCAATACACCCTTCATGTTTTCCTGTCATGGAAGATGCACCATCTGTACATACACTCACTAAATTTACCAAATTCAGTCCAACTTCACGACATTTACCTTGACGGTTGTTGAAGATATCTATTCCCCTTGTTTTGTTTGTAAGAGTGCCCAAAGCAAGTAACTCTTCTAAGCAAAGAAAATCTTCTGTTATGACCTGAATGAAGTATAAAACCTGCACCCAGTTGGTAGTATCAGTTGATTCATCCAAAGTGATTGAATAATATATATTTTCCTTTTGAAGTATTGTAAGAAGTTCTTCTGGTAAGTTGAAGGCTAATTCATGCTGCCATTCAGTTATGGTTCTCCTTGAAAGAGGCAGTTGTTTGTACTTCAAAACGTTATTGGGATCTAAGTATCCTGCAACTTTGACAATGTATTCCTTCACAATTTCTACATCACTGAATGGCTTCCCTTTTTTCCCCAAGTATACAAGCTGCTTTATAAGTTGCTTCAGTGGCATTCTTTCCAGGTCTTTTAGCTGCTTTAAAGAATTGTCTTTTCTTTTGCTTTTCATCTTTTAATTTCTGCAATCTTTCATGCCTCTCTCTCTAATTTAAAGTATTTGTGGTCCTTATGAGTGTTAATGCTAATGAGCACTGAATTTCTTTAATGTTGATATTGCAGTATCACAAAGCAAGCAAATTATCTTTAGCAGAAACAAGATAATATTGCAATTTCCAATCCTCATTAAAAAGTCCTTTTTCTTCCTCTAACATTCCCTTGGTCTTCTTTGACATGATGGGTTGTTAAGCAGGCAGGACTGAAAAATACTGTTGAGCTGTGCAACTATTCACAAATTCCACTTCAAATAGTAACATAGTGCACTGATAACAGACTGGTGTACTTGACTCCCATAAACTCTCGCCAACCAGCCTTGTGGTAGTGGTGCCAGTCAGGCAGGGGAAGTTAGAAGTAAATCATGAATGTAGCAGCCATCAACTTAGCATTGATGGCTTACTAATGTTCTAATTGTGCCAGTCAATCTGGAGGATGATTCCATTGAAACTTATTTTATTCTTTGGTATTTTAAATATGTTCATTTAAAAAATAAAATAAAAATATAAAAGTAAAACAAAATGTATTAATAAAAATAAAAGAATTTGTTCTGTAAAATTTAGATTCAGTCAAAAGGCCTTTCACTTAAGGACCTAGAAGGCCACAGGTTCCCCACCCCTGCTTTAAAATCTCCTCAATTAGGAGGTGAGGTGGGACACTAGCTGGTAAGCTGTGTAGTTAAAATCCAGCACTCATTGCCACCTTGACATTGTAGAGTGTCAGCCCACTTTAAGGGTAATTTTTGTGATAACTTAAAGTCATGATTTTTGTTTATTTTGTGTAAAACTAGAGGAAAGAGCTTATACAGTTTAAAACAGTTGTTTAACAAGTAAAGTTGACATCAGAGCTTAGAATAATATGGCTACTTTGACATTAAATTGAACCAACTAAATATCCCAGTTAGGTTACACATCGACATATTGTACATGGGAAGTCGTTTATTTTTTATTACTGAAAAGTGCAGTATTTGATTGCGATTGAAGTCAGCCATTCTGTAGCTATAAACAGCCTGAAGCTAGGCAGCTGTATTCTTTACAGTGTGGGTTTTAAGGATGTGTAAATAAACAGTTTTGACAGTAAAATCAAAATCTTGAGAACTAGCCAAGCACAATCATGTTTAAGCATCTCTTATCCCAAATGAAAACTCTCTAGTGGACTGCACAGAAAATTTTCTAGTTGTGTTGGATATATGTTTCATTTTAGGGACAATATTCTTTTATAAGTACCTGGTTTTCTTAGTCCATTGCAAAGTGTGCTGAATCTTGGTCTTGCCATAGTGGAGAGGGATGGCTTGACAAAATTACCCATATTATCTTTGTGAGTTTTTATCATCATGGTAGGAAAAAGGTTAAATTCTTAGTCTATTGTATGGAAGCTAAAAATAATACATTCTTACTTAACAAATTTTATTTTGACATATTTTACTTTGTGTTCTCATTGTTTAGAAAAGAACTTTCAGAGTCCTAGTGATAAATTTCCCCATAGTGTTTCCTTACCCCTGCTTTTTACTAAAGTAGTGTCTATAGCTGGAAGGTAACCTGATTCATTTTATATTATAGATAATCAAACTGAGACTCAGTGAGGGACTGCAACTTTCTCAAGGCCGTACAGTGAAGTAGCATTTTTGGGACTAGAACTATTGAGTTCTTCTGACAGCCAGTCCAGACTTGTTTTTATTCAAGTTACATCATGCTGATGGCACTTTCCTTTCTCTCTTTTACTCCATTTTCCTTTCCTTTTTTTCCTTCACTGCCTTAACACCTAGACCCCAGGTATCTAGAATTATTTCTTACTGTGACATCTCCCCTCTCAGATCTCTGCATTAGAGAGAGGACCATTGCACTCTCTCATGCTGGGACAGTACTATAGCCTCTTGCTAGTAGCTTCTGAGTCCAGCACACCTGGGCCTGGAGAAGGTCAGAGACAACCAAGGATTTGCTCACAGAGACCTGTGGTGTTGGTGAGATGGTGGGTGTGGGAAGGGACTTGGGCTGGGCACCTAAGATAGCACATTTTGTCATCCAAGTGAGAGGATAAAGTGGAGATGTTTGTAGTTGGTTACGTGATCACTAACCAGTCACATTCAGTCAAAAACCACTGATTCTGCCAACTTAGATTGCTGTTCATATGAATAGAAGATAAAATATCTTTTATCTGCTATCTCTCATGTCAAATAAAAGCACAATAACAGACTGACCCACTTTTACTTAATCGTACTAGTTTTATTATTTTTGAAATCTTTTAGCTACTTTCAAACTGAATACCTGCAAATACTTTTTCTTAGCCTGATAGGTATAGTTATGTGTCCTCATCTTTTTTTGGAAGAAGAGCTGCTTTGATACACAGTCATGGGTCACTTAACAATGGAGATACTTTCTGAGAAATGCATCGTTAGGCAATTTCATCATTGTGTGAACATCATAGAATGCACTTACACAAACTTAGACGGGATAGCCCAGTGCTCCTAGACCGCTGACCTCTACAGCATGTTACTGTACTGAATACTGTAGGCAACTGTAACACAATATTGTTTGTGTATCTAAACATAGAAAAGGTACAGTCAAAATGTAGTATAATCTTATGGGACCACCATCATATGTGGTCGGTCATTGACTGAAATGTTCTTACATAGTGTATGATTATACTTGAAATCTTAATATCTGTGGTGAGTTTTAGGGTCTTGTTGAGAATTCTCAACTTAAGAGAATGGAATGGTTCAATGGTCTTACCAGGGATTCCCAAAAGCCAGGAGGAAGAGCCAGTGCTTTAGATATTGTTTCAGGAGGGCTATAGGATTGCCATGAATACATGGCCAACTGTTAATCAGCATGCTGGTTATCAGATTTATTCAGTCTTGGTAAAAAGTAAAATTCCCTGCACCCTTCACCCCTTCCCCACCTTTTAAACAGGTTGTCCACCTTCTCTTTAGACCTCACAGATAATACAATAAATAACATTCTTGTCATTTGCTTGGCTTACTACAAATTTATTAGACACACAGGAGCAGATTATAATAAAGCCAGACCTCATCATTTCAGCCAGATTTCCCTTCAAGAACATTACTAGTCTCAAGCTCTTCATCTCTTAATCATTGGAAATAGGGTTACAAAGAAATGAAAGATTGAGACAGCTGAGGCACTTTTCATTTTTCTTATTTCATTATTCTGTTGAGACCTGCCTAGTCGTGCAGTCTTTGACAATCAATTATTACTCTGAAAAGTGATTATTAAACAGTTTACAGAATTATGGCTTTTTATGCGTGACTGTTCTGTTGCTCTTTAGGGTTAAGTGAAAAGGCTTATTAAATATCCATTTACAATGGAATCTTTGAAAATGCTAAATGGAATGCATAATTCATATTGGCTGTCACTAGTGCAAAGCCAAATCACTTTAACTAAATATCAAGTTACAAGGAAATAGGGAGTAAGTGGCAGTCCTAATAGAACTAGTTCAGAGTAGCTAATGGGTCCCAATAATTGGAAAACTCAAAGTAATACTGGCTTAGACATGTGGTACTGATATGGTATTTCATAGTGCCAGGGATCCAGAATCCTACCAACTGACTGCTCCACTGACTGGTCCTCATTCTCAAGGTCATCTCAAGGTCCAATCCAATATAGCTGCACCAGTTATCACATCTGCATTCTAGCCAACAGGAAGGTGTTAACAAGTGAAGCATGTACCTGAGGTTGCCCACCACTTCTGTTTATATTTAGGTAGCCAGAATGTAGCCACATGACCACATCTAGCTACAAAAGAGGGTGAAAAATGAAGTCACTTTCCCGAGCAGCCATGTGCCAAAGTTCATACTCTATTACTATAGAAAGGGTAGCAGAGATATTGGTTTCTGCTCTATGGTCTCTGTGGGTCTATACCTTCTATAGAGACCTCTGTGGCTCAGAGTTATTCACTCTTCCAACAAAGATTTATCGAGTACCTGCAATGTTTACCACTGTAGTAGGCACTAAGAATTGAAAGATTTTGTATGTGACACAGTTTTTAGGTTTAAGGAGTTAGGTTATGTAACAAGGGAGTTAGCAGACAATGGAAAATGGTGGAGAAAGCCCTGGGTTTAGAGTTAGATGACCTAGGTTGGGATCCTTAGTTTGCAATTTATTTGTTCCTTAAATTATTGATGCCTCAGTTTTCTCATCTGTTCAGTAGCATTAATAATACTTAACCTTACAATACTATGAGAACAAAATGTTCTTAAATAAAACAATACATGTGAAATATGCTGCATTTAAAAAAGTATCTTAGTACCTACTGCTACTTTGCATCCCAGTAAAACTGAACCAACTGCATTCCTACCAGTAGTAAGTACCAGTCTATTTCCCTATATCTTCACCAGTTGTGTGCATTATTGTGCTTTCGAATCTTTGCTAATTTTAGAGGCCAATGGCTTTCCAATACTTTTGAGTTATGAAAAGTTTTCTTCAAATGAGACGTTCATTGAAAGCTCAATATCCCAAATGTTTAATAGCACATCAGCAGTATCTCAATTGGGAATGGGGGACCTGGAATCTACCTGTTCAATCTACACTCTCACCAGCACATTCTTTAGCCTTTAAGACATTTGTCTACCCATTTAATGTTATTAAGTCTGGTGCTATTCCAGATACTGGGAAATGGCAGTGGGCAAATAAAGTCCCTGCTTTCATGGGGCTTACAATCTAGAGCAAAGAAGCAGAGAGTAAACAAATAAATCAGTAATGTTTTAGGTGGCAATAAATGACTAAGGAAAAATAATTCAGGATAAGAGAGGTAGAGGATAATGGGGAAAGAGAAATATTCAAGTAAGATGGTCAGAAAAGGACCACAAGAGAATGTGAATTTGAGCAGAGGTCTGGAGGAAGTAAGGGAATGAGCCATGCAATTCATGTCTGCGGGAGGATCATTCCACACAGAGGGAAGAGACAGTGCAAGGCCCTCAAACAGAAATGTTCCCATGGTGTTTGAGGAACACCAAAGTGGGAGGCTTTGAATGGGGAGTACGACGGGAAATGCTGTCATAGAGGTAGCCAAGAGCCAGATCAGCTAGGGCGGTGGTTCTCAATACTATCAGACAGAGCATTCTTTTCTTATTGGGTATATTCTTCCCCTTTTACTATCTGGAAATAAAATTCATAGATAATTATCTTCTACCTATCCATGTAATGTAAAAAATTAATATAATTCTTTTTGTAACACACAGGAAAAATGAAAGTAATTTATAATTAAATAACAATTATAAATGACTACACTGGAATACATTTGAAATTGTTAGCTGCTTTTATCTACTGATAGTAAATATCATGTGGGTAGGAATTTAAGGAGCCATAATGTATAAGAAGGACTTGAAAATGAAAGAACATTGCAGTGGGTACTAAAATATGTTAGGATAAATAATAGCAGACTTGACTTGTGTCTACATAAGAGAAAATGGTAAATAACCTTAAGTGAAGTAGGGGTGTACACAAAGACCAGCTAAAAACTTCTGAAATGGAGAAAATGAGGTGGGCCTCTTTATAGCTATAATATCAGAATAAATCCTTGTTGTGACATGAGACAAAGTGACAAAGTATCAGAAAACAAAACAAAACCCAAACAAACAAAATGTATCTCCCAACTTGAAATCTCAACATGTCAAGTCACATGTAGTCTCTGGCACTTAAGACCTTGGAAGTCATATCTTTCAATAGATGATGAGACTGTAGGATGGATTAGAAAAAGAGTCATACAGGAAGACATGGAAAAATAGACCTCTGTGAACAGTTTCAGAGTAAAACAAAAGCAACAGGCCATTCAAAATTAAATAACTTCAATCTGTAATTCTCACAACATAAATTTACCATTGTTTTGATAAAAAATTTAAAAATTGTATAGATTAGCAATAACGTATTTTTAAAACTTTATTTAGTGAAATATTCCTCATTTCACGTCTCTGCTAATTTAATTATGTTTGGTTATAGGTTCACAAAATGAACTTCGTATTCTCTGTACATATTTGTAAGTAACTACTACCAATGCAGATGAAACAGGTGTGTTGTTTTGATGACTAAACTACCACTAGCAGAGTTGCTAGACTTTACACAGTAGTTGCATTTGTGGAAAAATATAATGTGGGTTAAATGAGGAAAATATTTTGTGTTAAATACATAAAATGAATTAGATTCTGGCCTCCTATATTTATAAAATGGTTTTTTACCTACATGAAAGCCTTTTAGGACATTTGAAAGTTATGCAGGATGTGGGCATTTCTTTGTTTTGTGGGACTTTCCTGTGAACTGTAGGATGTCTTCTATATACCTGGCCCTTCTTTGCCCACTAACTGCCACTAGCACTTTCCCATTTTAGCAACCAAAAATGCTATGCCCCCCCCCCAGCAATTTCTAAATGTCCCCTAGGGAGTAGTACTGTCCCTGCTCAGAATCACTGATGTGTATAGAGTCTTGCAGCCCATGGTAAGGACTTTGGATTTCACTCTGAGTGGCATGGGAAGACATTGGAGGGTTTTCAGCAGGGGCGTGATACAATCTGACCTTATTTTAAAAGTATTATTTGACTGCTCGGTGGATAAGAGATTATAGGTGGGAAATGGTGAAGGAAGGAAGACCAGTTAGGCACCTGTTGCAGTGATCCCGGTTATAGACCATGGTGGCTTGGGCCAACTATGGTGATAGTGGTAGAGAAGGATGTGAAAAATGGTCTGACTCAGCATCTACTTTGAAGGTTGCTTATGGTGTGTGCGTGTGGGGAGGGGAGTGTGGAGAAAGAGAGGAAGAAAGAGAAGAGAGAGGAGAGAGAAGAGAGAAGAGAGAGAAGATGGAAGAGAGAGAAGGTAGAGATGAGAGAGAAGAGAGAAAAGAGAAAGGAGAGAGAGAAGAGACAGATGGAAGAGAGAAGTGAAAAGAGAGAGAGAGAGAGAGACTTCATGTTTTTTGGTGAGTGTAGCCAACTGGTAGAATTGAGTTTCCATTTTCTGAGATGGTGAAGGCCAAGGGTGGGCCAGGTGTTGGGGTTTATTTTGGACATTTTAAATTTGAGGCGCCTAATATACTTCCTAGTGGAGACGTTGAATAGACAGTTATAATTCTAGGGTTCAGGTGGGAGGATAGGGCCAGAGAGATTGGGAATCATAAATGATCAGATGGTATTTGAATTCATGAAACTGGAAGAGATGACCAAGGGGATGAGTGTAGCTAAAAAGGAGAAAAGACCTAAGGACTAAGAGGCCAGGAACATGTCATTGTGTAGAGGCATAGAAAAGAGGTAGAATGAGCAAAATAAATCAAGAAGGAGAGTCTGGTGTAGGAGGAAAATCAAGAGAATGTATATGGTATCTTGGAAACCAACTGAAGAAAATATTTCAAGAAGGATACAATAACTGTGTCAAATAGTGCTAAGTCTAGTAAGATGAAGACTACGAGGTTTAACCACGTGTTAAAACTATAACTACACAAACACACACACACACACACACACACCCCCGTACAGCCATCTTATAGATTTTATTGCTCTTGTAAATGGAATATCTTTTCTATTTACATTTTTGAATTGCCTATCATTATATTGGTTTTAAATGTGGAACCTTTAGAATTTCTTGTTTAATAAAATTTGTGTTTAAAAAAGTGATAGTGGACATTCTTGTTTTATTCTTCACTTTAAAACAGAGGCTTCTAGAGTTTTACTACTAAGTATGATGTTTATGATATTAATAGCTTTTTGATGTTATTTATTACGTTCACTTTCTCAGTTTGCTAAGAATTTTTTTGAATACTTTCTCTCTTTAATCTGTTATTGTGATATATTAGTTGATCTGAACTATTCTGGGAAAGATGCTCTTGGTTATAGTTTGTTTATATACACTGATGATTCTATTAGTGTTTTTGCATTTGTGGTCATAGGTGAGATTAGGGCATAGTTTTTTTCTTATACTGCCTTTGTCCTTATTTAATATCGAGGTTGTACTAGCCTCATAAGTTGGATGCTTGCTTTCTGTTTCTATTCTTCAAACACAGTTTGTATAAGAGAGAGGTTATTTGTTCCTTTAAAGTTTGATAATTTTCACCTGTAATGTTTTCTGGCCTGGTATCTTGGTTAAAGACAGATTTTAAAAAATTATCTCAGTTTCTTTAATTATTATTAATTTATTCAGCCTTTAAATTCCTTTCCTCCTCCCAGGTCAATTTTGTGATGGTGTATTTCTAGGCAATTATTTTTTTTTATCCAAGTTTGCCCATATTTATTGTCATGAAGTTATTCATAGATTATTTCTTCTTATACTGTGGCTTAGCCTTTTGATTTCATAGCTATGGAGTCTGTCTCAGCATGTAGTAGGTATGAATCTCAGTCTGTAAACACAGATGTGTAAAAACTATGCTTATTTCTCTAGAACTCAATTTAGTCTTTATTTGGAGCTCCCATTCCATCAGGGTCACAGAATCTTGGTCTCAGGCAATTTGGGGATCCCCCTCCCCATTCCTGGGATATATAGAGTTCCTTAAGATCATGTGTCATGCTGGACACCTCTGTTGAGACATCCATACTTCCATCTGATGGTCCACTTAGGTCTTCCCGGCATCATCAGTTCACTTCTAACTTGCCCCTGTTCCAGTCTCTAAGGCTCCTTTGATTTCATGAGCTCTCTCATTCATATTTGCTACTCTTGGTTGCACAGAAGTCATTTTGCTGTTCTCAAGCCATTCTGGGTCCTGATAAACCATGAGATTATATAATGCTCCTTCTACCTTGACCCTCCACATGGCCATTCTTCTCAGGGATCTTGCTGCTTCTTGGATTCTCCATGGGAAATGGTCCCCAGTCCTTTCTGCTCTTCATTCCCACAAACACATCTCCCTCTTGTTTCCTTTGGGCTTAGTGCTGGGGAGCTGGGTGTGAGCCACTATCCCAGGGACCCACCAATGTCTAAGTTTTCATCACCTCCTTGCCAACTTTCTCTGGCCCAGGAATTCAATTCTTTTCTAGCTGCAGAGGAGGGAAATAGTACCCACACTCATCTTATTTTCTCCCACATCACTTGGATTGCCCTATATTCTTTTATTTCATCCAGATCCTAGGTTTTTGAAACCTGAAAGCTAGAAAGAGGCTTTTCTTTTATTACTTTATGTTCTCCTGTAGCACCTTTTACCTGAGGCCATGGGCCCACAGTAGCCAATCTGGGTAAGAGGAGAGAATATTGAGTGTGTGGGTTGGAAGGAAATATCACTGGATACTTCACAGCTATCTCTTTAACCTCTTCATTTCACAGATGAGAAGAGAGAGCCTCAGAGAAGTAACTGATTTGCCAACGCTACATGTAGTTAGTGGTAGAGTGGAGAGACCAATCCCCAGATACCCTAACTACTACTCTTATATTCTTCAATGTTCTTTATTGTTGAAGTATTTGAAACCCTTATGGAGTTTGGGTTCTACAACCCAATATATATATATTCCAGCTAGATTTTTAGATACATTGTAACTGCTATCATGAGGGTTCCTTAGCAAATGAATCATTCTAGATACTGTGTTTTCTTGACAATTAGGGGTTCAGTCCTTTAAGGATAAATATGCCTTCTTTTATGGTTACTCTTTTAGCAGAAACATTTTCTAAAATCTGCTATACTCTTTCTGCTTTGTAAAAATGGATGTGACTTATTCCTCCTTGTATTCCCATTACCTAGTGTGGGTATGCCCCAGTGGAGGAGCTAAGCTGATCCTTTACTTGAGGACAAAGGGCACCATTTTGGATGTTGATTCTTTATGCTGTGGTATAATATGGTGATGCCCCCCAAGGTCTTATTGGGTGTATGAAGCATTTGCCCCACACCCTGTATCCAGTTGTGCTTTGAGCTCTTTTGTTTTCTTGTTATAATTTTGGTTTCCTCCTTCCCATTAGGCTGACAGTTGTCTCTGTTTTGCTGTCAATGTGTCAGTATGTTGTAAGTAGCCCCTCTCCCACAGCTCTGTTCCTAATATCTTATTTGTATTCTGCCGTAGGCTTAGAAACTAGATAAATAAGCTTGGTAATATTGTTTGTAAAGTGAGAGTAAATAGCCTCTGAGGGAGAGCCTCAAAAGCTTTCCTATGGGAAAGTGTGTGAGCTTCCTCTGAACAGGGCTTTGCTGACATGCTTTTTTTTTTTTTTGCCTGCTGTAAGCCATTTTTTGTGTACATCCTGCTTCCTGTCTCTGCTAGATCCATGAGGTTGTTGGATATCTACATAGTGAATAGGTGAGGAATAACGACTTTTTAAAAATTGATTTAGAGATACTGTAAAAATATTTTTGCATTTGAATAAGCCATATTCTTAGCACAGAGCTAAGATCCCTTGCAAGTCAGAATAAAAAATAGTAGCCATAGAACCACAGAATACCTTTGGGCAATTTGATTATTTAAGATGCAAACTATAATGCTGACCTTGGGGGCTTTTTGAACCACAGCTGTCAATAGAAACAAAACTCCAAACCTAATTAAACTTTGTTGGATGGGGTACTAGCTTGAGAACTGGTTGGACAGCTTTTAAAACTTAATGACGCAGTTCTCTACCAGAAAATAAATAGAAGTATTAACACTTAGTACATACATTCTTTAAGGCTAACTATAAGGACTTCATTTTATCACTTTTTAGAAAACAGAGAACAATTTCCTGCACAGATTACTTGTGATGTTTATGAATTTTCTTCACTTAGTTGTTACAATGTGAAATTGAGCTATTTTCCCATATCCCTTCCCTCCCTCTTCCTTCCCTGCTCCTCTTTTCTTTTTCTTTCTTTCATTCTTTCCTTCTCTGCCTCCTTCTTTTTCTTCTACCTGTCAGTATAATTTATGTTGTTCTTAGTTAGCTGTCATTATCCATTTGAATACTTAAATAAACATAGCCTTTTCAATTTTCACTTGGTTCTTAGAAGAAATGGAATATGTATACTGTATATATTACGTATATTTTTTCATCCATGATTCACTTTTGGCTCATTTATGAAAACACTGAATTTTCCTTTCATAAATATTTAAGTACGTTCAAGGTGCCAAATATTAGTGATATGTCATCTCCCATATGTACATTTTAATATCTATAAATAAAAGGAACATTTCTGCATGTGAGTTGTTTAATATGACTCAGGTACAGAGGGTACTCATGTCAGTGGTGTGCACCTGTATTTCCAACTACTCTGGAGGCTGAGGTGGGAGGATCACTGGAGACCAGGAGTTCGAGGCTGCAGTGAAACCACGGGCACCCCACTGCACTCCAGCCTGGGTGACAGAATGAGATCCTGTCTCTAAAAGAACAAAAAGAAAAAATCATAGAGGACAAGTTTGGGATCAAGCCAGGGTGGGCTGCAGAGTCTGGAGGGAAAAGAACCTAGAGAGACAGGAGGTGCTCAACATGTGGCCCTGGAAGGAAGTTTAGGTTTGATTTTTTTTATTTTAAAATATTAGGGTGTACAAATATCCTTGTTACATGGATACCTTTTTATAATGCTTAAGGTAGGGCTTTTGGTGTGCTTGTCACCAGAACAGTGTTCGTTGTACCAATAGGTAAGCTTTTATCTCTTGCTCTCCCCCCCCACCCCTTCTTGGTTTCCAGTGTCCTTTATGTCTCTTTGTACCCGTCAATTAGCTCCCAATTATTAGAGAGTATATATGGTGTTTGTTTTTCCATTCCTGAGATACTTCACTTAGGATGATGGTCTCTAGTTCCATTCCAGTTGCTGCAAAGGACATTACTTCATTCTTTTTTGTGGCTGAGTAGTAAGGAGTTTAGGTTTAATTCTGATGGAACTGGGCCACCACTGAAGAATTTGAAGCAGGAGAGTGACATCATGCAATTAATATTTTGAAAAGATCATTCTGATGGTGATGCCAACATGGATTTGTGGGAAGCAAGAGTTAGGAGGTGAAGCCTTAATCCAGAAAGACACAAACAATGTCTGAATTAAGGCAGGGGTAATGTGGCTGGAGAGTAGGGCACAAATGAAACAGACAGCAGGAGATACTCAGGTGATGGGTGCAGAATTTGGTGGTAGTGATGACAATAAGCCCCTTAGGTTGGACCACATGAAGTTGCTGTTTTTGTGGGCAAAAAATGATCAAATCAGCAATTTCATTTGGTTCAACTGAATCCATTGCAGCAGGTTGAGGAGGGATGGTGAGGACCTGATTAGAGAAAAATTTACAGTAAGATTGGCTGTGATAGAAAGAAAAGAAATTAGACTATAGCTAAAAGAGGTTGTATAAGGATTTTCTTTTAAATGAATGTTTAAATGCTGAGGGGAAAGACAGCACAGAGAGAGACAGAAAGAGAGAGAGATTGAAGATACAAGAAGAGGAGGTAGATTTAATTTTTGTTGTTATTATTTTATTGCTTATTTTTTGTTATACTTTAAGTTTAATTTTTATATTTTGGTCAAAGTAATATATACAAATAGTTTAAAAAGTCATACAGTGCTACTAGGCTTATAATAGCAGTTGCTTGCCAAACTTTTCCACACCTCTCATTCCGACGCTCCATAGACAACCACTTTCCAGCCTTTTTAGCTATTTCATCTTACATATATCTTTATATTTATAAATAATATTTTAATGCTGCTAGTTTCTGATTTTTCTCCATGTTAGAATGTTGGGATTTATTTGCTTTTACTACCACCCACCCCTACCCTGTGGTAATACACTTTCCTTTCCTGTTTTCGCAATATAGTTAATCATAATTTTTGGTATTTGCAATATTATATTTAGATAGATATCACAGTAACATTTCCTTTTTCAAGTAACTGCCTTTTCCCAGAATTAATAATTGCAAAGGTTTTTTTTTGACCCAATTACTTAATTTTCTATGTATACATCACTAACTTATTCTTAAACTCTTTTCTGCAAGTGTGAATGTCTTCTTAATATATTTAGACACATCAGGTAATCTCGCCTATTCTTTTTTTGAGATGTTCCTTTAGGAGCCCTTTAATCTCCTGGTATAATCGGATTAATGGCTCTCTGGGTTTGCTACTTGCTGTAGCCTTGGCCTTTGCCTTCCTCTGTTGATTGGATCCCGTATCTTCCCTTTCCTGGTTTACTTACTACCAAGAAAGGGGACATGGGAAATACATTTTGGTGTTTTTTAGATCTTGCCCATCTGAAAATTTTATTATTTTGGCTTCCCTTAAAATAATAGTTTCTCTGGTAGTAGAATTCTAGGTTGGAATCATTTTACTGAAAGTTTTGGAAGTGTTGTTCCAACTTTTTTGTTATTTATGTTTGCAGATGAGAAATCCAATGATGTTCTCATTTCTGTTCCTTTTTTAGTGACTTTTCCCCTCCTCTCTTAAAAACTGTTTTTACCTCAAGTTTTCTGAAATTTCTCAATGATATGCCTTGATGTGGCTCCTTTTTCATTCATTTGTGGTGGGCCCTTTCCTTTTAATAACTCATATCCTTCTGTTCTGGGTAATTTTAGTTTAAAATATATTCCTGTCTGTTTTCTTACTTCTCTCTTTCTGGAACTCCTATTATTTGGATGTTGGTGGTCTGGACCAATTCTCTGATTTGTATATATCTCTCCTACTTTCCCTCTCATTCTCTCCTCTTTTTTTCCTGAGAGAATTTTCTCAAATTTATCTTCTTTCTTTGTATTCATTCCTGCTGGTATATTTTACTTTTCTCAGATGTGGGAAAGGTATTATTTGGCTGTGTGGAGGGGGATCTAGGGGGGCTGTTTTCAGTCTCACTTGCACCCTCACTTTTGGAGTTTGGTGTTTACAATTCCTAAATCTTTCTGAGGTTCTGTGGTATCAATTGTTTTGCTTCTGGGCTTTCATTTTAGTAAAATGTGGTTACATTTCATAGAGAGTTGTTGATAAAATAATAAGAAAATATTTACAAGACATTCTCCTGTCAGCTTATTCAGGTTTGTTGTTTTTAATGTACACCTTTTTTACTTATTTATACACTGGCAACTTACTACATGCCTTACAATAACAAGTCACAAGAATAAATAACCATCTTGTAGAATACATTTTGATGTTCTTACTGTCTGTCAAGTCATGTCCAAAGTAAACTTCCTTTCATGTATTTGTTCCCAATTAGAAAAGTGTTTATTTAAAGCAATGTCTTCTTATAGTTAAAGCTTGCTTAAGATAATTGTTTCTGTAATTGATTTTAAGAAATCTCCTTTATTGAGAAGTTATTAAACATAGCTTTAAGAAAATAGAAGTTGGAACCGACAGAATTGTCGTCAGAGGGTAAGCAGCTCAGGGATAAATAATCTTTCTCCTTTTTATTTAGTCACATGAATTTAAGAGAAAACTTGCAGTTGGTATCTAGACAAAATTTAAATTAGTTTAAATAATAGCGCTTCCAGAAATATGGGTAAGTGAGGTGCTTGAGTCATTGAAAAATTTTGTTTTCTAATCTACAGGGAATAATGTCAGATTTTATAGTTGACTATGATCTGCTAATGTTAACCTGGAGATTACACTTTTTCATTTATCAATTTGTTCCTTAAATAATTTCTAAATTCATGCTACATGTCTGATTCCATTACTCTGTGAATGGGTTTAGGAATGCTGTGAGTGAACAGTTTGGTGTGCATGACACTTACTACCAATGACAGCTCCTGGTCCCCACTGTTAGACTGCTTGCTTGTCCAGTGTAGCAGGTCCTGAGGTTTTGACATGAGGACTGGAAAAGCAAGAATCATGGCCAAATACCACCCTTGATTTATAATACTGCAAAGATAAATATTTATGATAACACATAAATTGATAAGTATATTTTTCTAAATAGAGAAACTGAATGATCTAGAAGAATAAAGACATAAAAAGGAGCATAAAATTCTAAGAACAAAATAGTTTCTCATATTCTATTTCTGCTTTAACTTTCTGCATTTTAAGCCACTTGCAGCAGTTTTAAAAGAAACCTTGTGTTTTAATTTCTATATTGCTACTTTGCTAATACCATGCTATTAATATGAGTCATGATATCTTGAATTTATAGGGTATAAGCAGCCAAGCAGGCTTAATCTTTTTTTTTCCCAGAACTCCCTTTATGTCAATTTGAGGTAACCTTTCTTTCTCTTGAACTTTCTGCCATATCTATAATGAAGGCATGTGATTTCCCTGCTCTAGATTTTTATTTTCTTAACAACTCCTCCCAGGCTTATTCAGCATGACTCAGAAGCATGGAGGGGCCCCAGATACTTTGAACATGGACCAACAGAGGATAATGAAATAAGACTGTGAATTCCTAGGAAATACAAAGATATTCAGAAACATTAATCCGACACTACCACCACCCAATATTTCATTCATGGATATTAATAAGGGACTTTGTTACAAAATCACTCCTCTTTGTAGTCCACAATTGAAGGCTGCATATCTTTAGGCCCTTAACCATCTCTCTCAACTTCAGTTTTTTTTTTTAAATCTGTAAAGTTGAAATAATAACAACTACCACATGGGTCTGTTGTGAGAACTAAATGGAATAATGTTTGTAAAGTGTTCATCAATGCCTGACATACTGTAAGTGCTCAATAGTTGTTAGCTCTCATGTCTCATAGTACATTCTTTTTACTAATCTTTTGTCAAGTATCTAGCCTTTGTGGCGGGGGGGTTGGGTTTTTTGGAAACAACCAAATGTCACTTAGAGCAATGTCTTGTGAAAAAATGGGTGAACACTTTGATGAGGGTAAAATCATCTTGTGTCAAAAATCCAGGTGTAACAATGAAGAAGAGAAAAGACAAATTTTCTTTTGTCAATGGCAAGCTGTCTCTGAAGGCAATTCCAAAAAATATTCCAAAAACTACAGATATAGGTATGGAGCTTCTAAAATGGCCTCCTTTAAAGTAGTTGGCAACCTCAGGGATGCAAAGAATAAAATGTTGCCCTGTGTTAATCCACCCATAAAACATCTTTGAGCAGCTACTGTCTGCCAGGTGCTGTGGTGGTGTCCCTGTCCTTATGATCTGGTGGGAGAGACAGGCTTCGAATTCCAAACAATTTTGTAAGCCACATTGTGTTGTCACAGCCTGCACTGTGGGCAGTTAACCTAGTCAGTGATGTCAGTGTGTACTTATCAGAGTTGAATTTGAGAAGATTACCCTGACTCCAGTGTGAGGAATGAACCTCTGTGGTGGAAGGTGATTAGAGAGGTGTGGGTTACAATGGTTAAGAGGCTACAGTGGGGATTCCAGAGACGATGTTAGGTAGCGAATTTAAGGGACTTGGATTTGGGAAGTGAGGGAGAGGAGAGATTTCAAGGATGGTTCCTTTCTGGTGTGTCCAGCTGGCTCCTTGGGATTCTGAAGATGAGGATCACCAGGAGAAAACCAGCTTCTTGAAATCTGTAAGGAACTAGGGGTGGCTGACCCTGAAAGCACATTCTAATAGCATAAATGCTAAATAGATGTATAGGTAATGTGCTGTGGGAACAATGAATTCTGAATGAATGTTTAAGGAGGAGTAGAATTTCAATAAAAATTATTTGGAAGCTTTGGAAACTTTCTATTAAAAAAATAAGACCCCCCCCAAGTCAAATAAAATATCTCCCTATGTCACCTAGGGAACCACCCACAAGAGTATTGAGGATGTGAATTCCCTCGTGAGAGACAAACATTAACAAGGACACTGAGCTAAGACAGGCTCCAGTATCTTTGGGAGACTAAGTATTCCAATATGAATGGTATGAACAATCTATAAAGAAATATAAAAAATTATTGGTATGTTCCATGAATTGGAAATTATTTAATACACTGTCATTAAGTAGATTTTTCAAAGATAGCAATTTAGAAAAATATTATTGTGTTTAATAAAAACCTTATCAAGTTAAGCAGAGGGTAAGAGTAGAGTTGTTGCTTAATTCTTAGGTCTAAACTCTAAATGAAATTAATTTTGTTTTTGAATTTTGGAGGAAGATGCCCATTTATCTTGTTTTTCAGACAATCTGGTATGAAATAAGGTGATAAAATCAGTGTAACCCATGCAACTCTACATAAGGATACAATTTGATTTCTTTTTTTTTTTTTCATATGTATCAACCCTTAAAAACATTTGTCTTGTCTGACATCCTGGGATGAAAAATTCATTTCTTTGGTCCTCTTTCAAGATGCATTTGTTCCACAGAGTGGAGCTTTTATATTACTTATTATTTACATCAGGGGTGGCCAGACTTTTTCTGTAAAGGACTGGATTGTAAATAGTTTCATCTTTGTGGACCAGGAAGCAAAATCAAGGGTAGTATGTAGGTACTTATATAACAAGAGATAAAATAGATTTTGACAAATGTTTTAATTGATGAAATTTAAAACATTATTAATGGATACTGAAATTTAAATTTTATATAATTTTTGTTTGTCATGAAATGTTATACTTTTGATTTTCTAAAAAAATCATTAAAAATATAAAAACTATTCAACTATTCTTAGCTCATGGGTCAAACAAAAACAGGTGGTGGACCAGATTTGGTCTGTGGACCCCTCCTTTGCCAATCCCTTATTTGCATTATATCGTGCAAGATTCTGTTAATCATTTTATGTGATCAGGTTTTTCTCTTTTGAACAAAGCAGAGAACTTGAGGACATTGGCCATTGTTACTAGAAAGTATGTGTGAGGTGGTGGGGGCCTAGTAGGGGCATTTTGGGTTTATCTGCCCTTTTGGTTTTTTGTTTTTAGGAAAACTCTGGATAAGTAAAATGTCTGAAAAAGTATTTCATCTTCATCTTTGAAATTTATACAAAATGAAATGATTATGGAAACTCAAGTGGCCTTTCTGAGACTAAATCTGTGTTTCTACTCTAAAATTTGGGTCTTAGTCTCACAAAACTATAATTATATTGCACAGCTAGATTTATTTTTCTTTGAAATATAATTTATGATGATATTATAAATTATCAAGATTAAGAAGTTAGTCTAAAGTGTTCATCTAAAGCCCTAATTCTCTTGCTTATACTATCAAATTCAAACTTTTTTAATTTATTAGTTATGCCAATTACTTAAGACACGATGTTTAGGGTATTCATATGGACAAAGGCTTAAGAAAACAGTGGCATTTGTGTCACTATTGACTGTCTTTGAAAATCAAAGAATTGTCACAATGAAAGTTAATATGCAGTTTTATATGATGAAGGGATCAAGTTCCCAAATTAGCACTTAATTTGAAAATGGTGAACAGGCAGAATTAACCTTGAGCATCTTGAGGGAAAGGAGGCTGTGTGAGACTGACAAAAGTAAGCCCAGAGGAGGACATCTCATTTAAACCAGAATCACACTCTTTGTGCTGAGATGCTCACACTCCAAGGCTGCACCATTATATCTTGCACGATATAATGTAAATAAGGGATTGGCAAAGACTGATCTCGGCAGCAGTTGAATCAAACTTGTCATCCTGTGCACACACCAGAGCCTTGCTTTAGATCACTTCTTACATGGCCCCTACCACCAGCATATATATTTGAATATATGGGAACTAAATGAATATATGATTACCAAACAACTTGCAAATGAAATGAGCTCTAAGTGTAAGTTTGTTTTTAGATCCCGCATCTATATTATACTGTAACTTAGCAAGAATAGTGATTTCCAGTGTCCCAGAGAGTCCTTGTCCTGTGGAGGGGTTAGAGCAGGAATGAGTGGGCAGGACTCTGGTCCTTCCAGCACCCTCCATCAGTCTTCTCCTAACTGCAGCATTCCCTGTTGTTCTGCTATATATGCTGGGCCTCCGAGTATGAGTTTGTTTGACAGATTGGTCCTGCTACTTCAAAAAAGGTGAAAGCCACTGATTTATAGTGTCAATAGTATTAATTCTCCAGCATCTATGAGTATACGTAGCAATTTCCTGGAGCAATGCAGGCAGAGTGCCTGCCCAGGCCATTGAGGAGATTTCTTGCTTCTCTCAGAGGATGGCTCTCTTGTCAAACTGCTCCTGTGGTGCCTTGTCAGGGGCAGAGTCTCCCTTAGGACAGAAGGTAATAGGAAGTAAGGAAAGATACCCTCAAAACTCACTTGCTCTCGACATGCTGAATCCAACCCCCCCTTTACACTTCACTACCCATGTCCTCTGAGGGGATAGGTGGGGGAGGGACAACTACCCACCCCTGTCCTGGTGATGTCCACCTCAGTTCAGGGCTCTCACTGTGGGGTGGGCCCGGGGCTGCATTTTTACTTTAGTGGACCCTAGGCATTTTTGTATTTAGGGGCCCCCTCACCATAAAAAATATTAAACAATATATTTTATTACCATGTTGGTGTAAAGATAAATATAATCCAGTCTGGATTATATTTATCTTTATGATATAATAATAATATATAATAATAATTATTCATTATTGCTATACTTATTTTTCTTCTGATTTTAAAAGAAGTTAAAACTAACACATATTTATGGGTCCTTAAAGTATCATGGGCCCCAGGCACTGTGCCCACTGCGTCTACTGGATCAATCAGCCCTGTCTGGAACAGGGGCATTGGGTTGAGGGAGGAGGACTCTTCTTCACCTCTTCATGGGACAGAATTAAGTTAATCAATTCTTTCATTGTTTACCTATAGTGCCCAAATCATTATTTTCTTGTGCCCACATCCCCATTCCCCTCCCAGCACATACCTGCTATGAATGAGGTATGAGTCTCATTGGGCTAGACCAGGAGACAGATCTGAGAGACAGCATTGCCTCCTTTCTCAGAAGACCAAGGCTTTCTTGTGGGGCTCTGCTCATCATGCCTAACTCCTTCATTCTTTGGGATGTTTTCCCAAGTGACTGTCCATATTCATACAAATGAGACTTTGGAAAGTCTGACCCATCAGACTTGACAGACCCACCATGACAAGACATGCCCAAACATATATGAATTCCACTTAGACTCAACATGGGGCTCCCCTCTATTTCAAAAACCTGAGGGTTATTTTTATTAATATTTTCCTTTGATCTAAGAATATCATTAGGAATGGAGAATGAGAATTAATAAGGAATATTCTTTTAAGCTGCCTTCTTATTTCCAGTGGCCGTGCCTCAAGTTAGGCCCTCATCAGCTTTCACCTGGATCCTTACAATGTCTTTAGGATCAACTTCCAGTTCTTATTCTCACTAAAGTTTATTCACCAGACATTAAAATTAATTTATTTTTTCACTAAAAATTTGGCTGGATTCCTTCTGACCACAAGATAGAGTCTAACTCCAAATTATAGATAGCATAGAGGGTCCTTCATAATTTGATCTTACTAACCTTACTCTTTTCTTTTGTCTTCTAATTTATTCACCAGTTGTATCAGTCAGCTAATGGTATGTAACAAAACACATCCTCAAACTTAGTGGCTTAAAGCAATATTATTATACCTCTCACATCTGTGCTTGGCTGGAGTCACCTACTCTAGGCTGTAGTCACCTAATCTAGGCTGGGTTTGCCCACCTATCTGGGAGCCACTTGGTTTGTTCATGTATCAGTGGATCAGATGAGGCCTCTGTTCTGGCTAGAGAATTTAGCTGGGCCAGCTCTGTTCCACGTGGCACATCTAGACCAGGCATATCCATGCATGTTTTCTTTTCCTGGAACCAGTGGTTTGATGAGGCATGTGCATCTCATACGAACAGCAGAAGTTCAATGGAGCAACTTGTAAGACCTCTTGAGTCCTAGGCTCAGAATTGTCATATCATTACTTTTGTCTCATTATATTGGCTAAAGCAAGTCACATGGGTGAATCCAGAGTCAGGAGGCAGGAAAATAAACTTTGCCTCTTAATGGGAAAAAACCACTATGGCAAAAGGTGTGGATAGAGTGAGAGGTGAAGAATTGAGGCTGTTAATGCAATTTACCACACCAGCCATCCACTGGACTTTAAAAATTTCCTGAACATATCATGTCTGTTTATGAAAGGGTGGTAAGGATCCATTCTAGGCCACTGTATTATGAGGAATCCTGGCAAGTCTATTCTTGCTAAGAGACTGTTGTGATGCTTCCTGCTTCTTGGTTCTGTGACTGCTGTGGTCCTTCTCCCACTGATTCTGTGAATCCTGACAGCCTTTCAATGCCTCCTAAATGATAAGAGTCTGTTTCTGATGCTCCCAACTGAGACCCTTGACTGAATCCCTTGATAGCTTGAATAAGCTCATAGCTCCTGCCCAGAGATTAGCCTTCTTGCTTCAGAAATTAGCAAAGTGGGAGAGGGGAAATTAAGGATATAGATAACATGGTACAAGTTCCCACAATTTCACATAAATGAAATGAATAGAGTGATTTCCCTTTTAAATTAGAATCTGGCTATCAGCAAAACCATCTTGGAGAACCAAGGAAATGTACTCAACCACAGGGTTCATCACCACCTCTTAGAAGTAGAGCTGCGGGTAGGGAGTGGGGGGGCCAATGTGAAGATACCTTCCACTGGCGAGATGGGGAGTGCAGTAAGTGGCACGTGAGTCTTTCTCCACGGCGAATGCCCTTTGTATCTACTGGACACATTTATTTCCTACTTTTCCCTTAAGAACCATTTTAAGGAAATTCTCCCTTCTACTCTAAATCTATCTTCCCCCTTCTTGCCCCAACTCCTTGGTACAAATTAACTTTGTACCTCTCTTATGACATATATTATTATTTATTTACACATCAATATATATGTTCTTTTAGGCTGTGACTACCCAAGTGATCAGAATCAAGTTTATTTTTCTTTCTATTTTTAGTAGGATGGATCAAATGAATGCCAAATTTGTTTTATAAGACCATAAACATCCTAGAGGCAAGATTATTTATCTTTTGCCTTTTTATCCTTCACATTACCTCATATAATTCCTTGGACTTAGTAGTCCCTCCATAAATAAATATGTGTTGAATGATGTAAATAAAAATATGCTTATTCTTGGAGCTCTGAATTTTATTATTGAAGTATTTATTTATGTTATTAAATCACATGTGAGATTAGGAGGCTTAAGAGAATATTCTTATGGATTCTTCTGAAAATTTATCATTTCTTCTCCCAGACCCATACAAGAAAAGTTTGGAGGAGATGGAATTTAGTATGGAGAAGAGATAACTGAAGGTTGATTATTGATGCTTTTTTATGGGTAACATTAATCAATTATTCTTCATCTTAACTAGGGAAAGAATGTACATTCCCTAGAATATAAACATAAGCTAGATGTTGTTATATAGAGATTTGTGTTTCTGAAGGGACTTACAAAATTTCCTTCACTGATTTTGTTTAATAATAGGACAAAGAACCATATTCTTTGTGTGGGCTTATGATAAAGTCTAGCTTCTAGAAAGCTTTTTGATTCTCTGTAATTCCATAGTTTTCACAAATAGTGTAGCAATGGCACATGGAATGTGTCTTTCAAAATTGCTGACAAATGTAATGAAATGTTAGGTGATAATATTTCCTGATGTATGGGATAATTATGTGGCATAAAGGAGGGTGTATTAAGTATCACTGAGTATATTTTGTTAGCACACTTACTTTGTGTTTTGCTTAAGGATCTAGCACAAACTACCTCACTTTTTAATGGGTTTTTCTAAAGCAATATATATCTTTTACAAAGGCTAAGAAAAATTATGCAATAATAGGTAATAAGGTAGAAAGCACGTACTTACCTAAAAAATAAAAATTATTATGTGATTTTGAGATCTTAGGTTCTCTCAGAAATGCCACAAAATATGTGAAGAGCTAGAATTTTACTTTTAGGACCCTTTTTAGTTATCAATTTCTGTGCACAAATCACCCCAAAACTTAGCAGCTTAAAACAATGAATATTTCTTATTTCACACAGTTTTTGTGGGTCAGAAATCCAGGAGCAGCTTAGCTATGTTATGTGATTCTGGCTCCAGATCTCTTGTGGGGTTGGGGTCAAAGTCTTGTCTGGAGCTGTTATTTGAAGACTTGACTGGGGCTGAAATATCTGCTTCCAGGATTCCTCAGTCACAAAAATGGCAATTGTTACTTATTGTTGGCAGGAGACCTTTAGTTCCTCACCATGTGAACCTCTCCATAGGACTTGAATGTCCTTATGACATGGCAGATGGCTTCCCCCAGAACAAGTGATCTAAGAGAATGCAAGATGGAAGTTGCCATATCTTTTATGTCGTAGCCATACACTGTCATTTCTGCTGTTATCTTATTGATTACACAGTCCTGCCCTATTCACTGAGGAGGTAGACTACTCAGGAGGTGGGAATCAAAGGGGATGCTCTTGGATGATGGTTACTAGAGCCTTTTTGTAACAAGATCTGCAAGTGGTACCAAAATTATTTTTGTTGAACATTATGATGGGTGAGCTGTGCATTAAGATGCTGAGTTTTATTTTAGTTAACAATTTTGAAAGGTTTTACAATACAAAACATTTAAGAAAATTGAGTTTATTATTTGACTCAGGAACAGCAAAAACAAAGTCTTTTAGACTTAGTGTCATTTGAGAAAACACAACAAATGTTTTCATCCTTACTCAGTTTGTGTTTTGAAAATTTTAATTTATGGAATCTTGTTGACTAAATAAACAAAAGAGGTATATGAACTTTCGAAATTCACTGGTACAGATGCATAATTATTTTCAGGTGGTCTTATATTAAAATATGAAATAAGAACTGTGTTCCCTCCTCCTACCTCCTGCCCCAAGAACCCAGCTTTTTCCCAAATTTATTTTTCAATAGCATAGTTCAAACTGTTGCATTTTCTGATATTTGTACTCTCTCCTCATCTCTCTGTATAAATTGGATCCCTGTTGAACTTGGACCCTGTGCATAATAATTATACTTGATTAAATACACTGCCTTGCATTTTGATCAATATTATTTCTAGTCTGTTTTCATCTCTTTAACTTGACTGTAAACTTCTTGAGGGAAAGAATCTTGCCTTATGCTTCCCTTGGATTCCTAGCCCTGAAGTGCTGTAGCACAGTGCTGCTCACATAGCTGATCATAACTCACTAAATAGTTGGTCCTTATTTCAAAGAGATGTCATATCTGACATAGCAGATCCTATAACCTAGAAGCAGGCATATTGACTCAAATTTCTCTATAGGCTTCTGAAAGGAAAAGCCTGGATTTTGTGTTGTCTTTTCCAGTATAAATGTCAACGAGTAAAGGATGGTGCATTGCCCAGTCATAGACTTGATCATATTCTGGAAATATTTTTCTGATTGCATCTGTTTTAGGTGACCTGCTTTAAACAAGCTTTTCATGAATGCCATAGTATTCATAGTGCCTTTTTTTTTTTTTTTTCCTAAAAGCATTGTATAGTTTTATAGCACAGGGCACCTATCAGAGAAGTGATATTATATAAAATAGAAATCTTAGTTGAAACACAGTGATTCTGGGAATAGTGTAATTTTTGAATAGGCTTAAGTAATAGACTATATTCTGTTAGGACTTTGTGGAAAAGATGCCACATGTATTTAGTTATAGTTTCTGTAGCAATTTTGATGTTTACATTTATATGACAGCCCTTCAAATGCTGTTGTTTTTTTCAAATTACGTTTTTCAGATGTTCCACTGAATGCAGGGGCCAGTTACTAAGAACAATCACATAAAATGTTTAATTAAAAATAAAAGTCAAAAGTGGTGAGAATGAATATGAAGCATCTCTGACACAGTCTTGTGCCTGTAAGCAGGATTCTACAGGCCAATGCCTTCAGGGTTTTTGCCTGCAGGAAGCGAGAGAAAGTCAATGAAAATCAGGGCAGTTTCTCAAGAAAGTAACCTGCGTGGACAAGTATTTGTTTAGGGCCATAAAATGGCCTTTTCTTTCCTTCTTTCTGAAACTTGAACTTCACAGTAAGTTACTTAAAGGCGGTACAGCTTGAATAAGTGCTGATGAAACTATAAATGAGTGTATGTTAGAAAATGCTGTTTTGTCCCATGTCACCATGGCCAGTGTCATTTGGGGAGAACCTGGATTGCATGATGAAGAGTGGGGGGCAGTTGCTCTCCCCACCCCTTTTAATGATCATTGAAAAAATATGGGACCTGCCTAATAGGCCAGAGGAACACTGCTGCCTCTGTTGCTGGTTCATCTGCTTGAAGCAGTTTAGGGGAAAGACCATGTGCTCTGTTTGTTTTGAATACTACACAGTGCTAGTTAGAGCTCAAAGCTCTGGTTTCAGCGTCTGTTAAATTTGGGCTTCTTTCAGATTTTACCGATCCTTTAAGTTCCTTCCAGGTTTGACATTTTGGATTCTAAGTTAGATGTCCCAGCTGGAAGTTGCTCTGTGAAACACATGAAAAATGTATCCAGGATTGTGAAGCTGGACTGCTCACAGCTGTATAAATTTTCAATTATTTATGGAGTTTAAAAATTTGTTCAATACTTTGCCAAACCTTGTGGAAGGTGTAGAAATATACTACTAGTAGTAGTTTATAACTCAGGGAGACAAGATAATATTAATGCATGTTAGATAAAATACTAATAGTATTACTTAAAAAATTTCTTTTTGACTTTTTTCTTGGTCCAAAATCCAAGATTTCTGATTCAAGTCAATTTTTATGTCTTAGTAATTTTTTTTTTAGTTTTGCTTACATTTCTTTTTTTCTTCATTTAATAAATTGAGGGGGTACAAATTGAATTCTGTTACATGTATATATTGTGTAGTGGATGAAGTCTGCACTTTTAGTTTCTGGAGCCGGATAATCCTGGTTTAAAATTTCCAATTATAATAGTGTATTTGTGTATTTTTGTTTTTAGATCTGTTAGTTTTTGTTTTATGTATTTTGAAGCTTTGTCATAGTGAATATTGTTATGTCTTCTGAGTGACTTGACCATTTTATTATTATGAAATGATCCTCTCTCTCCTGCTAATATTCCTTGTTTTGAAGTCTACTTAGTCTGATATTAATATAGCCACTCCAGTTTTCTTATGATTTGTGTTCACACATTATATCTTCCTTCATCTCTTTAGTATTAACCTATTTGTGCCTTTATACTTAAAGTAGGCTTTCAATAGTTATTATATAGTAGGCCTTTGTTTTGTTTTTGTTGTGGTCCGACAATCTTTATCTTTTTAATTGCAGTGTTTAGAACCATTTACATGTAATTATCGATATGGTTGAGTTTGGACTTACCATATTGCTATTTGGTTTCTAGTTGCCACTTGTGTTCTTTGTTCTTTTCTCCTCTTTACCTGTCTTATTTCAATTATTTTTTTTAGCATCCCATGCTATTCCTTACTATTAGCTTATTACCTGTTTCTCTGTGTTTTATTGTGTTAGTGGCTGCTATGGGATTTATAATATACATATTTAATTTATCTTAGTAAATAATATACCATTTCACAAATAGTATAGAAACTTTACAGTGGTAAAAAACTTTACAGTTCTTTTTCCTTTCTCCTATTGTTGTGCTATTGTTAATGTATACTTCACATCTATATGTGTTATAAATCTCACAGTACATTATTTTTTATCTAAGCAGTCTTTTTTAAAGCAATTATTAAAAAGGGAAAATGTCTTTCATTTTCCCACGTTTTTTTCATTTCTGTTACTCTTATATCCATTGTGTGGATTCAAGTTTTAATATATCTTTTCCTTTCTGCCTGAGGAATTCCTTAACATTTCTTGTAGTGCAAGTTTGATGACAGTGAATTTTTGTCACTTTTTGCTTGCTGAAGAGGTGTTTTACCTTGAGTTTTGAAAGATATTTTTGCTGGATATAGAATGCTATGTTGACAATTATTTTCTTTCAGTACAGATATTTTAAATATGTTGCTTCATTGTTTTCTGACTTGTGTAACTCTGGCAAGAAATCTGTAGTATTAGTTTGTAGTAATTGGTCTCCAATTTTTTTTGTTTCTTTGTACTTAATGTTTTTTTGGGGGGATTATTTATAAGATTTTTTCCTTGTTACTGCTTTTTATTATTTTTATTATAAACTTGGTGCTGTGTTCTTTGACTGCTTCTGCTTAGAGTTCATTGAGCTTCTTGTATCAGGGAGTTTATAGATGTTATGAAATTTGGAAAATTTTGGACCATTTTTTGTGCAAGTATTTTCTGTTACTTCTCACTCCCTTTTCTGGGACTCCAATTAAATATGTAGTAGATTGATTATTTGTTCATTTTATTTCAGTTTTATTTCTTTCTGTGATTCATTCTGCATGGTTTCTGTTGATATGTCTTCAAGTTAACTGATATTTTCTTCTGCAGTGTCTTTGCTGTTAATGACACTCAGTGACAATTTTCTTTTAGGTGATATATATTTTATCTATGGATGTTCCATTTGATTCTATGTTTTTAAATCTTACATTTGCTCCTCATTATGTTTACATTTTTATTTAACTTTGAGCATTTATAATATTTATATTAGAGGCTTGAGATCCTTATTTGCTATCTCCCACATCTCTGTCATGTCTGGGTCTTTTTCTACTGTTTTCTCTCCTGGTTGTGTGTCACATTTATGTGCTTCTACATATGACCAGTAACTTTTGATTGGATGCTGGACATTGTGAGTTTTACATGGTAGAATATTGGATCTTGTTGTCTTCCTTTAAAAAGTGTTGGAGTTTGTTCTGATAGGCAGTTAAGTTACTTGAAGAGATATTTTCAAGATTTATTTTAAAGCATTGCTAAACTCTAGAGAAGTCTTTACTCTGGGGCTAACTTAGCATACTGCTAATGTGTGATCGTTGTGTGGTTTATAATGAATGTATCATGTATTCTGCATATCTGGTGGGAGATCTAATGATTTCCAGCCTTGTGTGAGCTCTGGTAATTGTGATTCATAGCTCCTTGGTAATTGTTTTCTTCCTTGGAAGTTTTTCTTTGTCTAGCCTCCTGGGTTTCACCATTCATTGCATGAGTAGATTTTAGCCAAAGACTCAAGGAACCTATGCAGATTTATGTAGCTCTTTATCTATATAATGCCCTCATCTCCATACTGTTCCTTATAAATTCTAGCCTCCCTGTCTTCTCCTCATCTGATTTTTGTGTCTTCAACTAATGAGATACCTGCGCTCTGTTTGATTTCTCCCTCCTTGTGTCATGGTCTGGAAATTGTATCAGGCAGAAATCTGGGGTAATTGTAGCTTTTACCTTGTTTGTTTCTATTCTCTGTCATCACTGTTCTGCACTGCCTGTTGTCCAGGTCTAAAAGAGTTTTCCCCATATTTTGTCCAGTTTTATAGTTATTTATAGACAGAAGGCAGAAGTAGAATCTAATGGCCTGCATTGGATCCTTTTAATAAAGCAAAGAAAAAGTAGAGAGGTAAGAGTTTTAAAGCACAATGGGTGTTCAAATCTTGCTGTTGACATTACTAAAAGACTAGAGAAAAAAGGGGCCTTAAAAGGGCATGTAGTTGAATGCCACTATAAAGATGATAAAACTGAGGTGAAGGGAAGCAAAATATCTCGCCTGTTGATATCTGATCTGTGGCTTCACAGTTTGGACAGAACCTGGTTCTCTTTATTCCTGCTTCCTTAGTCATTGTAGTGTCCTGTCTTCTTGCCACCTTAACTGAGTAGAGAGTATATCATTGCAATTGGCATTAGTAATGGTAAAAAGGCCCTAACAGTCACATTCAGTGAGGTTTTATGTATATTCATATTCCTTCTTGCTCTTGGTTGGATTAAATTTTAGTTTTGCTTTTATCTTTCGTGTGTAGTGTTTTACAGAATCTGATTTAATAGCATTGTTTTATAGCATCTGATTTAATATTACCTCATTGTCTTATTAAATATAATGATATATCTACAGAGATCAACAATTTAAAAAGCCATGAAATTGAAAGAATTGATAAAAATATTTTTATTGTGCTTTTCACATAGTTCTCACTTGCTGCATGTTATTGACCAGCTTATATTTCTCTTCTGTATTTCTTATGTACTGCATTAATTGATTAACATTTTGTTATATCAAATAGTGTGCCTAGATGATTTTTAAAACTGTCATTATTTTAATTATTTCCTTTCCCCCTCTTCAAGGATATTCCTTTAATGGGAAAAATGTACGTCCAATCATCTCAGATGCAAGCAGAAACACCTCCGATACAAGCAGAGCAAGGACTACAGATAAGTGTTGAGGAGCCTCAAGTGGTAAAGCCTTTAGTGAAAATCCTCCTTTCCTATGCTAAAGTAATAGTCTGCCTCCTGTTACTTGAATGTTTATATAGAGAGCTGAAAAAAGATTTCCTCTGATTTATTTTAGAGGTATGTTTAACTGCGAACACTAATCCAACTCCTCCTTGGGAGTCCTGGCTACTTTGGCTCACTGTAGCTGGCAATCATAGACCTTCTGGGCTGAGGCCAAAACTCTTTTCAGAAAGGCAAGATTTTAACCACTCTTCTTGTTTAGAGACGTTCAGATCTAGAAGATAGTTGGAGAATTAATTAAAATTTATTAGCTTCTAAGAAAGCATCACTCTAAACTCTATTCTGCTAGAAGAATTGTTAAAATCATTGATAAGGACAAAATTTGGTTGAGAAATATGGATAGTTGGTGACAGTTCCTTTTAGAAAAAAAGCTCCCTGTTTATCCGTCATTGACAAAATCATAGCAAGATTCAAAATAATCCGGAACATATTCCCTGAGAATGGGAAGTGTCTGCCTGTGTAGAGAAACACACATTTACATAGAGAAATGATGGCACAATGACAAATTCCTTTACAAAGGATTCATAAAATGTTTTCATCAAATAACAAATTCCTTTGGTGCCTGAAAATATGGCCCCGTAAACATAAAATTGTGACTGTAATTCATTCTTAGGATAGCATATCATTTTTTCAAAAAGCGCATGGAACCTTTTCTTTTCATGAAAGCCATGAAAGCCTATATTATAATATTAGAGTTGCCACAAATAGTGGAACTACTAGAGTTTGAGATGTTTCTGGTTGAGACCATATCATTTTCTCCTTTATATTCTTATCACCTGCCTCAGGAGCCAGCATGTGGTGGCACTAGTAGCCACTTGGTAATAGTATGTAGATAAATCAATTGTGAAGCCTTACCATACATGCTATGAGCTTAAGACTGATATCTAGGTAGCTGCTTAGAGGTGACACCGTTTACAGATAGATAGCAAAACCTCTGATATTCTAATAGGTATAATAAGCTGCAAATACAAGATCAGTTAGGCTTAGCAAAATAGAAATCTTCATTAACAGAATAAACTTGAGTTAATACCATTTACTACATTCATCTAAAATACAAGGTGTCCCAAAAGTCTCCATACAAAGGAAAAATCCTGCAATGAATATTTTGTAAATAAAGGTACATTAGCTATGGTTTCCCATTTTCCCTGTGTATGGAGACTTCTGGGACCCCCTGTATAAGGAAATTTACCATCTTAAAGGAAATGATGAAAAAGGCCTACTATCAGGTACCTAGCTTAGACAGCATCTTGATTATTTAAAATAAAGATTTAAACAAAAATATCAATTTCTTTGCAAGTCTGTGGGAAAAACAAGCAATCACTCATTCTCTTCTGGCCACTGACTTTTTATGAGGAAGCTCACCACTACTTTAGAGATAAAATACCTTTTGACATGGTACCTGGTCATGGTAGAAGGGCTTTTCTATGGTGTCTTCCATTCCAGACACATTTTTTGGGGGGTGCCTACTCTGTGCCACAGAGCAGAACTCTGTCTGTCCTACCTGCCCCTTAGACTGCTCTGAAGCTTCCCTGGTAGTTCCCAGGCTGAGATCTGTGTGGGCAGCCCTGGGCAGCATGCTCCCTACTGGGAGGGCCTGCTCTTCCTCAGTGGCACCTGGTACCTGGGGCCTGGTAACTGGCACCTGCCCTCAGAACATGGTGGCCTCAGTCATGAGCATCTCAATGCCGCAAGCCAGACTTCTCTAAGTTCTTTGATGAAACTTGCTTCTTTTTCAAAAGGAGCGTTCTTAATGAAATACCTTTTCTTCTTAAGTACCCACCAAGTTCGAATATAACAGTGTTTGAACCATCATAGTGAGTGATTTCCTTACTTACTCCCCCAAAATAAAAAAATCATGAAATGTATTCATTCATTTCTTTTCCTATTATGTGCCAGGTATTGTTTTAGACATGGTTGATGCAAAGACAGAAAAGACAGTTCTTGTCCTGGAGGAACTCATTTAGGGAGTAGACCAGTATGTAAAGAGTCAAAGCATACTGCTATTTAATGAGTATTATAATTGTAGATTAGATAAAAATTGAAATAATTTCCTTTCATTCATTTATTCATACTTAATTGCAGACTGTCTATAATATGCTAGGTGCTTGAGATATAAAAGATAAGTGAGACACAATTTCTTTTGTAAGGAATTCTCAAACTTTTTAGTCTCAGGATACCTTTATACTATTAAAAATTATTTTAATAACCCAAAAGAATTTTTGGTTACATGGATTATATCAACCAATATTTACCATATTAAAAATTAAAATTGAGAAAAATTTAAAATATTCATTCATTTAAAATAACAATAAGCCAATTGAATATTAACATAAAAATATACTTTTTAGAAAAAAAATCTAAAACCAAAAAATTTGAGTGCGAAAAGTAGGATTGTCTTACATGTTTTTGCAAATCCAATGTCTGGTTTAATAGAGAGCTAGATTCTCATATCTGCTTTGACATTTAATCTGTTGTAATATGTTTTTATGGTTGAAGTATATTAAGTAAATCTGGTTTCATACAGATTGGAAAGGGAGTCATATTTTAAGAGCCTTTTTACATAATTGTGGACACTTTGTTAAGGCACCAACATTTTACAAGTGGTAGTTTCTTAAAGATTAGTTGCAATGTGGGATTCGAAACCATATAAATGAACTTGTTGCATATCATGACATTAAAATCCATTGATCTACCATGCTCTTTGAATTAATCTTTTACCCTGCGTGATTTTGTAACTTTGTTCCTCACTAGTAAAAAGGGTTAATAAAATCGTTTTCATAAAATGGCAAAGTAGATACACTGGGGCAATATGTGTTATAGACCCTGCTCCTGTTTTCTCTGAGAGAGTGTAGTGAGGAAGCCAGGAGTGGAGAAATTCAAAGGAAAGGGAATGCCCAACAGTGCCAAAAGCTATGGAACATAAAATGATTGAATTTATCATAGGTAGACATTATAGGGGCAGGGCCCATAGCACATATTGCCTCAATGTATCCACCTTGTCATGTAATAAAAAGAGTTGTATTAACCGCCCCCCCCATTTAGCAGTGAGGAAAATGAGGCTAAAGAAGTTCAAGTAACTTGACCAAGATCAAGCATCTATTTATTGACAGATCCAGGGTTTGAATTCAGTCCCATCTGGTTACAGAGCTCTTAATCTTTCCATGACATCATCCAGTAGCTTTATAAAAACATAAGCTCAATATTAAAGTTTCATTTTACAAACTTAAATTTCTTGGTCCACCTATCCCTTCTCGCAAAATAAAGAAACTTGGATGCTATTTGTACTGTATGCCATCTTTTACCTGTAACAACTGTGAAGTGACTATATTTTCTGACACAAGGACCAAGGACCACAATAATTTGCCAGCCTTCACATTTTTCTTAAGCCAATTTGAGTTTCTCTTTATAAATCTTCAGAGGAAACTTGCCACCACTGCTTACTTTCAAACATGCATTATCATATTCATTTTGTTGTCAACGTTGCATCACTGAAAACTTTGGAAGGACCAATAAAAAAAGCCTTCTTGTACATTTACTTTTCCCAACAGAGTATGCTTAAGGAGCTTCCTGAAGCCATGTCAAGTATGTTCCAGACTGAACAGGAGTGTACAGAATGGGGACCCTTAGAAACAGAAAGCACAGTATTTAAACCTCAGGAAATTTCGGAAGTTCAGCCAGCAGTGGAATTAAGTAAACCTTTGGAAGATGGACAGCCCAAAAGTGATGCAAAAGCTGCCAAGCAGGTGTCTTTAAAGGTAAAATAACTATTTATGTTGGAAACACTTAGAGTTAATGAGAGTCGAGGATGTGCAGGTGTGAAGAAATGGTCCAGGCAAGGGCCAAAGTATGGGGTGGGGGGTTCACTCTGAAAAGGGGGCCTCAGAAGTAAAAATTGTCCATTTAGGAAAAGAGAATTTATGCTTTATGAGGACTTTTAGTCTCAACCCTAATTGCAACCCTGGGGGGGGGGCAAGACAGATTTTCAAGAAGGGAAGGAACCTCAGGTATTTCAGAAATTGACTAAAAATCTTCTAGTTGGTGAGTGCCAGGTGCACTGTCTGGAGAATGGAGGCGCTTGAGGCTCTGACTCAGGGGGATGGGCGGGACACGGACAATGTATATAACCTGAGCTTTTGTACCCCCATGAAGAGCTGAAATAAAAAAAAAAAAAATCTTCTAGTTACCATATGGAGGGAGTTAGGAACTGTAGTCCAAGGACTAGGACTTTTATAACTTTATCGCATTTAGGTTTATACTAATCCTTAAATCATTTTCTATTGTGAGAATGTTTCCCAGATTCATTTTACTTATGTATTATTTTCATAATTTTTACCATATTTGCATATCACCCTACCATTACAGTAGTCCCCTCTTCTCTGTGGTTTCACTTGCTGCAGTTTCAGTTACTTGCAGTGAACCACAGTGTGAAAACAGGTAAATACCATACAGTAAAGAAAGATATTTTGAGAGAGACTATATTCACATAACGTTTATTACAGTATGTTGTTATAATGTTCTATTTTATTATTAGCTATTGTTGTTAATCTGTTGTAGTGCCTAATTTAGAAATTAAACTTTATTAGAGGTATGTCTATATATAGGAAAAAATATAGTATATATAGGGTTCAGTACTATCTGAGGTTTCAGGCATCCACTGGGGGGTTTTGAACATATGCCCCATGGACAAGGGAGGACTACTATATGTACTTAATACTTTAATTTGAGAGAGTCTCTGTTTGACTTAAATACATTTATTTAAAAATATATTATTATTGGTATTAAAAACCTGCAGCCCCTTCTCCTTGAACCACAGCATATCGCCTTGGTTGTCACCAGTTCCCCTCTCCCTGGCTGGTTCAGACAGATTCCCCTTCTTGGGTAAACAGCCTTCCTGGTCAATCCCTCTACTTCTGGGCCCCCCATCCCCACCAATGACTATGTTCCTACTATGCTTCACCGAAGTCAACTGGCCATTACCAGTTTTTCAATTTTTGCCCAAGACTCTCAACTCTGAAACCTGAGATTTATCTGTGACCTTCTTCTTCCTTTTCTGTTCACATATAGTCAGTTTCCAAGGCCTAGATCCTTCCCAGACATGATTGCTTATGTTTTTTCTTCTCTTTTCTAGTTACTCCATCCTAGTCTTGGTCCTGTTGACTTTATGTTTGGATTAGTGTGTTGTCCAATTTTTCTTCATTTCTTAAGCTCTACTTTCTTAGGTTCATCCTGCATCACACTAGCCTATTGATCTTCCAGAAATAATAAGAAACAAGGAAGATACACAAGTAAGAGTTGACCAGAGAAAATCCATCACTGCTTTCAGGGAGAAGGGACTTACCCTGTGGTTGGTGATTGACCCCATCAGCAGTCATGCTGTTTTTCTGAAGCTTGCACTTTGGTTTTTCTCAGAAGCATTTTATGAAGAATGGTGTGACCAGAGAGACTTCATGAATGGATTAAGAGGACTCTAAATTGAAACCAGACATATTTCAAGGGGAGGAGAAGAGAATGTCCTGTAAGATTTTATGGTTTATTGTTGTGGCATATTGTGGCACACATCAGAAATGCCATAAAAATAGCACTGGAAGTATTCCTGTGACTCATCCCACCAAGTCTTTACCAAGAATTTTATATTTATTTATTTGGGTTAACATTTTAAGAGCAATTGTTATCCATAAACTTTGTCCTGTATATGGACATGTGAGACCATAAAGTTAGTCTCTAGCATCTCTGGCACAGGAATGAGGAACAACACCCTTCAGCAAGCCAGGTCAGATTGAGTGGACAAGAAGACCTTTCCTGACATAGCCAATAAATAGAAATAGCACAAAGAGGTGATAAAGGAGCAATGCAGGACTTCAGTTGCTCAGATATATGCCTGAAGGTCTTGTTGAGCAAAAAAGTAAAGAATTTCATCATTCCTTACCTTATTGGCCCTTTCTACTCTTATAAGCTCATTAGTAACAAACGAAAAAGAACTTGGAAAGACAAGATGGCTGCCCAGAGACACCAGCTGCCAGATCATCTCAGAAAGAAAGAAAAGTTTTAGATGAAAAAGGAAAAACAAACAAACAATAATGGATCAGGTGTATTTCTGAGGGAAAAGTGCCAGAGCATACAAAAGATTCCACAGGATGAAGTTACCAAGAGCAGAACAAGAAGGAGCAAGATATCAGCAGAGGACAACTCCCAAGAGGCTTGGAGTCCAGCAAAAAGGGTAATTGGAGCAGTTTTTTCCTCCCTCTCCCACATCTCTGGCAGTCAGCAGGCTCCTGAGCTGCTGGAGAACTTTTTACCCTCATGAGCCCAAAAGGTGCTGCTGCCAGTGAACTGGGAGCTTCTTGAGGGCAAAGTACCAGCCTGTAAGCCCCCTTGGAGTACTTCTAGTCATTACAGACCCAACCTGAGATGGCAGGAGCCATATTGCTTCTGTACCCACCATGTGCCTTTGTCTTCCCCAGGGGGGCTTCAGCCCATCAGTTTTCGTCTTGCTTGTTCCCACACAAATATTTCCCAACTCCAGTCCAGACTTCAGGAGCCACAGGGCCGGTGGGTCCCAGGGGATCTGCATTGACCCCAGAGCCTGGATATTCCAGGAGGGCTTCCTTCTGGAGAGAGGGACAGAGATGACCAGAGTGCTAGCTTTCCTCCATCCAGATTTTTTTCCTCCCTTTCCCCTCCCTTGACTGCAGCTGCCAAGAGAGAGGATTGAGCCAGGGCTCTCAGGAGCTGCTGCTTCCACCCTGTTGGTGCATACACCACACTGGGGCTTCCACAGAGAGGGGGTCTCAAACCTCTCTTCTTAAAGACCTGCGGAGGACTAAGGGTTGCCCAGACTGTGAGCTCCTACTCGCTAGCCCTCCCCAGTGCTGCTTGCCCAGCTGCTCCATCAGAGTGTCTGAAGTGGAGGGACATCAAACCTGCCTGACCACCCCATAGGCAACTTGGGACCAGAATGCTTCTCTCTGGCACAGTCAGGAATTGGTCTTTGGGGACCTGGAGACAGGCCTGCAGGCCAGATCCCATACCCCAGAACTCAATTGTGTTGCTTGTGAGCACTGAGGGGAGATTTGTGAACTAATCTCAGGAGGCAAGGGATCCCCCATAGGCAGAACTGAAAAGAGTACAGTGTGTATTCCAGTCACAGTGCACTTCTAGAGCACGCCTCCTCCCACAGGGAGGCTGTGCTCTCAGCCCAGGGTGGGATCCTGGACAGGGAACTTCCTGGCCTACAGCACCATCATGGAGTTCAGCTAGTTTGAGCTCTTGCCTCTGGGCAGATGCCAGAGGGAGACTACAGAGAAGAGGGGGAGGGGGAGGAGGAAAACCCACCCCTGACAGCCAGATTGTGAATCTCAGATGACTCTGCCTCCACAAGTAGACTTTCTGGCTGCGTGGGGCCACTTCAGCCCCTCCTTGGTGGCTTTCCCCAGAAGCTAGGAGCAGACCTTTGCCCCTGCCAAAACAGCTACCTTACCAGCTTTTATGGAGCCAGAGGGAAAGCTCACCCAACCCAGCCCTGCCCAGATGTGGTACACCACCAATCTCTGCTGTGGCAGAGAAGGACTCACCTGGAAGTTCCAGGGCCCCAGCCACCACCTGGGGCATTTGAGTGCTTCTCTTGGAGGGCCTAGAGCCTGTCACAGGTCCCCAAAACAGCACTGCAGCTTGTTACTTCCCGAAAGCACCACCAGTTAACAGGGAAGTCAATTGGCACAGCCCTTTACAACATTTACTGACTTAGTCATATAGGGTGTTGTTGACTCTTATCCACAAGCACCACCCACATCTCAGAGATTAAGCTGGGCATGCCAGTACAATTCACACAGTTAAGAAGACCACAGGGCTTGGGAAAGAAAGGAATTCAAAGACCTCCATTCTCCCTCATCAAAGAGAGCCAGGGAATCTGCCCACACACATAGCTTGCCACTGCTACAGCCTACAAACAACTAGCAACTAAGAAAACCACCACACTAAGGATATCTATAGCCAAGGCATCCATCCAGAACCTAGATTGCCATCAAAGCACCCATAAGCAAAGCCAAAGATTCTTACTCAACATATGCTACAAACACTTTTTTTCAAGTGAGGGGGGGAAAAAGCCCACCTAAACAAAAGAAAATCCCAAAATAAGAAATGACAGCTGCTCCAAATGAGAAGGAATCAGCTAAAGAGCTCCAGAAGTATGAAAAATCAGAGCAAAAGGGACACCACCAAAAGGGAACACCAGCTCTCTAGCAGTGGATACCAACCAAAATGAGAATATTGAAATGACAGATCAAGAATTCTTAATTGGATTGTAAGGAAGCTCAAAGAAATCCAAGAGAAAATGGAAAACCAACTCAAAGAAACCAGGAAAACCATTCAGGAAGTGAACGAAAAATTTACTAAAGAGATCGACCTATTAAAAAGAAAACAAAATAGAACTTCTGGAAATGAAAGATTCATTTATAGAAATACAAAGCACAGTGGAAAGTTTTAAGAATAGATTTTAAGAATAGACTAGACCAGGAAGAAGAAAGAGTCTCAGAGCCTGAAGAAAGCTCTTTCAAATTAAATCAGTCAGTCAAAAATAAAGACGAGAGAATTAAGAGGAATGAACAAAGCCTACAAGAAACATGGAATTATGTAAAATGGCCAAATATAAGAATCACAGCCATCCCTGAGGGTGAAGAAGAAAACAAACAAGGGCTGGAAAACCTATGTGAGGGAATAATCAAGGAAAACTTCCCTGGTCTGGCTAGAGATTTAGACATCCAGGTACAAGAAGCTCAATGAACACCTGGGATATTCATTGCAAAGGAGCAATCACCAAGATACATAGTCATCACATTGGCCAAAGTTAACATAAAGGAGGAACTCCTGTGAGCTGTGAAGTGAAAACATTAAGTAATTTGTAAGGGAAAACCCATCAGGCTAACTGTAGATGTCTCAACTGAGAACTTACAAGCCAGAAAGGATTGGGGCCCTATCTTCAGTCTTCTTAAACAAAACAATTTCCAGCTTAGAATTTTGTATACTGAAAAATTAACTTTTCATACATGAAGGAGAAATAAAGACTTTTCCAGACAAGCAAACACTGAAGGAATTTGTCAAGAGGAGACCTGCCTTGCAGGAAATACTCAGAACTCCATTATACATGGATCAGCACAATGGATGCGGGCCCCCCCCCAGTACAAAACCACCCAAAAGCTAAAGCTCAGAGCTCATAGAAAACAATTGCACAAGAGGTAAAACAAAGCACTAAGGTAGTATCCAACAGGATGAACAGAACAGCATTCCACATATCAGTGCTATCAATCAATGTGAACAGTTTGAATGCCCCACTTAAGAGACAACCCAAGTATCTGCTGTCTCCAGGAAGCACATCTGACGCACAAGGACACTTACAGACTCAAGGTCAACAGATGGAAAAAAATATTCCATGCAAATGGAAACCAAAGAAAGCATGTATAGCCATTCACAAATTAGATAAAATTGACTTCAAATCAACAGTAGTAAAGAAGGCAAAGATAGTCATTATATAATGGTAAAGGGAGCAATTCAGCAAGAAGACATAACAATCTTATATACATATGAACCTAACACAGGAGCTTTCAGATTCATAAAGCAAACCCTATGAGATCTAAACAAAGAGATAAACAGCAGCATCATAATTGCCAAGGATGTAAACATTTCACTGACAGAACAGGACAGATCATCCAAACAGAAAATAAATAAACAAACATAGGACTTAAATGGGACTCTAGAACCAATGGGCCTAACAGACATTTACAGAACAATTTACCCCCAAACTACTGAATATACGTTCTTTTCATCAGCACATGCAACATTCTTCAAGATTGATCATATTTTAGGCCACAAAATATGTCTCAACAAATTAAAAAAAATAGAAATTATACCATGTTTCTTCTCAGACCACAGTGGAATAAAACAGGAAATCAACTCCAAGAGAAACACTCAATTTCACACACAGTCATGGAAATAAAACAACCTGCTGCTGAATGATTTTTGGGTCAATAATGAAATTAAGATGGAAATCAAGAGATTCCTCGAACTGAATGACCAAAAGGACACAAGCTATCAAAATCTATGGGATTCAGCAAAAGCAGTCCTAAGG
Organism: Lemur catta; assembly: GCF_020740605.2. Lineage (NCBI taxonomy): Eukaryota > Metazoa > Chordata > Mammalia > Primates > Lemuridae > Lemur > Lemur catta. Next base: position 54,017,723 of record NC_059128.1, on the reverse strand, counting down.
GGAAAATTCATAGACTTAAATGCCTTCATTAAAAAGACAGATCACAAATCAGCAATCTAATGACATGTCTCAAGGAACAAGAAAAGGAAGAGCAAACCAATCCCAAGGCCTGCTGAGGAAGAGAAATAACTAAGTTCAGAGCAGAACTAAATGAAATGGAAAACAAAAACACAATACAAAGGATCAATGAAAAAAAGTTGCTTATTTGAAAAGATAAACAAAATCAATAGACCTCTTGCTAGATAGACCAGGAATAGAAGAGAAAGGACCCAAATAAGGTCAATCAGAAAAGAAAAAGAAGATATTACAACAGATACCACAGAAATACAAAATGTCATCTGTGAGCATTATGAAAATCTCTATGCACATAAATTTAAAAACATAGAGGAAATGGACAAATTCCTGGAAACACACAGCCTCCCAAGACTCAGTCAGGAAGAAATAGAACTCCTGAACAGACCAATAACAAGCAACACAATTGAAGCAGTAATAAAAATGCTTCCAAAAACAAAAGCTCTGGACCAGATGGATTCACAGCTAAATTTTACCATACCTACAAAGAAGAGCTGGTACCCATACTGCAGAAATTATTCCATATCACTGAGAAGGAGAGAATCCTCTCCAACTCATTCCATGAAGCCAGTATCACCTTGATACCAAAGCCAGGAAAGGACACAACAAAAAAAGAAAACTACAGACCAATATCTCTTATGAATATACATGCAAAAATCCTCAATAAAATACTAGCAAACTGAATTCAACAGCATATTAAAAAAATAATCCACCATGACCATGTGGTCTTCATCCCAGGGATGCAAAGATGGTTCCACTTACATAAATCAATAAATGTGATACACCACATAAGCAGAAGCAAAAACAAAGACCATATGATCATCTCAATAGATGCAGAAAAAGCATTTGACAAAATTCAGCAATGTTTCATGATAAAAACCCTCAACAAACCAGGCATAGAAGGAGCATATCTCAAAATTATAAAAGCCATATATGACACAACCGTAGCCAACATCATTCTGAATGGGGACAAGTTGAAAGCATTCCCACTAAGAACTGGAAAAAGACAAGATTTCCCAGTGTCATCACTTCTATTCAACATAGTGCTGGAAGTCCTAGCCAGAGCCATCAGGTAAAAGAAAGAAATAAATGGTATCCTCATTGGAAAAGATGAGGTCAAACTATTGCTTTTTGCTGACAATATGACCTTATATCTAATGAACCCTAAAGACTCCACCAAGAGACTCCTGGAATTGGTAAACAAATTAAGCAAATTCTTAGGTTAAAAATCAATGTACACAAATCAATAGCATTCCTATACACCAATAACAGTTAAGCTGAGAGTCAAATCAAAGACTCAATACCATTCACAACAGTCACAAAGAAAATAAAATACTTGGAATATACTTAACCAAGGAGGTGAAAGATCTCTACAAAGAGAACTACAAAACACTGAGGAAAGAAGTTGCTGCTGACACAAACAAATGGAAAAACATATGTTCATGGATTGGTAGAATCAACATTGCTAAAATGTCCATACTACCAAAGTGATTTACATATTCAACGCAATCCCCATCAATGTCATCTTCTTAATTATTTTAAACCAAAAAAGAAAAGAAGCTCATTAGTATAATAAAAGTCGTTAGTAGTCTGGTCTAAGTCATGACCAACAAAATAAAGTTAGATAGAAATAATAGTGACCCTGTGAAGAAATGACTGACACAATAGCTAGTAATAGGATTGTTTCACATTTTAGGAAGGTAGATGTCAGTAAAAGTTTACAAAACAATAGATTTGATCACATGACCTGAGATTTTAAATGGAAAAATGTTCAAGAAGTGTCAGATGTCCTAAATCCCCTCAAATTCTCATAAAACAATTAGGAATGATCTATTGCATTTGGAGTTTAAAAAATTTACAAAGATGAAAGAAGAAATAGATACCCATAGATAAACATAAAAATGGCATGGGCTATAAAATTATAGTAAGAAGGCTGAAATCCAGAATGAGTTGAGGCCTATGAATAATGCTAAGAACAACAAAAAAAGCATTTTCTTTGTTAGTATGGAAGCAAAGAGAGGGGAAAGAAAAAGAAAGATAACCTTGTTATTATGGATGAATAGTATGATGACAACAGATGACAGAGCTACTTTAATTTATTTTTGGAAAAACGTTGAGGTTTTAAATAAACAGAAACATGAGAAAGAGAAAAGGAAGCTGATAAACTCATGGTTTGCTTCTCTTAAATCTGACAAGGAGAATGATCTTTAGGTTTGAAAGAAGAGAAGAAGAATTGATAAAAGAAACTTGAAGCTCAAGTTTTATAAAAGACTTTAAGAGTTAATCTGGACATCTGAGCCTGTGGGCTCTGATAGATGGGTTTAAGCCTGCTGTGCCCTGTCAGCAGCAGCTTCGGGGAGCTGCTACTGGTGGGAGGGGTGCCGATGCCTGCAGACTAGCAACTGCAAATCTGACTTTCTATTTTAAGAGTAAGAGTTGCAATTTCTTCAGTCTATGCATTGATCTTGGACAAAACTCTAGAATGACTAAATGACTAAGCATAGTACTTCAACACCATGTCATGAAAGGTGGAGTTGAAGAGACTGGGGATGTTTCTCTGGAGGAAAAGCAGTCCCAGGGGTGTCAACTGTATTCAGATAATTATCTGTCAAATGGAAGAGAGCTAGATTGTGCCTGTATAGTTCCTGAGGTTTGAAATGAGACTGGCGGATGAAATTTGTTAGGCTCAATAATAAAGACACAAACAAAAATTCTAACAACTGGAAGAGTTTCAAAGACAAAGTGGCTCCCTTTATATGTATCCGAGTTCTCTGATCCTGACCACGTTTAAACGAAGTGTTGACTCCTTGGTGGATATACTGTAGAGGAAATTCAAAGATTAACTGGATGGTGAGATAGAATGCACTGTACTCCTTGAACTTTCTTTATTCTTACCCAAGAAGTTGCAATAGCTCCTTTCTTAATACTGTATGCAGCCCAAACCCTCTACCTAATTTATAAGAACTTCCTCTTATCTGGCTACCTCCTACTCATTCAACTATATCTCTCTGCTTTTCCCAAGGAAGGCCTCCCTGCTTTCTTCCTTAACTCTAGTCTCAAAAATTATACAGCAACCCACACAGAAAAAATATCTTTACATGAATGTCATGAATTTTGCAAAGTTTCTAGGAAATCTAGGAAAATAATACTCCTAATACTTATAATGATTAAAAGGCAATTATTTGTGAGACAGAATGTATTTTATTTTTCCCAAGCAGTAGTAATAGAAAACAGTACAACTCTAAGAAGTACAAATTGATAAATGTTGCTCAAAATAGTAATATAAAGCATTAAAATTCTTTTTAGCTTGTGCTTGTAGCCACCTGTCACGTCAAACTAAGGATAAGTTTTATTTAAAATACCAACCACGAAGAGTAGATTTATGAAGGGAAAAATCTTAATATTTCTTTGATAATTCTGAGGTGATAAATAAAAGATGTTATAAATAAATATGGTAGTAATATTTTTATTGTTATGAAGGTACATATGTAAAAACTTAAGAATGGATATAGAGGAAAATATAACTCACCTTTAGGATTTATATTCTATTGTAAAATATACACAGAAATCAGGAGTTTAAATATTAGATGAATTATTAAATATAACAGAAATATCTAACCTTCACATTACAGATTTCCTTAATAACATGCTTTATATATTTTTTTAAAGGTGAAATCATCAGAATTCTTGCAAATCAAAGGAAACGAAGTTAAGCGAATACGAAAAATGCAATCAGGAATTTCACCGAGACCAAAAAAGTGTTTAAAACACTCTTGGGATCCAAAACTACATAAAAAGTAAACTTCTTAAATTTATAAATTTTATTAGTGGAAAATAAGTTATTCAGTAGCATTGATACGTGGAATATATTTTAAAAGGAAAACTAAATGTTTTAGAAATTCATATATGAGATCCAAATTAAACCTTCTCACGGAAAAAGTGGGTGGCAGATTTTACAGGTAGGATATATATGCTATATTCTATGCTTCTTTCCTTTCCTGTTTTTGACAAATGTACTTTAATGATATAACAATAGCTAGAATAAAACTAGCTCTTTGTGAGACTAAAGAAAATTAAGTGTTAGCATGTGAGATTTGATATTTTTGGTCACTGTAATGCCTGATTTGGACAACCCAAATAAAAGACAACCCAACACAAAATGTCCATAGGTCAATAAATTTGACAAGTTTGATGGCTTTATTTTTCTGTACTATCATGTTTCATCTCCTCACCCATATTTTTAATGGAGTTTCTTATTACACAGGAATACAACCACAATTTTGAATAACAGTGTGTAAATGCAATTTAGCTTATGGTTTACCTTTTGCTATTTACCTTGTTGAAACTTTGATTTTCTCCTTATTATACCACTAGGTTTTTATGAGTTGGTTTATTCTAGATTCTTCTTCATTTAACTCTTAATGGGGGTTTAAAGAAGCTTTAATTATTAGCTTTTGTTGTTGCTTAGGGCACTGAAAGGTGTGTTGGACATGGAAGACAACCTTTTTATGGCCAGCCCAAGCTTTGTAAATGGATATTACTCACAATTTAGTAGCTGAGAATAGACTCATGGGAAAAGAATTCCAAAGTTTATGAAACAGTCAAATTGGCATTTAAGTGACCCTGTACATACCATTGCTTATCTGCATTGCTTTAAGCTCATTTAGTTAGCAAGATTATGTATTAAAACAAATAGTGACAGCAGACAACAAGTATTTTAACTTCAATAAATAGTTACTGTCAGATTATCAATGGAGCAGAAACTTCTTGATTTTTTTTTCTGAAAAACCTTGCATTTAGTGCATTAAGCAAAGTAGTATGGCCACACACAGAGTCAGAGTCTTTTCTTTTTTATGTCTTAGTGTTTCAAAGAATGACAAATAGTCCTGTTTAAGGAGAGTGTGCTATAAAAACACACAGCCTTTCTTGAGCATGCCAAAAATATTTGTAGATCTTATTGATATATATTTAGAACTGTTTTAATTCGTTAAAACCAAAATTAGAAGTTCCTGTTAGAGAGAAATAAGAATGAGATGTATAAAAATATGATACTTAAAAAATTTATGTATTAAAACAGAATCTTGGAAAAATATTTCTGAAAATCTTTTATTCATTGCTCCTTTTTCTTTAATCAATTTTTTTTACCTAAATTTTCTCACCAGTGATTGGCCCCCAAATTAAATTGTTTTCTTGGGAATTCAGCTACCTATGGCAGCATATTGTTTTTTAGCTCAGTAACCAAGGGAGATTCACTTGCTGACCTATGTTGTTACACTAGAATGGGAGCTGAGGAATTCAGATTGGTTTTGGTACTTTTTAAGAAAAAATAAAAATCAGTAATGTAATCTCAAGCACATTCCACTAGCTAGGACCTGTCCCAGGCAGAATGATGGTGTAGGTGAGCTTGACATCAGAGCTCACCCTTTTCTCTTCTCTCTTTCTCTTTTTCAAAAACCCTTTCTTAGGAGTCCAGAGTGCCTGGAGCTCTGGCTTCCTGGATACTCCTTTTCACCCCTCAGTTAGGGCTCTTTGTCTCCGGCATTTCTAAATGCTTTTCCTCCTTCACATGAGCATATACAAATTTCATGTCCTGTTTTTATTAGGCTCTACGTGGTTTGGGAAATGCCATAAACCACTTTCTGTTAATAATTCCATAATGTATATATTGTGCCTAGCAATGGGTTAGGTGATGTGCAGTGCAAACTAATAACAACAATAAAAATAAAACAATAATTTCTTGAGAGACCTCTATAGATCAGGAATGATCTCTGTTATTTTTATCAATTCTTACGAAGGTAAGAGTTAAAAGATTTTTATTCTCATTTTTCAGAAGACTTCCAGAGAAGCCAGTAATACAGTCTGCAAGCGTTAGAACTGAAATTCTGAATCAGGCCCAGCCAACTCTAAAGTCTATATGCTCCATACTGTGCTATTCTCTAAGGCAGTCCTAGACACATGGAGCAGTCAGTGGACAGACTGGCATTAACCCACTAGATAAGGGGTCAAAATAGGTGGCACAAGACTAGGGCAATGTATGAAAAGAGATAGCTGTAAAAAAAGAAAAAAAAAGATAAACTTTGCAGAGAAGTCTGTTCTTGAGATAATTGTTTGAAGGATGTTTAGACATGGACAAAAGGGTAGACAGCATTCTATCCATAACTGAAGGAACTGACAGGTCTAGCCCTGTGGTTTGTCCTAGAAGCTAATGATAGTAGCTAACATCTGCCATGTGAGAGATGATGTCTAAATGTGTTCACTCTTCTTTCTTAAAGCAACTTTATTCAGCATGCACTAATGTTATTCATCACTCACCACAGTATAGAGAAATTAATTGATTTGCTTATGATCAAGCGCGAATTTTAAACAGGATTTGGACCCAGGCGGTCTGACTCCAGAGTCTGCACTCTTAACCACTATGCTAGAAGTGAGGCCAGATGCCAGGAGCTCTGAAACTTAGAGAGAGGATGTTAGACAGATGCAGTAAGCAACAAAGAACCATTGTGCTGGGCAAAGGAGAACTTAAGATCAATCTGGTAGAATTTTGCAGCAGGGAAGAGACAGAGGGCGCAGTGCTTAAGTCAACTAGAAAACCCTTGCCTGTCTGTGCAGGCTGAGGTAATGAGGTCCTTGGCTTGGGGGTGGCTGGCAGTGGAATGGAGAAGGACCACATGGAGCAACTCTGTGTGGGAAGAAACTCAGTTTTGTGTTGAATATGCAGGTGAAGGAGAGAGGAGTCAAAGATGTTTTCTGTCTTCATGATGAAGAATCTAGGTGAGACAGTGATACTGGGGGTGAGACGGGAGCTCTCAGCACAGGGGAGTAGCTGAAACTCCGAAGGTGCTTTTTCCAGTGTAGAAAGTAAAGTTAAACCTTAGAAGCCACACCCAGTTTGGAAGCTGGAGAAGGAAAAACCAGTGACTTAAGTCAGATTATGAAGAGTTTGGGAGGTAGATGGAAAGCTGGGATAGTGCAGGCTTAATAAAGCTCACAGAGAAAGATCAGTTTCAAGAAGAGTCACCAATATTGTCATCTGTGACTTGCAGGTCATAAGAGAACATGATCTAAAGATATAAAGTTGATTTTATTTGATTTGATGAAAAGAAAGTCATTTGGTTGCTGTAAGATTATAGATTTAGTTGGGAGTTGGGGATGGAATAGTACCGGACAAGGGCCCCTTCCATTCAGGAGTCACTAATAGGCAAGAAATTTGGCTTATAGCCAGCAACATTGTGTTTGGATCCTAGTGTCACCCATTAATTTTGTGACTTATCCAAAATAAGCCTGCTCCAAAACAAGAATAATAATGCCTCTAATATAGCTTCATTGTGGGAATTAGAGAAAATGTGTGTAAAGCACCTAGCACAGAGTCTGGCACATAGTAGGTGCTCAGTAAGTGTTTGTTGATTGGGTGGCAAGTGGTGCTGGAGAGTAAGAAAACAGATCTTCATTCCCTCTTCCCTACTTTGGAAAGTCAGGAGAGAGGCAAGGTCCAGCAGAGTGGGAAGGGAGAGGCCACAGTGACTTCGAGAGATCCAAGGTTTTATCTGTGCTAGTTAACAAATATTGTATTATACTTTTCTGCTTCTTTAGGGACATTAGCATTTAAGCAGAGTAGCAAAGGAGTAATGCATGATGGCTAGATATGGTGTTTCCAGACTGAGTTACAGAATTCAGATAAAAAAGGGTTTAGGGGTGGGTGGTAACGAGTTTGCTCTTAGAGCTGTTGATTCTGAGGTGTTTGTAGGACATGCAGGTTGAGATATTCAGCAGGCAGTTGGATACAAGTTTAAGGTTCTGGACAATGGCCTGAGATTGTGATACTATATTTGTTATAAACCATTATTATAGTTTTAAATCTGTATCTCTTACATTGATATATGCTTTTTAGATCTTAAACTAAACTGTCAATATAATTTATTTTACATCTGAAGACCACAAAATGGTAAAAGAAGCTCACTTTCGTTTCCTGGTACAGAATTCCACAAGGCTACTCCACTCCTCACCTTCATGATCTGTGCACCACTGTCCCAGCCCAGGAGTTGCCCCTTGACTTGCGCCTGGCTTCTCGACTGTATCACACTCCTGACAAGAAAGGCCACAGAACCCTACTTGGAATATTTGGAACATCTTTCTTAAATGATCACTTTACAGATGAAGAACAGAAAGATAGGTAAGAGTTCCACTGGTAATTTTGTTTTAAACTAGACTTAAACTGCCAAAGACATTCTGCCTTTTGATGTTTAGATTTTAAATATTTGATTCTTTTCTTGGATGCTAGAGAGGAGCACTTTTTGTTCTTTTTCATTGCTTCCCCAGTATGTGTATAGTCTAGGTTTGTGTTTCTGCTTCCTGACAGTATTAACAAGAACCATACCCTACCATAAGGTAACTTTACTTTAGTAGCCTAGTTCCCAAAGAGTGTTACATACTTGTACATTATTTCACTTGTTCTTCATCACAACTCTGGAGTACACATGTGGAAATTGAGGCTCATAAAAATTAGGCAATTTAGTTACATTTATACAATTTAAAAAAATCACAGATTTGGTGCTAGAACCCACTGTGTTAAACTAGATTTCACCATCATTGGGTATACTTGGGTCCGGGGGTCATGTACAAAAATCATTACTTCTTGGAGTTCATTCCACTTCTCCTTGTGTCTCACTTTCCTTGGGAATTTGCATATTCTTTTGTGGAGAATATATAATTTACAGCATCCTCAAAAGAGAAGAGAATAGGGAAGGGACCTAATGTTTATTTAGCAGTAACTATATTCTGAGCATTGTGCTGTGTGTTTTGCATATGTTTCCTATTTAAATCTTCAACTGCAAGGGAGAGTCATAATTTCAGTTTTATTCATGAAGAAATTTAGGGTCCATGATGTCAGGTTACTTGCATAAGTTCTTATCTCTTAATAGAGATTAACATCCAGGTTTGTATAACTCAGTTTTTCTCAGCCTTCATTTTTATTATCAGCCTTTTAAAGAAAACTTTAAGACCTTTCCCCCCAATAACCTCTCCTGATTAATTTTTAATATCCCAGATATGCTGTATATCTGTTTATGATACTGTATGTATGTCTGTGCTTTATACAAAAAAAGAGTAAGTTCCTCCCTTCCCCCATCCAAAGCACCCATTTTCACCCCCTTGGGGGCAAGATCACCTGCCCATTAAGAATGCATGCTGTAGAGTCTCTTGCCTTTCAGAAGCTTTGGTAGGAATTCTGAAAAATCTACTACAAACTTTTTCAGTGTTATAATTTATCCTGGATATATGAAAATAATATTTAAAAAGATCACTTTTAATTACATGATAACAAAATTATAAATACCCACATTTTCCATGATATATATACATATATATTTTTTCTTCCTTTCTTTTTTCTATTAATACAATTATAATTTTTATTCCACTGATGGGGGGATGTAGAAACTTGCCTTCTCTATTGGCCTTAAGATAGAAAAGCTCAGTAGGTACCCTTCTTAGAACAATGCACATTTGTAATTTATGAATATTCTTTTATATTCCTTTATGTTTTATTTCAGAATATTATGGGGGCACAAACATTTTAGTTACATAAATTGGTTTTATACTATTTGAGTCAAAGTTATAAGTGTGCCCATCACCCAAATAGTGTGCATTGTATTCATTAGGTGTGAATTGGCCCGTCCCCTCCTCCCCACTCCCATCTGCTTGGTTTCCTATGAATGTTATTTCTGAATGTGCACGTATGTGTTGATTGATTAGTATGAACTTAATAGTGAGTACATGTGGTGTTTGTTTTTCCATTCTTGTGATACTTCACTTAGAAGAATGGTTTCCAGTTCCATCCAGGTTAATACAAGAGGTATTAGGTCAACATTTTTTATGGCTGAGTAATACCCCATGGTATACATATACCACATTTTATCGATCCACTCATGTATTGATAGACACTTGGGTCATTTTCACATCCCTGCAATTGTGAATTGTGCTGCTATAAACATTCGAAGGCAGGTGTCTTTTCTATAGAATGTCTTTGTTTCCTTTGGGTAAATACACAGTAGTGGGATTGCTGAATCAAAATGGTATGTCTACCTTTAGTTCTTTTGAGGTATCTCCATACTACTTTCCATAGAGGTTGTACTAGTTTGCAGTCCCACCAACAATGTATGAGTGTTCCTATCTGTCTGCATTTACATCAGTATTTGTTGTTTGGGGACTTTTTGATAAAAGCCATTCTCACTGGAGGTAAGTGATATCTCATTGTGGGTTTTTTTTTTTTTTTTGAGACAGAGTCTCACTTTATTGCCCGGGCTAGAGTGAGTGCCGTGGCGTCAGCCTAGCTCACAGCAACCTCACACTCCTGGGCTTAAGCGATCCTACTGCCTCAGCCTCCCGAGTAGCTGGGACTACAGACATGCGCCACCATGCCCGGCTAATTTTTATGTATATATATTTTTAGTTGGCCAGATAATTTCTTTCTATTTTTAGTAGAGATGGGGTCTCGCTCTTGCTCAGGCTGGTCTCGAACTCCTGAGCTCAAACGATCCGCCCGCCTCGGCCTCCCAGAGTGCTAGGATTACAGGCGTGAGCCACCGCGCCCGGCCTCATTGTGGTTTTGATGTGCATTTCCCTGATGATTAGAGATGTTGAGCATTTTTTCATATGTTTCTTGCCATTAGTCTATCTTCTTTTGAAAAGTTTCTGTTTCTGTCTTTTGCCCACTTTTTAATGGGGTTGTTTGATTTTTTTCTTGCTGATTTGCTTGAATTCTTTATAGATTGTAGTTATCAGCTCTTTATCGAATGTAGAGCATGCAAATATTTTCTCCCATTTTGTAGGTTGTCTATTTGCTCTAATGATAGTTTCCTTGGCTGTGCAGAGCTTTTAAATTTGATCAGGTCCCATTTATTTATTTTTCTTGTTGCTGTGATTGCTTTGGGATCTTCTTCATAAATTTTTTGCCTAGGCCAATGTCTATAAGCATTTTTCCAACATTTTCTTCTAGAATTCTTATAGTTTCATGCCTTAGGTTAAAGTCTGTTATACATCATGAGTTATTTTTTGTGAGTGGTGAGAGGTGTGGATCCTGTTTCAGTCTTCTCATGTGGCTATCCAATTTTCCCAGCATCATTTACTGAATAAGGATTCTTTTCCCCAGTGTATGTTGTCTGCTTTGCCAACAATCAGATGGAAATATGAGGATGGTTTTATATCTGGGTTCTCTGTTCTGTTCTGATTCGTTGCTCTATGCCTCTGTTCTTGTGCCAATACCATGTTGTTTTGATTGCAATAGCCTTGTAGTATAGCTTGAAGTCTGGTAAATTTATGCCTCCTGATTTGTTCTTTTTGCTTAAGGTTACTTTGGCTATATGGGGTCTTCTCTGGTTCCATACAAAGTACAGAATTATTTTTTCTAGATCTATGAAAAATGATATTGGTATTTTAATAGGGATTGCATTGAATCCATAGATCACTTTGGGTAGTATAGACATTTTAACAATATTAATTCTGCCAATCCATGAGCATGATATATTTTTCCATCTATTTATGTCCTCTGCAATTTACTTTCTCAGTGCTTTGTAGTTCTCCCTGTAGAGTTCTTTCACCTCCTTAGTTAAATATATTCCTGGGTATTTTATTTTCTTTATTGCTATTGTGAAAGATATTGAGTCTTTGATTTGGTTCTTAGTTTGGCTGTTGATGGCATATATGCATGCTACTGATTTGTGTATATTGATTTTGTAATCTGAGACTTTGCTGAATTTGTTTATCAATTCCTGGAGTCTCTTGGCAGAATCTTTGGGGTTTTCTAGGTATAAGATTATATTGTTAGCAAAGAGAAATAGTTTGACCTCTTCTGCCCCCATTTGGATGCCCTTGATTTCCTTCTCTTTTCTGATTGCTCTGGCTAAGACTTCCAGCACCATGTTTAATAGAAGTGGTGACAGTGGACAACTTTGTGTGGTTCCATTTCTAAGCAGGAGTGTTTTCAATTTTTCCTCATTCAGTATGATATTGGCTATGGGTTTGTCATATATGGCTTTTATAATTTTAAGGAAAGTCCCATCTATGCCTATTTTGTTAAGAGTGTTCTTATCATAAAAGGGTGCTGAATTTTGTCGAATATTTTTTCTGTATCTATTGAGAGGATCATATGGTCTTTGTTTTTACTTCTATTTATGTGGTGAATTACATTTATAAATTTGCATATTTTGAACCATCCTTACATCTCTGGGATGAAGTTCTGTTGGTTGTGATGGATTATTTTTTGATGTGCAGCTGAATTTGGTTTGCTAGGATTATATTGAGAATTTTTGCATTTATATTCATAAGGGATATAGGTCTGTAGTTTTCTTTATTTGTTGAGTCCTTCGTGATATATTTTGAATCCATTTCCTCCAACTTGACTTTTAGTAAAAATTAGAACACTCTACTGCATTCTTTCATGGTTTCTAATTACCTAGTTTCCCAGTGTTTAGTAATCACAATGAGTTTCAATTTGAATTCCTAATAAGAAGGTCATTCTCACATTTATTTTCTATATGTTTAGGATTTATTTGTCAATCATAATTTTATACATCTACAGTCTTTTTGTTTTAATTTATCAAGTCAATATTTGCTAAATTAGAAAAAATTATATGTGAAATATTTTGGAAATTTCAAAACTGTTCCAGTATCTCTGGCAGAAACAGCAATTCATCGTGACATTCTTTGGAGTGTCTTTTAAAAGCCTAAATCTGAGAGTAGAAAATTAATACATGAATGTAATCTAGTAGTCAAGAAACTCTACTATTTTGAGTTATTTTCACTAGCACTGTGTAAGCCAAATATCATCTTGAGGACTTACAGCTTCTCTTATCCACACAATGTGTTAAAATTGCTGGTTTCTTTCCAAATTCTAAAGTTCTTTTTTTTTTTTCTTCTTTAAGTAGACCTCCCTTTCTTTTTCCAAGAGAGTCAATAAATGTTCTATTTGATGATGTTAATTCTTGACAATTTGTTCCTAAGTACCAAATAAGAAGTTAATTTAAGTACTGAATATTTAATTCTCCAGCATCCATCTCTTGAGGATTACCTTGCTAAACATAGCTTAACCTTTTCAAAATATATCTGTCTACTCAGCCTACAAGTTTGGAGAAGTGTACTCAGGAAAGGTAATTATAAACATAAAGTAAACATCCTTTCATTTGATAGCTTTTTGTTTTTTCTGTGCAATGAACAGTTGACTCCAAAGATGATAATACTTGTGGTTATGTAGTTTCAATGCTTTCCTAATTCTGTGTATAGTAATTGTTATTTGTGGCAAAAACCAAGGATATTTTAGTGGAATAGTAAGGGTATAACCTTAAGTTTATTGGAACTAGTAATGTACTGTTCAAATTTATGTTTATTTTGCTTAGCAGCAATTATAATGAGAACTATAAAAATACTCCACATTGACCATATTTTTGCTTTAAAAAGTGATTTCTGGCAAAAGTTATGGACATTTTGTTAGAATATTATGAAATTTAAATTACAGAGTGTCCAACTTTTACTAAAAGTCAAGTTTGAGGAAATGGATTCAAAAATATATCATGAAGGACTCAACAAAAAAAGAAATTTAAATTATTTCATGATATTCACTACTTCAGCCAAACTGCAGTGACATTGTTTATGACAATTTATGAGACTATTCTTTTCCTTGCCTAATTACTAATTGTCAATCTTTTTTATTTTTTTATAATCTAATTAGGAAAACTTTTTAAAAATTATTTCTATTCATTTCTGGCAAGGTCAAGCGTATTTTTAGATGTCTCTTGGCTATTTGTTTTTTTATCCTTTTGAGCATTACCAGCTCATATTCTGTGGAGTTATCATTCATCTCTTTCTTTCTGATTTGTAAGTGATCTTTTCATGTTAAAGATTTTAATAATTTATCTCATATATTGTAGACTTTTTCACTTTGTTTTTTTGCTTCTCTGTTTTGTTTGTGGTGTTTTATGCTATACAGAAGTTTTAATTTTTGTGTAATAAAAACTGCCAGTTGCTTTGTATAGGTGTTCTTGTCTTGGTGTCATTCTTAGGCCATTTCTATACTTAACCTTTGAATGTATTCTCTCATATTTTCTTGTAGCAATTTTATAGCTTCCTTTGAAAAAAATTAAGTCTTTGATTCATCTATATTTTGATAAGAAGAATAATTACACAATATAATTTATTTAATAAATCCTCTTTTCCTCACTGTTTTGAAATACTGACTTTTCATATCTTAAAATGGTCTTATGTTCTATTTCATGGATTTGTCTATGTAGAACTGCCTGCGTATTTTTTTTTTGATCTACCATCAATAAAGAGAGTTGGTCTTTATTGACAAAAATGCTGTCCTACACATGTTGGCTGACCTTCTCAAATTAGGTACCTCTTTTAACCAGCTACCTGGTAGTGAGCAATGTTTAGGCTGTGGATCTCAGATATCACAAAAGAAATTTGTAGTCAGTTGTTGAAAAAATATGGACAATTACTTTTTCACATTAAAATAACAGCAAAACAACTGGAAAACCAAAGGTTAAGTGTCAGAATTCAATGCTTAATTTCATTTTTTATTATTTCATTACAAAAAATAAAAATATTTTAGAAAATATGCAAAAATATGTAAGAAAATGCTAAAAGAAAAACAATTATTCAAAATCTTGCCATCCAGAGATAATACTGTTAACATTCTTAAATATAGGATTCCAGACTTTCCTGTATGGAAGTAAATCATATATAACAAAAATGGGATAATGCTATATGCATAGTGTTTTGTAACCTGACTTTAAAAACTCATTATGCTGTGAACATCTTTTCATGTCAAGAAATATAGATTTGAGTAATCATTTAAATTAATCAGCAAATATTTTTTGTGTACCTACTATGTGGCAAGCAAGATAAACATAATCCCTGCCCTCAGAGAACCTGAAGACTAGCAAAAAGAAAGAGATGAATTAATTATTGTGACTGCGACAATTAATGTGGAGATGTGCAGGGTTCTATGGAAACATTTAAGAAGAGTCTCTGGTATGACTACATGGTGAGTGCCAGGCGCACTGTCTGGAGAATGGACACGCCTGAGGCTCTGACTCAGGGGGATGGGCGGGACATGGTCAATGTATATAACCTGAACTTATGTACCCCCATGATGAGCTGAAATTAAAAAAAAAAAAAAAAGAGTCTCTGATTATCAGGGGAGCTTTGAGGAACTGATACTTAAATTGAGATCTGAAATATGAACAGAAGATAGCTAGGAGAATAGAATGTTTTAGGTTGTTGCCATTCAAAGTATAGTATGCAGACTAGTAGCATCACTATTGCCTGGAAACTTGTTAGAAGTGCAGGTGACTTGTACACATACTGAAATTTGAGAGTCCCTGTTGTGGACAACTGGAACCCATCTAAGAATTAGAAAGAAGTCCAGTATTAGAAACAGAGCAGTGATGTAATTGAGGCTAGAGAGGAGGCAGGATTTTATGAATACCCTGTATATGTATGTGAGGGTGTGTGTGAGGACTTGGGGGAGGGATTTTTATTCTGAGTGCATTGGGAAAGCACTGATGGGGTTTTTGAAAAATGATATGATCAGATTGCTTCAAGACGTCACAGTCCTTGTCTTGACATCTCTGTAGTATTTGACACAGTTGATCACTTGCTCTTCTGTAAATCACTTTTATCCCTCAGTCTTAGGGACCGCTCTTGGTTCTCTTCTGGCTTCTGGGGCTATGCCTTATCAGTCTCCTTCCCTGGTGTCTTCTCATCTTGACTTCTCAACATTGGAGTGCCCCGGGCTTATCCTGGGACCTCTCTGCTCCTCTACCTATACCCTCAAGGTAATCTTATCTAGGACTATGGCTTGAAATGCCATATATATGCTGATGACTATCAATTAGTAAGATAAATACACAAGAACAGTCATCATGTCACTTTTTATAATAACTAAACACTGGAAATAAATATCCATCAATGGTAGACTTTTTTTGGTGCAGCCATTAAGGAGACACATTGCAGCCACAGTAACGAATGAGGTGAAGCTCTGTGTCCAGAAAAGAGGTAGAATTAAATGTTGAAACAATATATTATAATTATATAAAACAATTTTTTTGTGTGTAGAAGAAGATTTAAGAAACTGTAACTGTGATCCTTCTATTTTCATTGTAGATTGTACAGTAAATCCATTAAAAGTGAAAAGGTATTTTTTTCTTGTTTTTTGCTTTATTAATATGATATATATTTGTCCTTTGATTTATTTTAATCTTTCTTAGTTTAGTTTCTTAGTTTTTTATGTCCGTTTTAGATTGCATAGACTTAAATATTTTTAAGCTAATCAGAAATTTAGTTTCTTATAATAGGTTGGAGCACTCCATATTCATTTATTGCACTATCAAATGTACTTGATATTATTCTTGTCATGCTATTTTGTATTGTTTTTCTCTTTTTTGCTTCCTTACTATTTCCTATAATCTGTCATATTTGCCAACACATCTATGTGTATTTTGGGTTTTTTTGTATCATTATCTGATATCTTACTCTTGTGAGATAGAAATCTGAAGCCAGCCTGCTTTTATTATATTATATTTGTATGGACTATCCATTTCCCCTAGTTGTTTATGGAATTTTAAATTTTGCTCTAAATTAAATGATTTTACTAGCATATGTTTGAGAATGGATTGATAGCTAATTAATTTTTTTGTACATGGTAAGCCCTTCTGATATGCAAATATAGCTCTTCAGTATAGGACTTTTTCTGTTTTATTTTGAGTAATATTTCCATTCAGTTTATTTTGTGCATTTCTTAAGGAATTATCAACTAGCCATAAGTTGTATCTTCATTATCTTTCCTCTGTATTTACTATTTTTCAGTTTACATTTGTCTCTCAAACTTCTGTTCATCAGTGGTTTCATTTTTCTGAAGTATAAATTTTAAAATTTCATTTACTTTCCATTTTATTACTGCTATGGCATAATTTTTATTATTTTTTGTTTAATTCTATCAGTCTCAAGAAAAATCTAAGTCTTTTATTTTATCTGAACTTTTACTATACGTTTCATGAAAACATTTAAAAATTTTCTTGAGAATACAAAGCAGAACCTTTCTAAAATATTTTTGTTTCATATGCTAAATCTTTTATAAAATGATGTTCTTTATATAATTCTTTCAATACTATTTTTCTTTCTTATAGTTTGCAGACTCCTCATAGAACTCATATTGGATTTTTCTGTGTACTCATCTTTCAATGAAGATAGGTTACTTCTGGCTCTCCAAAATTAATATTGGCTAGATGTACCTTGCATTTTTTGACTGTTCAGCTATGAGGCATTAGAATACTACTTTTAGATCTTAAGTAGGAGAACCAGAGATACAGGTTTATATTACCAGTTCAGTCATTCAAAATCCTGAAAGGTGTTGGAGGTGGGATGTAGCAGGAACTGAAAATTTTGCCTCTATGATTCTTCTCTGGGATTGTTATTATTGGTGTAGTATGAATGACTTTTTTCTATTGGGCTTTTGCATGGTAAAGATTATTATAGGCTTTTTTCTGTGCATAAAAATATTATATATACATACATTTTACAAAAATGACATTATAGATGTTATTTTGACAGCTTATATTCCTTTGAGTATGTGCATGTATATATATAAAGTGTAAAGACAGGTACATGAGTAATTATTTTGACTTATTATCTCTACTACTTACAGCTTACAAATCAACTATATAGGATGTATCCAAACCCTTCAAGTGGGTATGTGATGAGAAAATAGAAAATGAATTGAAGTACACTGCACTTATTAGACAATTTTATATTAACAACTCTGTGTAGTAGATAAAATAATTTCATTTCCCAAATGTAGAAAATGCAGCATAGTGATTAAGTGACTAGTACATATTAATACAGCCAGTAGAAGCTAGGATTCAAACCCAGGTCTCTCTGATTCTAAATGTGGTTTCTATTATATCCCATTGCTTTGTGAATTTGTGAAAGACCCTCTCATTTTTATCTCTTTATGCTTTATTCTGAATACTCATTCTCATCCTGTTTTCAGGACCAATTCTGATTTAACCTAGGAAGAATCTCAGGAGCTCTAGTTGGATAATCTGAGAGAAGTATATTTTACTCACTCTTGGTGGTTTGTATTTGATCCATGTGAACCAATTTTGGAAGTAGGGTTTCTGCTTTTATAAGGTGGAGATTCTATTTTACTTTGCTTGTTCCCTCACAAGAATTGAAAGTCCTGTGTTCTGAGTTTAG
Source organism: Lemur catta (assembly GCF_020740605.2). Lineage (NCBI taxonomy): Eukaryota > Metazoa > Chordata > Mammalia > Primates > Lemuridae > Lemur > Lemur catta. The sequence continues at coordinate 53,999,405 of NC_059128.1, read as the reverse complement.
GCCAAGGATGTGGCCTTGCTAACTGTGGAAGACTTCCCTGATGTTAATGACTTTACTGAAAGTTTTAGAGTCTCTGAATATTGCCTGGTTTTGTATTCCCCGTAACTGTCTGCCCCCCACCAGAACGTGCCATCCTCCCATGCTATAGACCTTTCTGATGCCAGTTGTAGTGCATGGTCTGTCATACTTCATTTTCAATATTGTGTTCTGTCTTCTCTTTATTTCCTTCCAATATGGGTATCTGGGACTGACTTTCCCTACCATCTTCCATTTCCCACATTGTCTGCCATTTCTTAATGGTCAGGTCTAATCCTGACCCCACCCTCACTCTTTACTTGACCTTGTTCCTTGATACATAATCCAGGAAATGGTCTAAGATATACCAAATAGCATAAGAAGCCCTGTCTGCGGTCTGCTTTGTTATATGTGTCATAGAAGTACACAGATCACAAGTATAAGAGTTCTTAGTGTTTCCCTAGTCTAAACCTCTCATATTACAGATGAGGAAACCGAGGCAAAGTTTTACACCCCAAATCCTAGTTGGTGACAGAGTTAGAACTAGAATCAGTAGTAACCTCATTTCAATTTGTATTATATCCAGTTTTAACAAATAGCCCCATCAAATATACCTTACACATATTTTTAAAAATATAGATTGAGGTGACAAAAAGTCATTTTAGTCACTTATAAATGTATTATAAGATATTAGACTTGTGTATTTTTGTTTTTATATGGAAATATCAAGAAAGGAGTTATTTGGAAGTTTGTCTTTTTCCATAACTACCAATATATAATAGCTGGATTTTTTTAAAGTAAAGCAATGTCATTCCACCAGATGTCACTGTTTGCATGTAGCAATGAAGTTACAGTAATGAAAATACAATTCCCCCTCCCCAGTCATATTTTGTAAAAAAAAAAAAAAAAAAAATCTATATAGTTATACACTTAACTCATCTATAGAGTCATTATTTTATGAAGACTGTATTTCCTGATCTTTTTAAAGCGTACAAAGTATTCATATGCCTCCACTGAAGATTTTAAAGAAAAAAATTACATAAGGCTAAAGAAAATTATTTGTATATTAGCATCTTCACGAAGGTGAACTCCTAAAGTTCCAGACCTAGGAGTCTGCTTTTTAAACAACATTCTTTGAAAGTTAACATTTTCCAAATTGTGAATTGTGACCCAGTGAACCGGTTGTGAAATCAGTTCAGTGGTTTGCTACAAGCATTTTAAAAAATGATATCTAGACTAGAACACACCATCGCATGTAAGAATTACTTTGGTGAAACTTTTGTATGAGACCACTCTAAATATTTCCCTGTACACATCTTCCATGAGTTACTTAAAAGTGACTATGAGCTCCATCCTGTGAAGCCTTTCAGGCTTTTGTACACCAAGGAGCAAGATAAATTTGTAAGAAAGAGATATTGTAGTAAAACTGTGAGGCGGGAAATTCTCTGTTAGGGTCATGCCAAGGTGGGAGAGGGTTGCTGGAGGGAGAACCCTTCTCCAAGCTTCACAAGATGTAGCTCACAGTCGCTTTTATGTAGCTCATAGAAGATATGTGCAGAGATGTTTTAAGAGTACTCACAGCTTAGAGCAAAAGTTTTCCAAACTTCTTTAATAGCAACCTATAATAAGAAATATGTTTTATATCTCTGGCCCCATAGGAGACTGATATTGACCTGGAAAGAGGTTTAACTTTCACTCTGAGAGAGATGAGCTCATTTCCTTCATTTACACCATCCATGATAGGAACAATAATGATTGTAATATCAACCACTTACTTAGCATGTACTGTGTGTAAACTTCTTCACATACATTATTTCTAAGCATTAGACTCCAAAGACTCCATCACTATTGCCATTCATAGATGAGAATACTAACTGAGACTTAGAAAGGAAAAGTGACCTGCACAGCAAAGCACAGCACGGGGCCAAAATCCTGGTTTTCAACCTCATTCCAAAGACTTGCTTTTCCCACTATTTCAGCGATTTTTAGACTTTCCTGAGGATAAGGGCCATGTGGGATGTTTAACAAGTATATCAATTCCCGGGCTCTATCCCAAACCTATTGAATTAGAATCTCCAAAGGTGAGGTCTGGGAAGCCCATCTAGAAGCATCTTGGGATATTCTTATCATCAGGCTGTTTCAGGAAAGATTGCAGTACATCAGTTGTTCCTGGTCTTCAGAGTGAATCAGAACCATCTTTAACCTTCAGAGCTGTTTAAAACACAGATGGCTGGGCCTCATCCTCTGAGTTTCTGATTCATTAGGTCTGTGATGAGGCTCAATAATTTTTATTCCTAACAATTTCTTATGTGATGCTAATGCTGCTGGAAAAGGAACACACTTTGGGAACCACTGCGGAATCTCATGCTGACCCATGATGCTCAGTTCCCCAGGACAGGGTCTGAGGCTGACTTTGGCTGTGAGATTTCTCTTACTCAGCCAAAATTCAACAGTATTTATTCAGTACCTATTACTATACATTCAAGTCCTTCGGAGAAAGAAAATAAATGAGTATCACTTCCTGTCCCCCCGCCCCCCCCCCCCGCAAACCAGCCTATGAGCTACTGTGAAAAAGATATACAGAATAAAATGAGATATATTCTATAATGAAAGAGCAAATCAAATGCAATAGGAAAACTAGGGAGGCAAAGATGAATTTTGGCTAGGTAAAGGGGAATTTGTAAAGGTCTTGTGGAGGACTTGAGATCTAAAGGCCTTGCCCTCATCGTTAGTCATTTTCTTGTTTGTTTGTTTATATTTATTTATTTATTTATTTATTTTAAAGGGGTACCAGTGTTTTTATGACATGGGTATCTTGTATAATGCTTAAGTCAGGGCTTTTAGTATGCCCATCACCAGAACAGCATTCATTGTACCCAACGGGTAAATTTTTAATCCCACATGCACCCTCCCCCCCCTTCTTGGTTTCTCATGTCCTTTATATCACTTTGTGCCCATGTGTACCCATCTGTTAGCTCCTACTTATTAGTGAGAACATTGGTGTTTGGTTTTCCATTCCTGAGATAAGTTACGTAGGATAATTGTCCCTATTTCCATCCACATTGCTGCAAATGATGTTAGTTCATTCCTTTTCATGGCTGAGTAGTACTCCATGGGCTATGGATACACACACGCACACACCACGTTTTCTTTTTCCACACATGAATTCAGAGGCATGTTGGTTGATTCCATATCTTTGCAATTGTGAATTGTGCTGTGATAAAGATTTGAGTGTAGGTGTCTTTTTGATTTTAAATGACTTCATTTCCTTGGGGTAGATACCAGCAGTGGGATTACTGGATCGAATTGGAGGTCTACATTTCTTTCTTTGAGGAATCTCCATACTGTTTTCTATAGAGGTTGCACTAATTTGCAGTCCCACCAACAGTGTATAAGTGTTCCTTTCTCTCTGCATCCATGCCAGCATTTGTTGTTTTTGGACTTTTTAATAATAGCCATTCTGATAGGAGTAAGGTGGTATCTTTTTGTTGCTTTACTTTTCATTTCCCTGATGATTAGTGATGTTGAGCACTTTTTTCATATGTTTGTTGGCCATTTGTCTATCCTCTTTTGAAAGCTTCTATTCATGTTTTTTGACAGCTTTCTGATGGGTTTGTTTGTTTTTTTCTTGCTGATTTGTTTGAGTTCTTTGTAGATTCTAGATATCAGTGGTTTGTTGGATGTATAGTTTGTGAATATTTTCTCCCACTCTGTAGGTTGTCTATTTACTCTGTTGATTATTTCCTTTGCTGCACAGAAGCTTTTTAATTTAAGTAAGTCCCATTTATTTATTTTTGTTGTTGCTGTATTTGCCTTTGGGATTTTAGTCATAAAATTCTTTGCCTAGGCTGATATAGAAGAGTTTTTCCTACATTTTTTTCTAGAGTTCTTATGGTTTCATGCCTTTCATTTAAGTCTTTAATCCATCTTGAATTAATTTTTGTATGTAGTAAGATAGGGGTCCTGTTTCATTATTCTGCATGGGGCTGTCCAATTTTCCCGGCACCATTTATTGAATAGGGCTTCTTTTCCCCAGTGTATGTTGTTGTCTGCTTTGTCAACATCAGTTTCTTGTAGGTAAATGGTTTTATTTCTGGGTTCTCTATTCTGTTCCATTGGTCTATGTCTCTACTTTTATACCAGTACCATACTGTTTGGGTTACTATAGCCTTGTAGTATGATTTGAAGTCTGGTATTGTGATGTCTCCAGATTTGGTCTTTTGCTTAAGATTGATTTGGCTATTCTGGCTCTTTTTTGGTTCCAAACGAAGTGTAGAATTACTTTTTCTAGATATGTGAAATATGATGTTGGTATTTTGATGGGAATTGCTTTGAATCTGTAAATTGCTTTGGGCAGTATAGACATTTTAGTGATGTTGATTCTACCAACCCATGAGCAGTGGATGTTTTTCCATTTGTTTGTGTCATCTGTGATGTCTTTCATCAGTGTTTTGTAGTTCTCCTTATAAAAGTCTTAAATCTCCTTTGTTAAGTATATTTCTAGGTATTTTATTTTCTTTGTAGCTATTGTGAATGGAATTCAGTCTCTGATTTGACTCTCTGCTTGACTGTTGTTAGTATCTAGAAATGCTACTGATTTGTATACATTGATTTTGTAACCTGAGACTTTGCTGAATTTATTTCTCAATTCTAGGAGTCTTTTGGTGGAGTCTTTATGTTTTCTAGATACAAGATCATATCCTCAGTATACATGGTTAGTTTGACCTCTTCTTTCCCAATTTGGATGCTGTTTATTTCCTTCTCTTACCTGTTTGCTCTGGCTAGGACTTCCAGTACTATGTTGAATAGAAGTGGTGACAGTGGACACCCTTGTCTTACTCAAATTTTTAGGGGGAATGCTTTCAACTTTTCTCTATGCAGTATGATGTTGGCTATGGGTTTGTCATGTATGGCTTTTGTTATTTTGAGGTACGTTCCATCTATGCCTAGTTTGTTGAGGGTTGTTTCAAATGCTTTTTCTGCATCTGTTGAGATGATCATATGGTCTTTGTTTTTGTTTCTGTTTATGTGGTGAATCACATTTATTGATTAACATATTTTGAAGCATCCTTGCATCCCTGGGATGAACCCATATCGTCATGGTGGATTATTTTTTTGATAAGCTGTTGAATTTAGTTTGCTAGTATTTTACTGAGGATTTTTATATCTATATTCATAAGGCATATTGGTTTATAGTTTTCTTTTTTTGTTGTGTCCTTTCCTTGCTTTGCTGTCAAGGTGATACTGGCTTTATAGAATGAGTTAGGGAAGATTCGCTCCTTCTTGATGTTATTGAATAATTTCTGCAGTATAGGTACCAGATCTTCTTTGCAGGTCTGATAAAATTCAGCTGTGAATCCATCTGGTCCAGGGCTTTTTTTTTGTTGGAAACATTTTTATTACTGCTTCTCGTTGCTCATTATTGGTCTGTTCAGGAGTTCTATTTCTTCCTGATTGAGTCTTGGGAGACTGTGTGTTTCTAGGAATTTGTCCATTTTCTCTACATTTTTGAGTTTATGTGGGTAGAAATTTTTATAGCATTCACATAAGATATTTTGTATTTCTGTGGGTCAATTGTAATATTTCCTTTTAAATTTCTGATTGAGGTTATTTGGGTCTTTTCTCTTCTATTCCTGGTTGATCTAGCAAGAGGTCTATCAATTACATTTATCTTTTCAGAGAACGAACCTCTTTTGTAATTAGGCTTTCATAGGGTGAATTTATTATTCCAATATTGATAAGAGTTACTAATAAAATGTGTTCATAACCAAACATGAGTTATTTTTGAATTATTTCTTATTTTTTGTTTTTATTTGATTCCTACACAACCTCTGTTTAGTGCAGATGTGAAATATTAATGTATTTATTTCAGCAGAGATATGCAATGAGGGGAAACATCTTTTGCTTTACCAATGACTTCAAAAACAAACTTAATTGTTTTTATTACATTGTAGAATACTGCATGGAATTCCTGTTGTGTCTAACAAGCAAGAATATGTTCATGTTCCTCCAATACCACCAGGGATACCACCTGAATACCTGGTACAAAGAACTAGACAACAAGCTCACAAACCACCACACTTGCAAGTTTTGGGAGAGGAAGTAAGAACCTTCTTTAATATTAATCTTCTGTACCTCATAAGTTGTAAAACTTTTTGATTTTAGGACACTTTTTTCACAGTTGAAAATTATTGAAGACTTCAATAATCATTTATGTAAGTTTTATCTATTGGCACTTACAATGTTAGAAATTAACACTGAGAGCATGCTAATAATTTATTTATTAAAATAGCAGTAATAAAGTCCTTTATATCTATATAAATAATGTATTTTTATGAAAAATAATTATATTTTTAAAAACAAAAGATTTAGTGAGAAAACTAGGATTATTTTTTCCCAATCTCTTCAATGTGTGGTTTAATAGATGACAGGTAGATTCTAATATCTGCTTCTGCATTCAATTTTTTGGTAATTTGTTTTGGTTGAAATATATGAGACAAATTCTGGCCTCACAGAGATTTATAGTTGGAAAAGTTAAATTATTTTAATAGACTTTTAAAAACATAATTATGGATATTCTCCTTTGATAATACACTTTAGTGTATTAAGTGTTTTAACTTAACAGGTCATAGTTTCTTGAAAGTTAGTTGTGAGACTTGTACTTCTGGGAAAGATGGAGTAGAAGCATTTTTCCCTATTCTTCCTGCTAAGTATAACTAGAAACCCCAGACATTACCAACATAAGAAGACTCTGAAAGGTGGAAAGAAGGAAGCACACTAGCTAGGAACTTTGAGACCCAAGGAATGAAATGGTGGTTAGTTAGTTCCCTGAGTTTTCTCTTTGCTTCATTTATACTAAGCTTAAGCTGAAAAAGGTGGTAATCTGGAAACATCAACAGGTAAAGAAGGAAAAAGAAAGCCCCAAGAAAAGGCTGCTATTTGTAGCCAAAGAATCAGGAAAGGGGTAGGCTAGCAGGACAGAATTTTAGACAAATAGTTACTTTATGCCAGCTAAACGCCACAGGTAAAACTGTGGTCTCATCCCTACCTCCACTAGTAAAGGCCTACTGGAAGCCCTAGATTTCTACCCTAGATAGGGTATTATAAGGCACTCCAATACCTCTGCCAGGGTGGTGTCAAAGAAGGCTGAGTATGTAAGTTGGGGGGCTTTCATCTTAATAGAGTGGTGTAAGACTTTCCCTTCATGCTGTCAGTTGAGACCACCTGGGGATCCTGGGCTTAGTCTCCTTCTAGTAGTAATGACCCAGTGTTCCCCCTGAACCCTCAGGGGGATACACTGGGGGATGGTATCAGGGGAAGTCTAGTGGAGTGTCAGCTAAAACAGAATGCTTAAATAAGATCCAGAGTCTCATAGCATAATATCCCAAATATTCAGATTTTAACTAAAAATCACTAATTATAACAAGAAGTAGCAAAATCTCTAATTAAATATAAAAATCAATCAATAGATGCCAATGCTGAGATGACAGAGATGTTAGAATTATCTGACAAAGATTTTTAAAGCTGCTAGCATAAAAAATGCTTCAGTGAGCAATTGTGAACATACTTTAAACAAATTAAAAAAACAAACAAAAAGATTCAGAAAGGAAATAGAAAGTCTCAGTAAAAAAAAGATGATGCTAAGAAGAAACATGAAAATTTTAGACTTGGAAAATATAATAACAAATAAAAAGTTTAGTGGTTGGGCTCAAAAGTAGAATGGAGGAGACTAGAAAGAATCAGTGAACTTAGAAATAGAACAATTAGAATTTACTCAGTCTGAACAACAAAGATGAAACAGACTGAAAAAAATATTAACAGAGCCTTGGGGATCTAGGGGACTATAACAAAAGATCTGACATTTGTGTTATCACAATCCTAGAAAGAGAACAAAAAGGGGGAGAGACTGAAAAAGTAATGGAATAAATAATGGCTGGAAACTTCACCTGTTTGGTGAAAGACATAAAGTTATAGATTCAGGAATCTGAGTAAATTCCCAAACAGGAAAAATCCAAAGAAATACACACCAAACCACATAATAATTAAACTTCTGAAAACTAAAGACATAAAAATCCTGAAAGCAATAAAAGAGAAATAACCTGTTTACTTAGAGGGGAAAAACAATTTGAATGGAAGTAGATTCTTCCAGAAGCTATGGAGGCCAGAATATTTTTCAAGTGCTGAAAGAAAACAACTGTGAACCCAGAATCCTATGTCCAGAGAAATATCCTTCAGGAATGAATGGGAATCACAACATTCTCAGATAAAAGGAAACTAAGAGAATTTGTTCCCAGCAGACTTACTCTAAATGAAGGGCTAGGAAAAATTCTCTAAACAGAAAGAAAATGATAAAAGAAGAAATCTTGGAATATCTAGAGGGAACAAAGAACATTTAAAGCAAAAATATGGGTAAGTACAATAGGGTTCCTTTCTCCTTTTGAGTTTTCTAACTTATGTTTGTGAATTGAAGAAAAAATTATCACACTGATGTGGTTGTAAATGTATGTAGAGGAAATAGTTAAGATAATTACATTAAAAATGGGAAGGGTAAAGAGACAAAGAAAGGTAAGGTTTCTACTTATCTCTTGAACTGGTAAAATGATGACATCAGTAGACTGTGATAAGTTATATTTATTGAAAAGTTATAAATTATATTTAGTTGTTTAGAGCAAAAATTAAAAAGCTATACAAAGAGATATACTCAAAAACACTACAGATAAATAAAAGTAGAATTCTAACATATGTTCAAATAAACTACAGGAAGGCAGTAAAACGAAAGCAGAGAAACAAAAGAAACCAGACAGAGCAAACAAAAACCAGAAAATACAATGGCAGACTTAAGCCCTAACTTAAATGTAAATGGTCTGAATATAGCAATTAAATGACAGAAAGTGGCAGAGTGGATTAAAATATATGACTCAACTACATTGAACCTACAAGAAACAGACTTAAAATATAATGATTTAGCCAGATTGAAAGGTAAAAAGGTAATATATATATATATATATATATTATATATATATATATATATATATATATATGTAATGCAAATGTTAAAGAAAAGTGGGAGTGGCTGTATTAATATCAGATAAAGTAGACTTCCAAGCAAAGAAGGTTATCAGATACAGAGAGGGGAATTATATTATGATACAAGTGTCAATACACCAAGAAGACATATCAATCTTAAAAAGTGTATGTACCAAACAACAGAACTGCAAAATAGGTGATGCAAAAGCTAATGGCACTGAAAGGAGAAATGGACAATTCCACAAATATAATTGGAAACTTCAACATTCCTCTCTCAATAATTGATAGAACACCTAGACAGAAAAACAGCAATGATGTAGAATAATTCAGTAATTCCATACACCAACAGAATCTAGTTGAAATTTAGAGAACACTGTACCCAATGAAAGCAAAATATAAATTCTTTTCAATTCCCATAAAACATATTCCAGGATAGGGCAAATCCATAGTAGATTCAAAGTACAAATCAACAACAGGAAGATAACAGAAAAACCTCCAAACACTTGAAATCTAAACAATATAGTTATAAATAATCTATGGGTTAAAGGGGAAATTTCAAGGGATTTAAAAAATATATTGAACTGAATGAAAATTAAAATACAACACATAAAAATGTGTGTGACACAGCTAAAGCAGAATTTGTAGCATTAAATATTTATAATGGAAAAGAGAAAGTCTCAAATCAATAATTTAAGCTTCTTCCTCAAGAACTAAGAAAAAGAAGAGTGAAATAAAACCAAAGCAAGCAGAAGGAAGGAATAATAAAAGGAAGAAATCAATGAAATTGAAAACAGAAAAGTAATAAAGAAAATCAATGAAAGAAAAAGTTAAGTCTTTGAAAGACTAATAAAGTTGATCTCTAGCAAGACTGACAGGGAAAGAAAGAGAAGATAAAAGTTACCAATACTAGAAATGAAACAAGATATCACTACAGACCCTGAAGACATCAGAAGAATAATATGGGAATACTATGAACAACTCTATATACACATAAATTTGACAACTTAGATGAAATGGAGCAATTCCTCAGAAAACACAAACTATCACAATTCACTGAATAGGAAATAGATAATTTGAATAGTCCTTTAATGCTTAAGGAAATTGAATTATTAATATTAATTTATAAAAGATTCCCATTCTTCCAAATATCTTCAGGCCCAGAGAGAATTCTACCAACATTTAAGGAAGAATTAACAAGAATTCTACACACTCTCCTCCAGAATATAAAAAAGGAGGGAACCCTACCCAATTAAGTTTTGTTTTTTTTTTGAGACAGAGTCTCACTCTGTTGCCTGGGCTAGAGTGCCATGGCATCAGCCTAGCTCACAGCAACCTCAAACTCCTGAGCTCAAGTGATCCTTCTGCCTCAGCCTCCTGAGTAGCTGGGACTACAGGCATGCACCACCATGCCCGGGTAATTTTTTCTATATTTAATTTTAGATGTCCATATAATTTCTTTCTATTTTTAGTAGAGACGAGGTCTTGCTCTTGCTCAGGCTGGTCTCAAACTCCTGAGCTCAAACAATCCACCCACCTTGGCCTCCCAGAGTGCTAGGATTACAGGCGTGAGCCACCGCGCCCGGCCCCAATTAAGTTTTTGAAGCTAGTAATATCCTGGTTTCTAAACCAAAGACAGTAAAAAAATAATAAAATTTACAGACCAATATCCCTGCTATGGTTTGAATATTTGTCCCCTCCAAAACTCATGTTGAAATCTAATTGTCATTATAGCAATATTAAAAGATCAGACCTTTAACAGGTGATTAGGTGCTCATGGATGGGATTAATGCCATTATAAAATGGAATTCAGTCTCCCTTTTCTCTCTTGGCTCTTCCACCTTCTTACTGTGAGAATACAGTAAGAAGGCATTCAACAGATATCAGCACTTTGACCTTGGACTTGCCAGCCTCTAGAACTATGAGAGAATGAATTTCTGTTCTTTATAAAATATCTGGTCTCAGGAATTCTGTTATAGCAGCACAAAACAGACTAAGGCAATCTCTTATGAATATTAGACATAAAAATCCCCAACAAATATTAGGACACAGAATTGGAAAATACATAAAAAGAATTATCCACCATGACCTAAGGAGGTTATTTTAGGGTTTTGAGGGTGGCTCAGTATTTGAAAATCAACCATTGTAATCCATCGTATTAATAAGATAAAGAAAAAAATAACATGATCATATCAATCCATTTGACAAAATTCAACATGAATTTTCGTGATAAAAATTCTCAGAAAAATAGGAGAACTTGATATAGAGCATCTTCAAAAACTTACAGGTAGCTTTATAGTTAATAGTGAAAGCCTGATTGTTTCCTTTCACCACTTTTATTCAACACAGTGCTGGAAATTCTAGGCAGTGCAGTAAGGCAAGAGAATGAAAAACAAAAAAAGCATACAGACCAGAAAGGAAGCAATACAACTGCCATTATTTGCAGATGATTGAGAGGAACCTTTATATGAAACATCTCACAAAATTAATAATTGAGCTCAAAAAAGTCACAGAATACAAGATAAACATAAACAACCCAATTGTATTTCTATATATCAATGAACATGTGAATACTAAAATTAAAACTATAATATTATTTACAATTGCTCAAAAACTGAAATAATTAGTTTTAAATCTAACAAAACATGTATAGGACTTGGATGCTGAAAACTACAAAATGTTGATGAAAGAATTCAAAGTGACTTAAATAAATGGAGAGATTCTGTGGTCATGTATTGAAAGAATCAACATAGTAAATATATCATTTCTCTCCAAATTGATATACCGGTTTAACACAATTCCTGTCAAATTTTCAGCAAGACATTTTTCTTGGTAGTTATAGACAAAGAGCATTATAAAGTTTATATTGAAAATGAAAGGAACTAGAATAGCTAAAACAATTTTGAATAGGAAGAATAAAATGGAAGGAATTAGTTTACCCAACTTCAAGACATTTTATATTAGCTACAGTAATCAAGACTATATAGTCTTGGTGGAGAGACAGACTTAAAGATCAATGGAACAGAGTAGAAAAACCACAGATGAATGTGCACAGATAAGCACAACTGATTTTTGATAAATATGCAAAAACAATTCGATGGAGATAGGAGAGTGATAGACATTTCAACAATTTCTGCTACAACAATTGGACATCCATATGCAAAAAAAGCTCAAAAAACAAAACAATCCCCCCAAGTCTTATATATTTTAAAAAATTAACTTAAAATAGTTCACATACTTATATGATTTACATGTAAACTAGGAAAATCATAGAAAAATATAGGAGAAGATCTTTGGGATTTAGGGCTAGGCAAAACATTCGTAGACTTGACACTAAAAGCACTATATATAAAAGGAAAAATTGATAAATTGGACTTTATCAGAATTAAAAACTTTTGCTCTGCAAAAGATCCTGTTAAGAGGATTAAATACCAGGTACATACTTCGAGAAAATATTTGCAAACCGCATATCCAGAAAAGTACTAGTATCTGGAATACATAATGAATTTTCAAAATGTGGCACCAAAAAACAATCTAATTGACAAATGGGCAAAAAAGATTAATAGACATTTCACCAAATAGAATATGTAGATGGCAAATAAGCATATAAAAAGATGTTCATTAGCTATTAGGGAGATACAAATTAAAACCACAATGAGCTATCACTATAGAACTGGTAAAATAAAATGGTGATGACACCAAATGCTAGTAAGTATGTGGAGAAACTGCATCACTCATATGTTTTTGGTGGGAAGGTAAAATGGTACAGCCATCTGGAGATCAGTTTGCCAGTTAAAAAAAAGAAAACAAAACAAACTAAACATGCAACTACTGTATGACACAGCAATTGCATGCCTGGACATTTATTAATATCTTAAAGAAATAAAAATTTTTCATCACATATAACTTATACGTAAAACTTTATAACAGCTTTATTCATTAAAGTCAAAATAGAAACACTCTGGATATCCTTCAGTGGGTTAAGAACACTATGGTACATCCATACCATGGAATACTACTCAGTGATAAAAAGGAATGAACTATTGATACATGGAAAAACAATGATGAATCTTCAGAGAATTATGCTAGAAAAAGCCAATTCTAAAAGATTACATACTGTATGATCTCATCATATAATATTCTTGAAATGACAAAATTATAGAAATGGAGAACACAATAGTGGTTTCCATGGTTTCAAGATGAGGTGTGGGATGAATCTGACTTTAAAGGAAATGTGAAGGATCTTTGTGATGATGGAAATGTCCTGTATCTTGGCTGTATCAATGTCAGCATTTTGTTTATGATATTGTACTGTGGCTTTGCGAGATGTTACCTCTTGGGTAAACTGGGTAAAGGGTAGGTGAGATCTCTTTGTATTATTTCTTAAAGCTGCATATGAATTTATAATTATCTCACAGAGCTTAATATAAAAATTGTGGTCAGTAGACCAGAAAAAAAAAGTAAAAAAACCAATTAAGCTTAGTAAAAGAATATATTACATGATAATTTGTACAACTAAAAAAAAGTTTGTTGCAACTGAAATATGAAACCATATTGAAGACTTTTTCATGCCTTATTACATTGAAATCTATTGGTTTATCTTGTACTTTAAGTGGCTCTTTGACCCATTCATGATTTTGTAACATCATGCATTTGTTATTTGGAAAATATTTTTTATTGAATTATGTAACTTTTCAAATGTTGACACATTTCACTACATATACAATATTAAAATAACTTAGTTTTAATATTGTCAGAAAAGTCTTTAGCTTTGGGAACACGGAAAGTTTATGGGGAGGGACACAAATTTTCCAGAATTCTAATTTTTGCTCAAAAGCTTAAATTTTTTCATTGGCACAAATAGTCTCAAGTATTTTATTTGAAGTGACAAATTTGCTTCATTCTTTTTCAGCAAAATGCTTGCCACATACCCAAGTCTCAATAACCATTTGATGTTTGTCCTCTGAAATAAAAATGGTGGCTAGTTCAGTTCACAACTCAAACAATATAGCACACGTGCTTTTCCTCAAAAACACCATCATACTTCACCATGACCACAGATGCGTTTTGTATGTACTTCTCATTTAATCACATTGAATATTAAAAAGATGTGTACTGAAAGGTTGAGATTTAATAAAATTAACATTTTTTCTTGCTATCTGGCAGGCATTTTTAAGATGCTGGTGTCTTGATTCATGCTTTGGCATACCAGTTTTACCATATATATAGATTTTCACTATCAGTGCAAATGTCAACACAATGAAAAAGGCAAATAACCTTCCCCAGGGTCTCAGACCACATTTTGAAAACTGACTTTCTACTTTATGTTGCATTTGTATGAAATTTAACTTGCCTCTAAAAGTAATTTCCATGTCTCTCCCCCTTAGTGAACAGAAAATTCTGACTTTCAGCTGTGAGTATGAACAAGAGTTATTGTATTGGGTTGTAACATACATCATGGCCTTAGGGGCTGTGCAGATGCTGTTAAACACTAAATTGACCTGGGATACTTCATAGTAATTCAGTTTGCTGTGCAATCTCAATTCTTCTGTCAGGTTCTGGCAGCCACCAACCTTGTTGCTTCTAATCATTTTCCTAGAATTCTTAGAAAGTTCTGAGCATTTCTGGGGCAACCAATATACCAACATTAGTCTTTCTTTACTAGTTTAATTTGATAAATTCTTTCCTGAAGGTGCATCTGTACTTTTCCTTGAGAGCAAAGTACTGTTGTTTAGTGATAGCTTTCCTGCCCTTCCCACTTAGAGGCTTGCAAGCCTATCTTGCTTACTTTTAGGGCAATCCTTTCATTCTGGATGCTTCAGCTGCTGGAAGTCTACTATACAGGAGGAATTACTGTACTGTATGTGACATATCATATGAATACCTAAAATCCTCTTAATTTCTAGGTGATCTTTGGAAGAAGAGTTGTCAGCTGATTTTGGAAGAGTTTATTCATCTTTTAGCAAGGACTTCCTGGCTTTAGGTCTATGTAACGTAACATGATGCAGTGTGCCCAGCAAAACAGAGTACAAGTGAGACCAAAAACTTAATTTTGAATTTTTATGTTAGATAAATTACCTGGCAACTGTAAAAACTACCTTTCTCTAAATACTGTACTCTGTTGACAAATAGGAAACGTGCGATCAAGTTTGAAGATATTTCTGACTAGAAATAAAAGTGCTCCAGATTCAATGTCACCTTATTATTGTGAATCTTTATTTACTGGGTTTGTGTGTTTATATGTTACTCTAGAAAGTCTGTGTAACATCCACACTCCAGGTTCATAGTTAATACTAAAGTAATGCTTCCAAGTTGATGCTTTAAAATCGTTTGCGCTCATTTTTATGGTGAAAGATAGACCTTTTTTGGGAAAGTGCATAGTCTAATCAAATATAATTAAAAATCAAGAAAAGCATTAAAGAAAACATAATTACCAATAATACAATGGATTCAAATAGCTATTATTTTAAAATCTTACTACATTTTCTTCAAGATGTTTATGTGGATACCTGACTAATTTTTTTGGTTACAACTATTTTTTAAAATTATTTTTTCTGGCCGGGCGCGGTGGCTCACGCCTGTAATCCTAGCTCTGGGAGGCCGAGGCGGGTGGATTGCTCGAGGTCAGGAGTTCGAGACCAGCCTGAGCAAGAGTGAGACCCCCGTCTCTACCAAAAAAAATAGAAAGAAATTATCTGGCCAACTAAAAATATATATACAAAAAAAAATTAGCCGGGCATGGTGGCTCATGCCTGTAGTCCCAGCTACTCGGGAGGCTGAGACAGTAGGATCGCTTAAGCCCAGGAGTCTGAGGTTGCTGTGAGCTAGGCTGATGCCACGGCACTCACTCTAGCCCGGGCAACAAAGTGAGACTCTGTCTCAAAAAAAAAAAATTATTTTTTCTTTTTACTATTTAAAAATTATCACTTTATTGATAATTGATATTTACTTTTGAGAATAATTTTAGACTTGCTGAAAACTAGCAAAGAAAGTATGGCGGTTTGCCATATATCCCACACCCTGTTTACCCTGTTGTTAACATAGTAATAGTGGGTTGCATAGTGTTCCCCAAAAGATATGTCCAAGTCCAAGTATATGTGAATGACCCTTATTTAGAAAAGAGGGTCTTTGTAGATGTAAATAAGTTAAGGATCTTGTGATGAGATTATCCTGGATGCAAGGTGGGCCTTATATCTGATATGACTGGTATCGTCGTAAATGCCATGTGAACACACACAGAGAGACACAGGGAAGAATGCCTGTGAATTCACACGGAGAATGCCATGTGAACACACACACAGACACACAGGGAAGAAGCCCATGCAATGATGGAGGCAGAAATTAGAATGATGCAGCTGCAAGGCAAGAAATGCCAAGGATTGCCAGCAACCAATAGAAGCCAGGAAGAGGCAAGGAAGAATGCTTCCCCAAAGTCTTCAGAGGGAGTATGGCCTTCCCTTCAGCTTGATTCCAGAATTGTGAGAGAATAAATTTCTGTTGTTTTAAGCCATCCATTGGTAATTTGTTATGGCACCCTTGGAAAATTTATACAATGGCTTACAGTAGTATGGTACATCTGCTAAAATTAATGAATCAATATGGATATATTATTATTAACTAAGGTCCACACTTCATTCAGATTTCCCTAGTTTTTATGTAATGTCCTTTTTCTGTCCCAGGATCCCACCCAGGATACCATATTGCATTTAGTTGTCATGTCTCCTTAGGCTCCTCTTGATTGTGACAGTTTCTCAGACTTTCCTTGTTTTTGATGACTTTGACAATTTTGAGGAATACTGGTCAGGTATATTGTAGAATGTCTCCCAATTGGGATTTACCTGGTGTTTTTCAGATTTGATTGGGTTCTGTGATTTTGGGAGGAAGACCACTGAGGTAAACTGCCATTTCCATCATGTTGTATTGATCACCCGGCTAGGTAGTGTTTACCAGGTTTCTTCATTGTAAAGTTTCTCTTTTTTTCCCCTTTTCCATGTTGTACTCTTTAGAAGGAAGTCATTATGCATAGTGACACTTAAGAAGTGGGGAGGATAGAGTATCTAAAAAATAATTAGAATTCTTTCATACAGGTAGTTTATTCTTCCCATTTATTTATTTATTCAGTCATTTATTTACATCAGTATGAATCATGGATATTTATGTTATGCTTTGAGTTAATAATCCATTATGACTTTATTATTATTATTATTAGTTTTGCTAAAATTGTTTGAGCTTTGGCCATTGGGAACTCCTTCAGTTGGTTCCTATGTCTCTTTTGACATATCTCATCATTGTGGGATTTTTTTGGAGCACTTTCTTAATTTTTGGCAGTAGAAGAGATTCCAGGCTCATCTTGTATATTTCTTGCTCCAGTCCTAGAATCAGCCATTTGTACAAGGAGCACTGGTTCCCATATTGTAACCAAAATCTGGGCAGTAGGAGTGCATTGTTGCTTCTAAGGCCTGGTCAGCTGACAAAGCAAGGGGATATATATGTGTACACTAACTTATATATATACACATAATGGTAAGTATTTCCATATGTAAACATCTGTGTCTGCATTAAGCTAAACATGAGTCATACTGATGTCCCCAACTCTAATCTATTACCCCATGGGTCATTCTAGCTTCCTCCCTTGCTTATCTTTAAACTCCCACCCCAATAGTGACAAATCTTATTCTCACCAGCCTCTACTGATTTATTTAATTTTTCAATTCCAGTACACATATATAGAAGTATCAGAATTGTTAATCCATATTCCTGTGGGGTAAACTTTTTTTTAGCTAAAGTAGAATGCTATATGTACAGTTTCTTTTGCTTTTTGTTTTATATACCCCACTCTTTCCAAAGTTACTAAGGCTGGCAACTTTTCCCTCTACCCACTTTGCTGAGGTTGAGGTTGTGTCATACATTTTAATGCAGTTAGATATTTTTGTTACATTCTGCATTCCATCCTGGGCTTCCTCCTGACTTCCTAGATGATATTTTAAAATTTGTATTATAGACACGATAGGGTACATTCAGGGTGGCATGGCCATAGACATAAAATTTGCATTACATTAAAATTCACCCTCTGTACTGCAAAGTTCAATGAGTTTGACAAATACATAATATCACATAGCCACAATTCCAGTATCATATGGAATAGTTTCACATTCCTAAAAAATCCCGTAGGCCTGATTAATTTTTATTTAGCGAAGAAATACAGAAACAAGAAAACTAGCAAACACCTGGGAACATGTTTTTAAGAATTCATAAATGTTAACATTTTGTCATACTCATTTCAAGCTTTTTAAAATAAAATAACTTTTAAAAATCATTAAATTAAGTCCTCTTATACTTCTTCCTAATGCCATTTCTCTTCCTCCCTACCCAAGGACAGTTACTGTTATAATTGTGGTCTTTCCAATCCCTGAGTTTATACTTTATTAGATGTATTTATGACTGTAAACAATAAATAATATAGTTTTGTATGTTCTAGGTACATTTATATAAGTGAAACAATTTTGTATGCATCTTTCTAAAACTTGCTTATTTTATTCTCAATACCACGATTATAAGATCCATCTCTAGATCATAATTTTTGTGTTTTAATGGCTTCCTGGTATTTAAGTATATGAGTATACCACATTTTATTTATTTGTTTCTCTATTAATGGACATTTAGATTGGGATTTGTTTTTTGCTATTTTATATGCTCTCTGAATATCCTGTACATATCTCTCCATGCATGTATATAAGAATTTGCCTATATATGGCTGTAAGTGACATTGCTGGAGAATGTGGCATGTACATTTTCTGTTTTATTAGAAATGGGCAATTTGCCTCCAGTGTGGTTCTATTAATTTCCCCCAAACCTTGGCATCACTTGGTATTGCTTACTTTACATTTTTGCTAATCTGATGGGTGTGAAAAGTTGTCTTTCCGAGATTTTCAGAGGCTGTGGAACCAATCGCTTCTCAGCAACTAAAAATGATTTTGAGAGGAGCTGGGTTTTTAACCTAGGGGCCGTTGGTTCCCATTTCTAATAACCTTTTCTGTTATTTAATTTCAAAGATGTGTGCTTATCCAGGATGTACAAAGTTGTTTTGGAATACAACCGCTCCTAAATTCTCTGTTCCAGGATCTGTCATGAAGAAAACCCTATATCCAAAATATGAGGTAACATACTGAATGAGTTTTCTCTATTTTTGTTATTATTATTTAATAATTAAATTGTCTAATTGATTATGACATTAAATTTTTCTGAACAGCTGTTATGTAGATTGTCAGGCAACTATTGCCATAATTAGGATTGATTGGATGGCACTATAGAAATTATTTGTATATATATTTAAATAATTAATAATGTATTATTGTATATATGTATAGATATACCTATATGCCTATAAAATTATAATTTTATATATTCCTATAACTATAACTATAATTTTATATATTATATACATTTTAAAATATTATACTTATCCATGTTAAGAAGAATATTGTTTTCTTTTTGAAAGGATATTTTATTTGACTGAGAATTCAAGATATAAAACCACTTGGGTTGTTTAGAGGATTTTCATGGTATTTTTCATTTGCTTTTAAAAGTGCATTTTTAGTTAATTTAATGTTTAAAAAGTTTAACACTACCCAAATGTAATTATTAATCTTTTTTCTCCCCTTAAAGAATGTTTGCTTACTCTGATTTTATTTTATACTGATTATTTTAAAAATAAGAAAAATTAAGAGAGGAAAAATAAAATCATCTATTGTTCTTATCCCATAGACAATTACTGCCTACTTTTTGGTCCATTTTCTTTCATTTGTAAAAATTCTTCTTCCTCTACTTCCTCCTCCTTTCTTCTTTTCCTCTTCTTTCTTAGTTTTTCCTCTTACAGTAATTCAGTGATGAGCATCATTGTGCATACTTTTAGTGGTATGTAGGACTATTTCATTTGCACAGTATTTTAGGCAGCTTGCTAAAACACACATATCAGAAAAGTATAAAACAAAAAGTTAAAGAAATCACGGGGAAAGTAAAACAAGAGTAATAGTGTAATAAAGCCAGAGGTAAGATTAATTCAAAGAAATCAGTTTGTATATGCTGTTGCTTGAAACAGGGTCATGAAGCCCTTAGCTTCCTTGCAACCAAGGCAGGGATGGAATCAGGTTTTTGTGCTTTTTAACTTATGAGTTTTCTTTTGTGTAAGACTTTGACTTTATTTCATAAATTTTTATTTATAGTATCTTTGTTTATTTTCTAAATTATTTTTATTGTAATTTTCATTTTCTTTTTGATACGCTACTTATGTGAGAAAGCATTTAAAATTTTTTTAATTTGTTGGAATTATTTTGTTTAAATTTTATTCTTAATTCTCATTAACATAAGCAGATGTTTGAGAAGTTCTGTCCTGGTGATTTTAATCTTGAAAATGAGCCACATGGGTGACCTGAGACCAGGGTGGATAATGATGAGCTGAAAGCTGTAGTGGAAGTGAATCCATCTCAACCTAGGTGTGAATTAGCAGCAAGGTTTGATGTTACTATTCCAACAATATTGGACCATTTGAAACAAATTGGCAAGGTAAAGAAGCTGGATAGATGGATTGAGCATGAATTAAACAAACCTCAGAAGAGAAATTGTCTTGAAGCTTACCTTTCTTTGCTGTCACGACATAAAGGCAAACCATTTCTATACCATATTGTTACGTGTGATGAAAAATGGATTCTTTTTGACAGTTGCAAGTGTTCAGCACAATGGTTGGGTAAAGATGAAGTGCTGAAACACAGTCCAAAACCAAATATTCATCAAAAAAAGCTATGGTGTCTGTCTGGTGGTTGAGTGCTGGTATTGTCCACTACAGCTTCATGAAACCTGGGCAGTCAATTGCAGAAGATGTCTACGGCAACCATTTGGATGAAATCATGAGGATGCTTGTGATGAGCAGCCGAGATTGGTCAATGGAGACAGGTCAATCCTCTTACAAGACAATGCTCAACCACATGTTGCACAAACAACTCTGCTGAAATTACAGAGGCAGGACTTGGAAACTCCCTGTCATCCACTGTATTCACCAGACCTTGCACCAACTGACTACCACTTCTTCCAGGCTTTGGACCACTTCTTGCAAGGAAAAAGATTCAATTCTCAACAAACTGGAAAACGCCTTTGGCGATTTCATTGCCACTTCTTCTCCAGCTTCTTCGCTGCTGGCATAAACAAGCTACTATTATGATGGCAAAACTGTGTCAATGATAGCTTAGGTGCATACTTTAATTGTACTACTTCTTGTTTGAGATATAATAAACTACACTTTTGATTCAAAATCAGACATTTCATATTTAATGACCTAATACATACATAATTTACCATCTTTACCATTTTTAAGTGTACAGTTCAGTGGTAGGTAATAAATACATTTATATTCTTTCCCTTTCTGCCCCCTTCCCAATTAGATTGGTGAATTCCCAATTAGACTGATGAATATTAATTTGCATAAATAGGTGTGGCATCCATGGACATGTTATACTCACATCTCTTTCAAGAAAATCTTCTCAGAAGAGCGTACTTGACTGCCAGCCTCCAGCTGTTGCCCTGTAGCTCTGCCACATACTCCAAGGCCATGCTTCCTCAGGGCTGTCCCCGGCTAGTTACTCATCACAAGGTGATTGCTAGAGCTGACCCATTGCTGTATGATGTGGGATTATTAATACTGTCATGGGCAAGTTTGGCTCAGGGACCTCTCATCTGCCTGGCTGATCTGCATGATCTGAAGCTCTTCCTATACAATCCTTACTCTCTCATTTCCTTTCACAGATGTCAGATCTGCATCATGGCCTGAAGGCCCCTGCCTACTGTTGCCCTGTCTCCTTTTATCCTTTTTTGGTGGCATCTGCTTCTATTTGAACTGACCCAGTTAGGGAGTCTGTAATACGAGTACAATATTTTTTAAAGTATATGTTTGTTTACAAAGTATGTTCATGTATTTTCCTGTTTCTGTTTATGGTAAAGTGTGAATATATAGAACTGAGAGTAGGCAAAATTGTCTGAAAAGAAGTAGGAATTTTAGCACGAAGAATTGGGGAGAACTGGCGATTATGGAATAACCTATTAGAATGGTGGTCCAAAAGAAAATTGGTACTGGTGGTTGTTCACTCCCAATTCCTAGGAGAAAAATGATCCAACAGGACTTTCTGGCACAAAAACATGGCTCAAGCTCACCTGACATTTTCTATTCACCAGAACTGGCATCAGATCTTTCTTCAAAGACTCTTGGTTCATATGAATGGGAAATGCTATTTAGATAGAAAGATCTGCGTGCTACGATTTTTTAAAAGCAAATTTAACCTGTTTATATGTATCATGATTACTTGCATTTTTTAAACTCTGACTTTTGTTTTATTTTCTTCTTTTATTATTTTTCTTAAACATATATTTTTTGGTTGTTCCTTTTTTTAAAAAGTACAATGCAGTGGTCTGAATATAATATATTTTGATTTTACATTTCATGGTTATTTAAAAAATATCTAGCATGTATTTGAGCACATCAAGTATTAATAAGAATCTATATCCTTCCTTCCATAAAGGACAAAGACTTTAAAATATTTTACTTTACTCCTGTCTGCCATCTGCCACATTTGAAGCCATTAAATATTTTAATTCCTGATAGATTATAATTTTTACCATATGCATCAACAATTACACAGATTAAGCTATGTTTTATTGACTTATTTTCTTACCACTATTTCTTCTATCTTACATCATTCCCTTTCTTCTAATCATTTTTGTTTTGCTTATTATATTTTTGACTAAATCCTTTCTGGAGAGGTCTGTGGGTGGTAAATTTCTGGAGTTCTCATATTTGTGTGTGCATATATATATGTGTGTGTGTATATATATATATATGTATATATATATATACACACACACATATATATATGCACACACACATACATACATATTTTGCCCTACCTGTTACATTCCAATTTGACTTGGCATAAAATTCTATTTTTCTAATTATTTGACAGGCAGCATCTAGTATTGGTAATAAGTAGTCAGATGCTGTAATTCTTCTATTTCATACCACTTGGCACATCATAGGCTTGTTTAAAGTGAAGAGTTAAATATTTTTACATTTCATTTGTTTATTCATTCATTCATCATGTAAATACATACTGATCACCTCTATGTGCAAGCCACTGTTCTAGAGGCTAGAGATGCAGTAATGACAAAACACATTTTGTCATGGAGCTTATATTCTAGTATGAGGGACAGATACAATAAACATGTACAGTTGATGCTTGCTGTTTTTGGTAGTTCTGTTCTATAAAGTCACCACAAACACTGAATTAGTGACTACTCAACTGCCACTCCAAGCGGAAGTAGGTTAGGGTCCTGCGAGCCTCTGGTTTTCATCAGCTGATCAATATGCAACCTTGTTTTGTGAGTTTTTCTATTTAAAGACACCTTATTTAATATATATTGTTGATTCATTACCACTGAACTCATGGCCAAAAGCACTATAACTCATGCCTGAGAGAAGCTTGTTCAACATATTTATTTTTTCTGTAAGATATATCTCAGCCTTCTTTGATTTAGGAATACTAGCCAGCACTTCAACACTATGCTTTAGGGCCACTTTAAAGAGCAAAATCATGAACAAAAAGCACAAAAATGTGAAAAAGTGACACTATATAGTCCAGGAAAAGGACCCTTGTTTATAGCAGGAGAGCTGAAATAAGAAGGCAGAGTGACACTTTGTTCAACCTCAGTGGGGTGTTAAAATATTTCACTGTGGTATAAATTTCTCTATGTCTTCTTGTCATTTTGTCAATTTTTGCTTTATATATTTTGAAACCATGTTATTAGATGCATACAAATTAAGAATATAAACTTTGTGAACTGAAACTTTCAATTATGAAATGACCTTCTTTATTTTAGTAAACACTTTTACCTTAAAGTCTATCTTTGCTATTAATACATTGATGCCGGTTTTACTTTATTTAAATATTTGTTCCCTTATACTTAACTTTTCTGGAGTCTTATATTTTATTTTATTTTATTTCTATTTATTTATTTATTTATTTGTTTGTTTATTTATTTATTTAGAGACAGAGTCTCACTTTGTTGCCTGTGCTGTGGCGTCAGCCTAGCTCACAGCAACCTTAAACTCCTGGGCTTTAGGGATCCTACTGCCTCAGCCTCCCGAGTAGCTGGGACTACAGGCATGCGCCACCATGCCCGGCTAATTTTTTCTATATATATTTTTAGTTGGCCAGATAATTTCTTTCTATTTTTTTTTTTAGTAGAGACGGGGTCTCACTCTTGCTCAGGCTGGTCTCGAACTCCTGACCTCGAGCGATCCACCCGCCTCGGCCTCCCAGAGTGCTAGGATTACAGGCGTGAGCCACTGCGCCCGGCCTGGAGTCTTATATTTTAGATATGTCTTTTATAAACAACATGTGATTAGATTAAAACAAATCTATACATTTGGGTGATTTTTTAATTTTTTAGTTGAACCTATTTAAAATTTATATCTACTTTAATTTTGTTCTTTTTAGTTTCCACACCTGTTATATATATTTTTTCTTTTTCTTATATTCTTGACAATTATTTGGGTTTATTGTGTTTTATCATATGTACAGTTGACCCTTGGACAACATGGGGGTTAGGGACTCTGACCCCTAGCACAGTTGAAAATCCATGTATAAATTTGACTCCCCCAAAACTTAACTACTAATAGCCTACTATTGACCAGAAGACTTACTGACAACATGAACAGTAGATTAACATATATTTTGTATGTTATATGTATTATATTAATACACTGTATTCTTACCATAAAAGAAGCCAGAGAAAGGAAAATGTTATTAAGAAAAATCAAAAGGAAAAGAAAATATATTAACTATTCATTAAATGGGAAGTTGCCAGATCTGCCACTCAGATTTACAGCTGTTTTGGCAAACACTCTGAGAACCGGAGCATCTTTGAATACCGGGCTTGCCTTTCCAAGTCTTTTTCTCTTTCTAGATTTTGGCTCATCACCTCTTCATCTTGTTAGCTCTTTCATGCTTTGAAGATTATTTTTCTTATTACATATAGCTCTCTTAGTTGTCCTCAGCAGAATTGCCTATAATGCCATAATTAGAAGCAGAAGTCATAGTCAACTTCTAAGGTAACAAATTGTTTCCATTTTCATCTGCATCCAAGCTTTTATTGCATGGTACCAATTTCAGCAATATCCCTGGAGTGGAGTAGGAGGATTTTTTTCAGTGGAACCATGTAAGCAACACTGTAACTGCCCTTTCAATGCATATTATTTTAGGCAATATTTCGGCAAGTTCCGAGGTTCTAACACATGAGCCTTGTTCTCTTTTTAAAGTAAGCAATCACTTATTGTCAATCTGCTGTTAGTCTGTTGTTTTGATATCTATAAAATATGGTATTAAGGTTTTGTCCTTGTTAAAAGCATCCTTTTAAATATGTAATACCAATTATTCTATCATATTTCAATAAGTTATGTAAGCATAGGACAAAATAGTTCCAACCTCTCTTGTATATCATTTAGTTTGTCTTTGAAGAATAATGATGAAAGTGACCAAGTATCTTTTCTGCTATGTATAATAATTCTCTTACTTTATATAAATATAACATAGGATAGGATTTTTGGCAAAAATTCAATGCTGATGATTTCTAAATCACCATAGATGTCTCCATTGTCAGTGATAATTACATGATACTTCTAAAATATGATTTTTTATTCAATAAATATTTTTAAAATTTGTAATGTTAGTTGTTTGACACCTGAGGATTTTAGCAAACAAATAAAGCAACAGCCTGATTTAATTAATCATGAATCCACCAGGCTGTCAAATTTAGGTCTTCTAGTTTCTGCATATCCAAATTGGTGATTACAAGATAGAGAAGTAATATTTAATAATAACCATAATTATTGCAGCTGTTTACTTTTAGAACAATAAATTTACATATGTAGCTTCATTGATGGATAGAATTCAATGTATAAAGCATTTAAAAAAATTTTCATTCCAATTTACATTTAGAATGCTTGCTTATATTTAAAAATGAATAGTCATGTATTAACAAGAAATCTAGATAATATGTCTTGTTCATAATCCTGATGTTGAGATGCCGAATAGATTCAATGCTAACGTATGAGATAACAGGATCATTGATCACTCGAAAGATTAAGGGTGCCCATTTGGCTAAAGGGCAATACTGAAGCCAAATTGCAGGTTTTGGCCGAATACTAAGGCTGTGGATAGACTTGGATGTGTCTCTGGTAAATGTTTTCTAGAATTCTTCCCCTTTCACCTTTCATATGTTTCCCTTTGGTGATAATGTGCTATGAGGTAACAGTCATCACAGACTTTTGAAAGCATTCTAAAACATAATTTTAAAATATTATCTTTTTATCACAGAGTGTCCAAGCAAGCAGACTTTTAACTGAGAAATTTTCATCTGCAAGCAAAGAAAGTATCATTACTTTAGGTAATTATAGCAAAACAGCTTATCAGGTATGTATAATTTTTGTTCTTAATTGTGGCTTGGTTACTGTATCTGCTTACGGTTCAGAAATTATTTCTAGTAATCCCAGAAATTATTTCTTGGTGCTTCCTCATCCTGGGAAATGGCTCAGACCATTCAATGGTATCTTTGCTAAGGATACATTTCCTTTTTCTCAAATACGCTGTTTTTATGACACTCAGAAGATGCTATTCATTAATCAATAACAGGACCTCTGCTGTGAGCTTTTCTAAAATTTCCAGTTTTTTCACTCATTCTTGCCTAGGTCTTAAATGATCAAAAGAACTTATATATGATTCTTTTCATCAAATGGGGAAGCTGTTTATGGCCACGAAGCAGAGTAAAACCGATTGTTCTAAATGGAGATTAGATGCATATTCATGATTTTAGTATCACTACAGTGCATCCAAGTCAGCTTATCAAGTAATAAACACAATTGGGGAGAGAAGATAGAGATTGAGGGAAGAAGAGAGCTATTAAATTTATATAACTCACTTAATAATGGCCTGAACTTAATGGGGGACAAACAGGAAGTGGTTTTATTTTTCTCTCACTTGTGCCTTCAACCCACTACACCCCTTAATGGTATCTTGGGGTGCTGAGTGCCACATAGTAGAGAGTCTTACTGCCCTGGGACAAATCAAACTCCTAGTCAGTTAGCTGGGTTAAATATGTCCCTGTGCCTCCTGCTTTGCTCACATACAGTCAAGGAATACTTTTTTTGGGGGGGGGGGGGTAATGTTTTAATATAGGTCCCTCTTTTGCTGCTTTTTTTATAGTACTTATCAAATATTTGTCCTTCTGTATGATTGATCTTTTTATTCCTTACCAGCCTGGGGTCATATCATTCATATTCACTGTTTTAGCCACAACACCTAGAGCAGTGACTGTCACTTAAAAATAATCGAATCAACAAATAACACTTTTCTAATTTGGATTGGATGCCATTTGCACTTTCTAGACTATTGCGGTAGCACTACTTACACCTACTTATTGGATATTCCCATTTTTAGTAGCTGCTTCTCGCAATCCATCCTGCTATATTCTCTTTTTATCATATTATTTTAAATTTGAAAAATTAATAAACATTTTGATTTAAACATAAGGATTTTATGTTGGCCATTGAAACAAGTGTAATATGGCTTTTGATAATAGGAATTTTGATGATTGCTTATCCTAAGTATATTTTGTGTTAACTTTAGTTTTTGTTTTTGGTAATTGTATTATCCCCAAATTTAGAAGATTCATACTATTTCAACTTCAGCTGTCTTTTTTTTATTTCAAAATTTTAAGGGGGTACAAATGTTTTTGGTTATGTGGATCGCTTTTGTAATGCTTGAATCAGGGCTATAAGTGTGCCCATCACTCAAATTTTGTTCATTGTACCCATTAGGTAGGTCTTTACCCATTCCCTTCTCCCACCTCCCCCTGATTGATTTTCACTGAATTTTACTTCCCTCTGTGCACATCTGTGCTCATTGGTTAGTTCCAATTTAATAGTGAGTACATGCGGTGTTTGTTTTTCCATTCTTTAGATACTTCACTTAGGATAATGGTCTCCAGTTCCATCCAAATTATTGCAAAAGTCATTAATTCATTCTTTTTATGGCTGAGTGGTATTCCAGTAACACATACCACATTTTGTTAATCCACTCATGAATTGATGGGCACTTGGGTTAATTCCACATCTTTGCAATTGTGAATTGTGCTGCAATAAACATTCAAGTACGATGTCTTTTGATAAAATGACTTCTTTTTCTTTGGGTAGATACCCAGGGGTAAGATGGCTGGATCAAATGGTAGGTCTACTTTTAGTTCTTTGAGGAATCTCCATATTGTTTTTTGTAGACGTACTAATTTGCAGTCCCACCAAGAGGATATAAGCATTCCTTTCTCTCTGCATCCACACCAGCATCTATTGTTTTTGGACTTTTTAGTAAAAGTTATTCTAACAGGGGGTAGGGTGATATCTCATTGTGGTTTTAATTTGCATTTCCCTGATAATTACTGACACTGAGCATTTTTTCGTATGTTTATTGACCATTTGTCTATCTTCTTTTGAAAAGCTTCTGTTCATGTCTTTTGCCCCCTTTTAATGGGGTTGTTTGTTTTTTTTTCTTGCTGATTTGGTTGACTTCTTTGTAGATTCTGGTTATTAGCCTTTTATCGTATATAAATATTTTCTCATGTTCTATACATTGTCTGTTTACTCTGTTGATTATTTCCTTAGCTGTGCAGAAGAAGCTTTTCAATTTAATTAAGTCTCATTTATTTTTGTTGTTGCTGTAATTGCCATTGGGGCACAGAGAATTTATCACTAAGACATCCTGCTATATTCTTAAAACACAGGTATGATTGCATCACTCATGTCTCAACAAACTTAATAACTCCATCTACCAAATAATGTCTGAGTATTTAAGTCTCATAACCTGGCCTCAACTCTATGTTCTTTCCCATTATACTTCTACTTCTGTGTAATCTCCATGTACTCTGTACTCTGCCTACACCAGGCTCCTTGTGGATTAAAATTATTGGCACTTTGACACTTTTCTGTGCTCACTTAGGCTGATCCCTTGGCTTGGGATGTTCTCAACCCCTTCTCAGCCTATGGAAATGCTGCTGCCTTTCATATACCTGCTCTTCAAGCTGGTCTATCCAGGATCCTCCCCTTTCAGCACTGATCCCTCCCTCTCCTGCATTCTCTTTGCACCTGATTTGTGTCATCTGGGAAGTCATTGCCACAGTCATTTTTGAACATAGATATTTCTTTTTTGCTATTTGTACTATTATGCTGTTTGAGGGCATGAAACGTCATTTTCTTGGTACTTTCCATTCTAGTATAGTAGTGCTTTCCAACTCTTAATTCACACCAATAACACCAGTCTGGGTGCTATTGCAGTAAGTTGTAATATTTGTGTGGTCCCCTGGAGTGAAAGGTCAAGGTTGCTCATGACTAGAAGTGACTGTCCAGGGGAGAGTAGCTGCCCCAGGTCCAACCAGTGCAGCTCCATGGTTAAGGGGATTCATGGCTCAGCATATCTATTGTACATTCGCACACACCAGTGCCACTCACTCCAGCTGGGAAGCTTTGCATTATAGCACCTCAGACATAGCAGGGTTGTTATATCACATTGAGTTTTTAAAAATAATATGGTTTTCATTATACACTTTTCTAAATTAATTGATGGCTTTTAAGTTCTGCTCCTCTCTATGAAGTCAGTGATGTTGAAGTCAGTAAGAACCTGTATTTTAATTAGTATTTCTGTGTTTCATTAATTTACAGAAACAGTGATCATTAGCCAACTGTCATATGATGTTTTAGTTTACAAATAGTATCTATGCTTAATGTATATTTTTCATTTGATTATTTCACAGTCTTTCTTGCTAAGAAAGTCTAAATCATCTGAAAATATCCAAAAATGTTTGAGTACACAACCTCCACAATTAAAGGTATCATAATTTTTTAGCTTTTACTATCTAAAACAAATGTTTATGTTTCTAGGAAAAACTCTTATGGTTTTTTAAAAAACATGCATATATATACTCTATATTCTATTCTCTAGTCTAATTACATACTGAGTTATGTATATATTAACAGTTATTTGAGACAAGGAGAGTATAGTGCATATATATATTCTATATTCTATTCTCTAGTCTAATTACATACTGAGTTATGTATATATTAACAGTTATTTGAGACAAGGAGAGTATAGTAAGTCACAGGGAATCAATATTTCTATTGTACTTTAGTATTAAATATATCTTATGGTATATAACTTGTATGAAATTGTTATGTTTGAAATTTGGGTCTGAATTCACTATAAAAAAATCTCTATAACATTATTATTTATTATCAAAAAGAAATCCAGTTAACTTATTCACAATAGTTCAATAGGTAGAGAATGCTATATCAAAGGATTAGAATTGATTTATCTTTTATAAGTAATGAGTATTATTAAAGTTTCAAGTATTAATGTATAATTATTAAAAATTATTTGTTACAATAAGGCCGGGCACGGTGGCTCAGCCTGTAATCCTAGCACTCTGGGAGGCCGAGGCGGGTGGATCACTCGAGGTTAGGAGTTCGAGACCAGCCTGAGCAAGAGTGAGACCCTGTCTCTACTAAAAATAGAAAGAAATTATCTGGCCAACTAAAATATATATAGAAAAAATTAGCCGGGCATGGTGATGCATGCCTGTAGTCCCAGCTACTTGGGAGGCTGAGGCAGTAGGATCAGCTTAAGCCCAGGAATTTGAGGTTGCTGTGAGCTAGGCTGACGCCGTGGCACTCACTCTAGCCAGGGCAACAGAGCGAGATTCTGTCTCAAGAAAAAAAAAAATTATTTGTTATAATAAATAATAGTATTATTAAAAATTAAGTTGATTTTGTAATGATTAGATAAAATAAATATGTAATAGGCTGGGATTCTTTACCTAAGCTTACAAATATTGAATTGAAAGTTATTGTAGAAAATATTTGAATAGTACTGTATAGAAACTCAATGTTAAGTACTTTTGAAAATAGACTCAAATTAATTTTAATTTGATTTAAGACATTTTAATAGTTTTTGCCCATTCTACCAATTTTTTTTTGCATTAAATGTCAAAGTACAGCATGTACTTTATTTGGATATGTAGACAGCATTGTCTTCAATTAAAAATATATAAAGTCATAATTAATGCATATCTACTTTATGATATTATTTATATGTATCTAATGAAATGTCATATGACCAACAAAATTATTGTACTTTGCTTTAACTAACCTTTATTAACTTTATAAGCCGACTTTTAAATGACCTTAAGAATGCATGATTTCTAAATTTATCAATAAAGTGACCAACTACTTTAATAGAAATTGTAACTGAATTAATTTTAAATGGACAACTAAATAGATTTTATATATTTTTTCTATCTCTTTGCTTCCTTATTAAGAGAGTAAAATCTGTAGCTAACTTGAGGAAGAAGGAGAGCATAGCTGTATTGGAAACCAAGGATGACATGCAAAGCAGTTTGAAAGAAGTGATGTTTCAGAAAGCAAAAGAGTTGGAGCATCAGCTCACTAAGCAAAGTAAAACTGAGGAGCCCATTCCTGTGAAAGAAAATATAGATGTCATCTTGGATGATATGCAAGAAAGACACGATGGGAGAGATATCTCTCTCTCTCTTATTGAAGCATCTAGAAAAGCTGGCATTAGTTACATTGTTTATCCCAGGAAAAAGAAGACGAAATCGAAGAAAGGATTGAAATTCCAAAAACTTATAATTGTGTGTGAAGAATTATCCAAGCCTCCAAAATCTCTTAAAAGGTCTTGTTTAAGCAATGTTTTTTATATTAATAGTTGAAGAAACATATTATGGTTTTGGCCTTAATGTTATAGTCTCATCCAATGCAGTTATTATTTTGTTCAGCACTGAAAATATGCTGAACTCTTAGCTAAAGGACTACCTCCCTGGCTAGGGCCAGCAGCCACTGATTCAGGGCCACCTAAGTAGAGGAGGTATGTGGAAGGCTGAGGGACTGTGATGGTTGTGCTTCCATGAGTGGGTTCGGGAGTCACAGCTGAGTGATTTTGGGAAGTGCTTAAATCAGGTCTGTTGTAGCGTGTGAGGCAATGTTACAGTGTAGCCATTGAAATATATTTATGCAGGAGAGGACTGAGTGTCTCAGATAGAAGGTCTGACAACCCTTCAGCCAGTCTCCTTGGTCAAGGGAAGATAAGTGGAATTTAGAGATTCAAAACTGTCACCCTCATTCATGTCTGCTCTCATGTTCACAACCCATATTTCAGTTTCCTATTTCTTTCTTTAATAGCTTTATTACCTTAGTGCACAAGGTTTAGAGGGCTTAGACATTTAATAGGTACTGCAACTACTCTTTGGTCTGAAAGAAGCAGTTAACCGACTACATAATTTTTATAATCATTTTTATTGTCCTAGTTATTAAATGTTAGCTACTTGATCTCCCAGTGCCTTGCCTTCTACCTGAACACCATTCCCTGCTAACACAGGGGATTATCTGAGAAGTTTTGATACCACTACATTTCACCCTGGCAAGGAGCTTATCCTAGAATCCTTTGTATGTGTGTGTTTCCTGCATCCATCTCTGGTACTATTACTTTATCCATCAAGGTCCCAGTAGCAAACGGATAGGATAGTTCTGGGAGGTCATGATAAAGGGGCAATTTACAAAGATATCAGAATATAGGGAAACCACAAATGATAATGCAGTATCCACAGACTAAAAGTTGTAAAGCCATTTTTTACCCCTGCGTTAGAGAGGACAAAAAGAGGGAGTTATTACTAGAACTTGGAAGAAAGAGCTGTATAGAAAGAGTTTTCTTGAAATCAGGAATGATCTTTGGTCAAAGATTATAGCCAGTTTGAGGAAACTGTTCATGAGTGAGCCAGAGGAATAAATACCTTGACTTCTTCCCTCTCGTCCATCCCTCTGTTGGGGTTCCTAATTGCATAATCTCTATGAGAAAAGAAGATAGAACAAGGGATCCTATGGATGTGGTCTGTACAGATCAGTGTCCCAGGGCAGAGAGCAAGGTGGAGAAAGGTAGAGATGAATGCGCAGGTGCAAACAAAACATATCTGGCACATAAAGTCTTTCTAAGGTGACATTTGGTCAGGAGTGTCAACTGAGAAGGAGCCCGCAAGTAAGAAGGCTAGAAAGGGCGGTGGTCTTGAGGCTTGCTCAAGGATGATGTGCCTGGAAATATGGGGTGAGGGGAGAGAGTAGTGATATCAGAGATCTGTGCTGGGGACTCATCATGTGGAATCTTGCAGACTCTGCTGAAAAGCTTGATTTGCATTCTGGGTACTACGGGACGCTCTTGGAGGGAATGACATGATCTGATTTATATTTGGACAAAAACCATGCTGACTGCCATGTGGAGAACGGATTACACAAAGTGCAAGAGTAGAAACAGAATTAAGAAGTTTCTGTACTCTCAGCAGAATAGATATGGCAGCTTGCACTCGAATGTGGAAAACAGTAGAGTGTGTAAGAAAGAAATGAAAGGGAAGGAAATGGATTTTTCTTACTTTTATTTTCCTAGTGTTTAGCACTAGGTCTTTCTCGCAGTAAACACTCATTAAGTATGTAGTGATGAGGTTAAAATTTTTGTTTCTTCCAATAGAATGTGTTTATCCTATCCCCTGTGGCTAGTACCAGCCATATACTAAATGTTACTGAATGAAAACTATATTGCAAATGGAAAATTTGAGAAGAGTAACCCTAGACTTGTAGCATTTGAGAGCATGTTAGGTATTATCTAATTTGACAGCCTACTAAGAAGAGTGAAGTTTGGGAGGTTTATTTGGTAGTCTGCCCTGTAGTCAACTCCTTTCTTTTTCCCACTTCCTCAAGTTCATGTCCTCTTCAACCTCTTGGATGGCATTTTCTTTCTCACATCTGTTTACTTCCTTAATTCTCCATTGTACTTCCACTGGTGGGTGGTGTGTTGGGGGTGTAAATTAAACCTGAAAGGAGCACTGAGCCCATTATTTTGGTACTCTAGGGAGGCTACATCTTTAAAAACAGTCTTTTGCTTTCATAAACTCTGCAGAGATTCTTCATAAACTGTTACAATTTTAATGAATGCAAAGGAGCACTTGGGCTGCATAAAATTAGCATGTAATTTTATTTCAATAACAGAGAAATAGTAATTTTGTGTGTGGCTGAGTTGATTTATTGATTAGAAAGATAATTATATTTCTGTAATTAAAAAAAAATCACTCTTTTAAAAACTAGATCAGCATCGCATGGAATACTTCCTGAACAGAAGAAATATTTGCTCAAAGTTCCATTATATGAACGTCAAATACGGTGTCCCAGCTTACCTTTGTGTTTAAATTTTGAAAAATTTGTCCAAAGTGTGGGAGGAATTCCAGAAAACACTGATCCTCGGACATGGGCTATTGATATGTTCACTAAGTACAAACTTCAGAGGACACCCAGAACAGAGAAAGTTGTTGAAACAGCTATTCCTAAAGACCTGCCTGAAAGAGTGAAAGAACCACAAAAATTAGAATTAAGTGATTCTTTGGAGTCTGGTCTTCCACCAGAAGTCATTAAACATTATGAATCTGAAGTGGTGATCTTGACTGAAGAAATAAATAATAAAAAAAAATATCCTGCATTTGCATATTGTAGGCGTGGAGCTATTTTTAGGAAACTGGGAAAGTTACGGAGTGCCATGAAAGATCTACAGGAAGTAAGTTTTATTATATTTAATTGAAATAGAAATATTCACCATTTATCTTGCTTTTAATTATATAGTAATTTTTACTGGAATTTTGAACAATGAATATTTATTATATAATGTGGGATTGTGATAATATGATTATTTGCATTTTCAAATAATATTCAAAGCACTAGATGTTTGTCAGATTGGGAGGTTTTATTTTATGCTATATATGTACAAAGCCACTGGGATCAATAGGATTTCAAAAATTTATTTGGTAGGATATCTTCCTTTAACAAATCAATTTTAATTGAATTTATACATATATTTCCTAGGCTATACGCTTGGAACCATTGTTTCTCAATGCCTATTGGCACCGACATTTAATTTATCTTTTTCAAGACAAGATTAATGAAGCTTTGGATGACTTGAATTATATAAATAAATATAATAAAAATAATGCAGGTGGGTTGTCTGTGGAGACAGTTATAGTACCTATATCTTTACCTTGCCTTTGTCATGTATTGGTATTATAGAGATACATAAATCAGGAGATGTAAGTCCTGAAAAAATGGTTGTGACTTTCCAAATTTTTTACTCTTGTTATTATAAATTCAAGGCTCATTCAATCCCGTATTGTTTTCAAAATACTCATCATGGTTTGAAACATTAATTTCTTGATATATATTTCAGTAAATTGGTTCCTTACTGCATATCTCACAAGAATATAAACTTAAAATTTGTAGTTACAAAAGTTATTTAAAAATCTTTTCTTGACCACAAATCTCTGAATTAGAATTGTAGTATACCTAGATCTTCTTGGTGGGATGAAATATATACCTTTTCTCTTATGTACCATCCTCTAACCCACTTGAACCATTAGACATAGAACTTTCTAGGAATGTGAAGATGTCATATTTATCTTTGTATCCCCAGCACCTACAACACACCCATAGAATATAATATAAGTTTGCTAGATGTTTTTAACCTATGTTGATCTCTGTCTGCTAAAAATTCATAAAATTTTGTGCCATCAAAACCTAACTTTTTGCTATGATCATTATAAGATTATAAAACATTTTAGACATATAAAAAGGTAAAAGGTAATTTTTGTTGCTTCAAATTAAATGTACTTTTAACCACAAATGAGTATTTATCCAGCCTTTAAGAACAAATTTGGCATTGTTGAAATAAAAAATTAAATAAAATGGTTAAGAAAGTATAACAGAGTAAATTATTCTAAGCCTACATTTTTGGAGAGACAGATTAATCTTCTAAAATTTTCATGGTTAACGAAAGAATTGTAACACTAATTTTACCTTTTTAATCTTCTTTAGAGGTCTATTTGTCAAAGGCAGAAATTTTCAGGGGAAAAAAAGACATTACTTTGGCAATTCTAAACTATACCCAGGCAATTAAGTGTAGGCCTACAGATGCTGATATCTATTTCCGGAGGGGCGAAATGTTTGAAATGACAAACAAAGTACTGGCCATTGATGACTTTACTAGGGTAAGCTTTATCTCATATAATGCTGCCATTTATATATTTTAAATCATGATATTCTCATGCTAATAGTATAGCAAGTTTTTAAAAGTCTTTTCACATATATAATCAGTTAATTTATTATAGGTTAGCAGCTAGAGTTTTCATTACTGTAATTAATATTTATACTACATTACTTTTTAAAATTATTGTTGAATGAATAGATTCACATCAAAGAGTTGAGTTTGGGGGCATGGAGACAACTATGAAGGGGTCTCAGTTTTTCCAGCTCTCTCCTCTTAAACCATGAATCAGTGGTTAAAGAAGCCTTTGAAAATTGTTTCTTCCCTTCAAACAATAGAGAAAACTGTTTTCTACTTGTTAATTTTTGAACAACTGTTTCTTTTTTGCAGGGAACCTATCTGTTCTCAGAGAAGCTGTGATTACTGATTCATTAATCCATTCATTCATCACTCACAAATATTTATTTACTAAGGCACTGCATAAAGTAGTGGATATACATATCATTACAAATTATGATGAGTGCTATGAAGAAAATAAGGATGCTGGTCGAGTAATTTATATTTGGTTGCAGGATGTCAGGGAATGTGAGGACACGAACTTTTAGCTGAACTGTACGTTGAGACTAGAGTCAAGGCAAAATATTTCCCGGGTTGCAGCACAATTGTAATTCTGATTTCCTGACCTTTAACTCCAAATTTTTAGTCTTTAGTACAATTGAGAATTTAGGAGAAATTATTTAAATAACTTAACTTTCCATGTTCCTGACTGCTCTGTTTCTTAATCCATGGCCGTTTAGCCACTTACTTGGCATTCTTCTGCTTGAAGAGAATATTATATATTTTGTAACTTCTGGTCTAGAAGTGACCAAAAACCCTTTTGAAGATATGCAAATTATCATCTGTTTTTTTCCCCCACCTGACACCAATAGTTTAAAAATAGATTTAATGTAACACATTAGGTCAAACAAGTTTCAAAATCATTAGCTTTTTTGTTTTTTTCTGTTCTAAAAATACTTGCTAACCTCCTTTGTGCTTCAATTCTTTTCCACTACCAATAGGCGAAGAGCTTTATAACCAAGTATGTAATGATTTAGTCTGATCGTTCTGTTGCTTTGTATGTCAATGTGAAATGAATGAACCATGCCAATACTAATTCATTTCTCTTCCCTGTTTTAATGGCCAGATTAATCTATATTTGATTTCATTGAATCAGCCTTGATATAGTCTAATATGTTACATCTTTAATTCAGATAAAATGCTATGATAGAGCCAACAAACTCCACTTTAGTTGAACAATTCACTTATGAATTTTTATCAGCAAAAATTTCAGTGGACAAAAGTCTTGGCTTCTTGTATATACTGTTTGTTTTTTCTCTTAGAAAATATTGCCCCTCTAGAATTTGATGATGGGTGGATTTTGTAAAGATACATTGTTTAGATGCAAATCTGGAAATTTTGGCATGTTAAAGAGGTTTGCTTTTATGTAATCTGAAGTTAAAATTGTGGTTGTAATTCACTTAACTTGTTATGTGATTACATACTTTTCTTAGTTCTTTTTTCATTATGTGATGTTTATGTACTTCTCCCCACTGCTATAGTGTATTCATTATGATCCCCAAAGAACAGATGCATTATTGAAACGTGGGCTGTTTTATTTTGAAAATGAAAACTGGATTGCAACCATACAGGATTTTACTGCCTTGTTAAATATAAATCCCCAAAATTCTCAAGCAAGGTAAGAATTATTTTAGATGTCTTCTTTGAAATTATAAGATGTATAAATGACAATTTAGAATTGTTCCATTTGTATTTCCTAAATACTATTAACGTTAATCAATTTCTAAAACATTGACTACCACCTATATTATTCATCCTTGCATTTTTTATTTTAGAAAATATTTTATTTTAAAATGTATGGGTTTATTTGTCTTTAAAAAAATTTTCAGGATTAGTTTCGTATAACCAAAAGATTTAGTGTATTGAACATCTTTACAGAAGAACCAGTAAACAATTTCTCACCTGAACTGTGAATTTTTTAAGGTTAGGGTAAGGTGAGAAAAGAAGAATTATTACTTGGAAAAACAGAAAAGGCAAAGGATAGTAATAGCATACAAAGTTTTAAAAGGAAGCTGGACATTTGAGCATCACTGAACTCTTCAGTGACTTCTGTCACTTATACTTTATTGCAAAAATGAATTCCAATCATTTCTGGCCCTGTGTCGCATTTTGTTTTTTGTTGTCACTGAAGCAATCAGTAAAACAAAACCAAAAACAACCTTCTCTGTTTTAGTGAAACCAAGGAGATGAGAAGTTAAAGGGTTTGCCCATGGTTGGGGCTGAGGAATAAAGGGAAGACAGAAGGTGGAGAAACCCTCTAGGTTCTGCTTAGAGAGAATTTAGAAATTGCTTTTTAAGACAAGGTATTTTTTTATTTCAGCACATTATGGGGGTACAAATGTTTAGGTTACTTATATTGCGCTTGCCCCCATCCCTCCCCCCCCCAAGTCAGAGCTTCAAGCGTGTCCATCCCCCAGACGGTGTGCATCACACTCATTATGTATGTATATACCCATCCCCTCCTTCCCCCTCCCATCTGCCCAACACCTGATGAATGTTATTCCTATATGTGCGCTTAGGTGTTGATCAGTTGAAACCAATTTGATGGTGAGTACATGTGGTGCTTATTTTTCCATTCTTGGAATACATCACTTAGTAGAATGGGTTCCAGCTCTATCTGGGATAATACAAGAGGTGCTATATCACCATTGTTTCTTGTAGCTGAATACATGGTATACATATGCCACATTTTATTAATCCATTAATGTATTGAAGGGCACTTGGGTTGTTTCTACATCTTTGCAATTGTGAATTGTGCTGCTATGAACATTTGAGTGCAGATGTCTTTTTTATAGAATGTCTTTTGTTCTTTTGAGTAGATGCCCAGTAATGGGATTGCTGGATCAAATGGTAGATCTACTTGTATCTCTTTGAGGTATCTCCATATTGCTTTCCACAGAGGTTGCACTAGTTTGCAGTCCCACCAGCAGTGTATGAGTGTTTCTATCCCTTTGCATCCACACCAACATTTATTGTTTTGGGACTTTTTGATAAAGGCCATTCTCACTGGAGATAAGTTATATCTCATTGTGGTTTTGATTTGCATTTCCCTGATGATTAGAGATGTTGAGCATTTTTTCATATGTTTGTTGGCCATTCTTCTGTCTTCTTTTGAAAAGTTTCTGTTCATGTCCTTTGCCCACTTTTTGATAGGGTTGTTTGATTTTTTTCTTGTTGATTTTCCTTCGTTCTATATAGATTCTAGTCATCAGCCCTTTTTTGGATGTGCAGCATGCGAATATTTTCTCCCTTTTGTAGGTTGTCTGTTTGCTCTCGTGATAGTTTCCTTGGCTGTGCAGAAGCTTTTCAATTTGATCAGGCCCCATTTATTTATTTTTGTTGTTGCTGTGATTGCCTTTGGGGTCTTCTTCATAAATTTTTTGCCTAGGCCAATGTCTATAAGAGTTTTTCCCATATTTTCTTCTAGAATTCGAATAGTTTCACACTTTAGGCTTAAGTCTATTATCCACTATGATTTGATTTTTGTGAGAGGTGAAAGGTGAGGATCCTGTTTCAGTCTTCCACATGTGGCTATCCAATTTTCCTAGCACCATTTATTGAATAGGGCTTCTTTTCCCCAGTGTATGTTTTGTCTTCTTTGTCAAAAATTAGATGGCTATATGAGAATGGTTTTATATCTGGGCTCTCAGTTCTGTTCCATTGGATACTTCTCTGTTCTTGTGCCAGTACTATCCTATTTTAGTTATTATAGCCTTGTAGTATAGCTTGAAGTCTGGTAAATTGATGCCTCCCAAGTTGTTCTTTTTGCTTGAGATTGTTTTTGCTATACAGGGTCTTCTCTGGTTCCATACAAAGCATAGAATAAACATTCACCAGTGTAAAATCATCTAAAAGCTAAAGGTCAAAGGCCAGATACCACAGTGGCTCAAGAGAGAAAACAAAGCAACAAAGTTCAACTGAACAGGATGAATAGAAATCTGCCCCTCTTATCAATTCTTTCAATAAATGTGAATAGCTTGAACTTACCACTAAAGAAATATGTTAATACTTTTCAACTTCAGAATTTCTATTTGGCTCCATTTTGTAAATTATCTATCAATTGATATCTATCAACATCAATAATTTCTTTAGTTCTTTGTCCATTGTTTCCTTTAGTTCTTGGAGCAGATTTAAAATCTTTTGTCTAGTAAGTCCAATGTCTGGGCTTCCTCGGGGACAATTTGTATTAAATATTTTTTTGTGCCATGAATAGGCCATACTTTCTTGTTCCTTTGCATTGCTTGTATTTTGTTGTTGTTGTTGTTGAAGTGTAGACATTTTGAATATTATAATGTGGCAACTTGGGATATCATATTTACTCTCCTTCCTACATTTTACTGTTGCTGCTTCTCATCATTCATATTTGTTTAATAACTTTTCTGAATTAATTTTGTGAAGTCTGTAATTTTTTTGTCATGTGTGGCTACTGAAGTCCTTGTTCTTTTAGCTTAGTTGTCAGCTAGTGATTTGACTGAGATTTCCTTAAACTCCTGGCACCAAAAAACCAAGGCAAAACTCTCTTAGTCTTTACAGATTGACTCTGTCAAGGTCTTTCTTTAATGTTTATCCAAGCAGTTATTACTTTAGTGCCTTAGCTTTCACCTCCTGCTTGT
The DNA here is from genome assembly GCF_020740605.2 of Lemur catta. NCBI lineage: Eukaryota > Metazoa > Chordata > Mammalia > Primates > Lemuridae > Lemur > Lemur catta. The sequence goes on along the minus strand of NC_059128.1, from coordinate 53,958,412 downwards.
GTGAAGCCTGAATCAACCAGCTTAGGATTTTCTTAGATCTTTTCTATCCATGCTTCTGGCCCTGGGCTTGCATGTGGCCTTCTAGATTCCCCAGAGTATGTGGAAACTTTTCGAAGCTCATATTCCCCAAGTATCTCCTTCCCCAGTTTATTCCTTATCAGACTTTTCATTTTGTCTGTTGCTTGCCCCAACTGTTATCCATTGTTCCAGGTGACAGTAGTTAATACATTTGCCCTTAAATGATTTTGATAAACACCATTCAGGAAGCTACCTCAGCTCTGGAAAAGTTCTGAGGTAGACTAAACAAAGCCAAGTGCTTGTGCTCATCCTTTAGTGATCCACCAGACAGGTCAAAACACACAACCACAATTCTTTGAGAAAAAGGTCCTTATTGCTTCTGTTCATATGAACAACCTGAAGCAGGAATGTTGTTCTCAACGCCACCACTGATCTGGAAATGGCGGATGGTAACAAGGTAAGTTAGAACATCATACAGCTCTTTTTCCAAACTTCAGCAGTTTTCCCTCTTAAGCATTTCCCCAATTGTAAGTTTTTAATTAGATCCCAGTGTTCCAAAAATACTGATTCTGACAGTGTTTTTTTTTCCACGTTATTCATTACTTTTGTGGAAGGATGGAGTTTTGAATTCTCCACTCTGCCATTTTTGCTCCGTCCTAATCTCCAACTTTTTAAAAATTATTACATTGACTTTCACTTAATGATAATTGTAGTGATAATAGGAATCTTCTTATTTTGAATTTAATGAAAATGCCTTTGTGTTTTACCAAAAAATATAATAGTTGGAATTTTTGAGCCATTTATTCTTTAATTATTTTGAGGGAATATACTTTTATTCCTGTTTAAAATTTATTTTTTCCTGTGATCTACTTATAAGATGCTCATATTAGTAGGCTTTATAATTTTGAAGGATAAATGTCATCATATATTTTTGGATGGAATATTATTAAACTGTACTGAATTTTCTTTGTTTTTACTTTTTCTAAAAAAGATTTTTAATCTATATTCATAGTAAGATTGGTCACTAGTTTTGTAGTCAGATTTTGATTTCAGGATTTGGCTATTTTCTCAAAATGAATTAAGTCATCCATCTTTTCTTAGAAACGTATCCTTTAGTATTGGATTTTTTTGTTCTTTGAAAATTTAAAATAACTCACCTCTAAAATTATACCAGCTGGTAGTCATTTGTAGGATAATCTTTTTTTGAAACTCTTTAAAATTTCTCTTATTATTTTTCTGTTTTGGTTGTCTACTTCTTCTTGAGTTAATAGGGAAGAAAGGGATAAAATTGGTTGCAGGAGAAAAATATGGTTAATTTGAGGTATTGTAAGATGGTTCTGTCTTGTGGGGAGCCTTATATGCCATTTTAAAGAATTTGGCCTTATTCCATTAGCAATAGGGGACCATTGGAAGAAATTTTTGAGAAAGGAGATCTTTATTATGTGATAATAAAATCTTGTCACTCCAGAACTAGGAATGGAGTAAAATAGCAGTCTAAGTGTGAACTGATAAGAGGCTGAAGTATTGAGGCAGTAGAAATGAAAGAAGGAACAAATGCAAAAGTCAGTGTGTTTGAATTAACACGACTTAATGGTGTGCTACAAAGGATATTACAAAAGATTTATTCTGTAAGATTTTAAGTTCAGAATCATATATATGTTGAAAACTAATTAGTAATATTCTTTAGCAATGAGTAATAATGAAAAATAAATACAAAGCTTTTTTATTTATTAGAAAATAAGACATTTCTTTTTCCCCTCTATGTGTAGGTTTTTATATTTTAAAAAATATACCATATATGTAATTTTATATTCTGCTTCTTAAACTTCACACTATATCACATCAGATATGCTTTGTGTTAAATTCTTCTAAATTTTCCTTTATTAGGTACAGTGATAATTATTAAATGAATATACTATGGCATTCTTTTTTTTTTTTTTTGAGACAGAGTCTCACTTTGTTGCCTGGGCTAGAGTGAGTGCCGTGGCGTCAGCCTAGCTCACAGCAACCTCAAACTCCTGGGCTTAAGCGATCCTACTGCCTCAGCCTCCCGAGTAGCTGGGACTACAGGCATGCACCACCATGCCCAGCTAATTTTTTCTAAATATATTTTTAGTTGTCCAGATAATTTATTTCTATTTTTAGTAGAGACAGGGTCTTGCTCAGGCTGGTCTCGAACTCCTGACCTCGAGTGATCCACCTGCCTTGGCCTCCCAGAGTGCTAGGATTACAGGCGTGAGCCACCGCGCCCGGCCATGGCATTCTTAATTATTCCCTCATTGATATTTACCACTTTCTTTTTTTTAAAGGTAGGGAAAATTATTTCTTACATGATAAAATATCTTGAGTCTCAAGAGGCTTACTACTTTTAAAAGACCTCCATTATCAGTCTGCCAATATACTGGTTGCACTCTTTTCTCTGAATTACCATTGCCTTCATAATATAACATTCTTGAACACTTATTTATCCTCCCTTTGGATTTATTTTAACATCTTCAGAGCAGGCAATGTAGAAGCTAATTCCTCCTGTTTTTCCTTAATTGTCATTTTTATTTCATTTCTACAAGCTGATACACTTCACATTATTAACTAATTAAAAGTGACTTTTTCAGGAATTGATATAGGTCGATGACAATTTCAAAATTGGAGTAGAGTTAATGAGAGAAGAACCCAATTCACATAACTAATGCAACAGCTTTCCTCCATGAAAGAGCAGACTCTCATTTATCAGGGTATATTTTCGGTACCAGAGAAAAACCCCATAATAAGTTTTACTCATTGGGCCCATTTTTTGCAAAATAGGTTATTTTGTTTTTCTAGGGAACAATTGTGTATAAATTAGTACCTAACACATTTTGGGTATTCAATAAATAATAAAAATAAATAAATATTATATCTAGTTTATTGGCATGCCTCCATGATAAATGCAAGAAACAAAATAAAATTAATAGGCATACAATTAATATATAGAATCTACTTAATAAGTATATAATTATGTATACAATAAAGTATACTTTATTTATAAAAAGTTCATATCCTTTTTGCTACTAACATCATGACTAAACTCTCTTGAGAAGCAAGGATAAATAATAACAAATTGTCATTCCAATGTGAAATTAGTTGTATAGGTTTACCAAAAAGAGAAAATATGTATTTTGCAATACATCTTAAAATAATTTTTTTTCTAGGACATACCGAGGAAGAGCATATTTTAAACAGAATTGTCATAAGCAAGCAACTCAAGATTTGTCTGTTGCAATTCACTTAGATCCTAATAACTGGTTAGCATTTTATTATCGAGCTTGCTTATTTAGAAAAACTAACTCTCTTAGAGCGCTACAGGATTATAGCGTTTCAGGTACGTTGCCTTCAACTGCACTTGTATAGGAATCTGATCTGAAGTTCAGCAGCTCAGTTTCATAGTGGGGAATACTGATGTGGGATCACTAATGTAATATGTTTACTATTATATATATTAATACATTTAAGTATACTTACATAGATATATATAGTATACTTATTCATACACTGAGTACTTACAAGCTATAATGGTTTAGCTAGAGGTGTTTCTAACATGCCCTTTAATGTGTGTGTGTGTGTGTGTGTGTGTGTGTGTGTGTGCATGCATGTGTGTGTGGTAACTGTGGCAAGGGGAGAATATCATATCAAATAAACCTCTTTCTATATATTGAGTTCTGAGGATTTTTTTGGAAACCCAGGTCAATTTCCTAGTCAGTTTGCTAAAATGGCAATAAATTGTCCTGGTGGGCTGTGTTCTATGCCATAGTCTCAGCCCGTGAATTTGTCAAATTCAGAGTTTGTGACCCTTAAACTGAAAATAGGCTTTGAGAATCCTCAGTAGCTAGTGGATGCCAACAATTAAAAATGACCATTTCTACCTTATCCTCAATCAATGCATTCCTGGCTTATATATGTGCCCAGCACAATTCTGGGCATAGAATAAGTGCTTAGTAAACAATCTCCAACGTAATGAATGAGCTCATTCTGCTGACAACATCTAGCCAGAGCCCAGCACTCAAAACCTGGCTATGTTCACCTCGGTGCAAGGTTGTAGAATCCCACCATCCAGGTGAGGCAGTATCTAGAGATTAAGAGAGAACTAGACTCTCACAGGCAAGGAAATCTAAGATGATTGTTACCTGACTGTCTCTGAGTCTATTTGCCTTCTGAGGTCACCCTTCCCATTAAAATTCAAATAAAATAACTCAAACCCCATTCTATGTGCGGAGAGGAGTTTAGTGCCCTCCCCTCTATTTCCAGGGATTCTTGGGAAAGAGACTCGAGGACTCCCGTTCAGTGCTCTTGTCATCTTTGCATCTGATTTCTGCTCTTGGCTAGATTCCCCATCTTTGCTTACCCACTCACTTCTTGTGGCTACTGTTCTCTCTGTTTTGCTTTTTCCCAGGTCTTTCCTTCATTCTCCAATGTAACATTAACACAAGCATGTTGTGTGTAATAATGTGAATGTTAGGGTTCAGAGGATTTAGCACAAACAACTTAAATTTGAAGGTCAAACACCTCGTTTTCCGTAAGTTTATCTGGCACTATCAGTCCTGTCCATATGCCATCTGGCCAAATCCCCTTTTCCCTGGTCTTTCTCAAAAGGCCTCTTGCTCATATTTCTTTCTTCTCCAAGTTTTGGGCTTCTCACTGCCCCTTCCCTCTTTCTAGGTTTCAAATAATAGTTTGAAATTCCTATTATTTAATTATTGAGAGCAGAAAAGCTTGATTTTGGCCTCAATTCTTTTCTATAGGCTAGCTAAACTTTTTAGTTTAATCTACAACTAAAAATGACCCTCAAGATATTTTTCTAAGGTAATAATAATAATGCCTAATATTTATTGGGCATTTCACTACTTGCCAAGCACTGTTCTAAGTACTATATATGGGATATCTCAATTAATATTCAGAATAATGCTATGAGGCAGGTACTATTTTCATCCATATTTTACTGATGAGAAAACCAAAGCACAGAGAGGTTAAGTAACTCTAAATTTTTCCTTAAAAATAATTTTTCTGTTTTTCTAAAGCAACCACCAAAACTGCAGCTGACTTTTTCATTGCTATCCAATCATACTGTGAGTTGAGCCATCAGCACTGCGACTGTAATCACTCGAAGGCAATGTTTTAGTCAAAAACAGACTGTATATATGATGGTGGTCCCATAAGATTATAATGAAGCATATATAGAAACCTGATATATGGCATTTGATATTGGCATTGCAGATCAACTAGGGGAAATGATTGTTATTCAGTTATGGTGCTGGAAGATTTGGTTTTTCATATGAAAAATACACATAAATAAAAATATATGTACCATCTAGGTTTGTGTAAGTACACTCTGAGATATTTGCACAATGACAAAGTTGCCTAACAATGCATTTTTCAGAACATATCCCCGTCATTAAGTGATGCATTAGTGTATTTACTTAATCTGTATGATCATTGCTGATACTGGGTCCATTTCCTCAAATCCAGTACTGTGAATATTTTTTTCCCAGACTATGAACATTATGCAGGTTTTTGGAAAAACTTTCCCTCCTAAGCCACAATGAGCTTGAGAAGCTTAGAAAATATGTGTCAAGACTTGTGGAAAACCAATCCCAGCTACTTGGGAGGTTGAGTTGGGAGGATTGCTTGAGCCTGGAAGTTTGAGGCTTCAGTAAGCTAGGATTGTGCCACTGCACTCCAGACAGGGTGACAGAATGAGATAGCCCCGTCTCTAAAACAACAAAACAAAACAACAACAACAACAACAACAACAACAAAAACCTTATGGAAATCCCATCTAATTTACTAGCATGTTTTTGAAAGTGAAGGGGGAATCAGTAAGGGAGAGATATGAGATGACATCCAGACTGCTTACTGAGAGTCATGCCCCTGAAGTACTAAGAGTAGGTTCTTTTTGCTCTTTGCCTCTGTTATTTGGGAAACGCATAGTCAAATTGTCTGCCTTAATTGCAAGTTCTGCTTGCCTTGATGTAGCCTTTTTGCAGCTTCCCATCTTGACTTGTGTGTGTGCCTGACCTCTGCCTTCTGCTGTGGTCTGGACTAGTACCCATGCCTGTTCCTTGGCCAGTAACAATGGTGCCCTTCTGACTGGTGTTATATTCTAGGCCAGTCTTTGCCATTCACTTGCAATATGACCACGGTCAATGTACTTTGCCCCTTTGGACCTTAATCTCCTGGACTGTAAAGTGAGTAGACCATACCACAGTATCACCAGGATTTCTTCTGGATCTAATGAGTTCATGAACCATAGCCACACTCTTACTAATAAATAAATACATTTTTATGTATAATACTATTTTGTACTCACCAAACAAGAATACTCATTGTAGATATGTTCTATTTTCTGTAATGTTAAAAAAGAATAAGCAATAGGAAGGTTAAAGGCAAAAATATTACTCAGATATGGTTGTTCAAAACCTGAATAAGATATATGTTTTCATTTTTAAGCTCTCATAAATGATGGCTATGAGAATTTTGGTTGTTTTCTACATCGGGGCATAATCTATGCACATCTAAAACTTTGGATGCTGGCAATTTGTGACTTTGAAACTGTTATTTATCTAGAAAGGTATGTTTTCCTTTCTGTACTTAATGATTTCACTTTTGTATAAAATGAAAAAACTGAAATGAAAGAAAAAGCTTCCTTTCCCTTGTCATTGATAACCTAGTAGGAAATTAGACAATTATATAAAGTCATCCTAGAATTAGAATACTACTTCTAAAATTAAGATTACTTCTAAAATAATACCCATTCTCAACATCTATTTGGCTCAGGTGCTTTTACAAATTTTACAGGTTGAGTGAGTTTGAGAAGAGTTAAATCCATGCCTAACAAATCAACAGTAGGTAATTAAATATGAAATGTCCAATTTCAGAGTAAAAGTTTATTATATCTCAAACAAGAAGCAGTACAATTAGTCAAAGTATGCACCTAAACTATTGACACAATTTTGTCATCTTAATGGTAGCTTATTTATGCCAGCAGCAAAGAAGCCTGGAGAGTGAGTGGTGATAAAATCCCAAAGGGCATTGAGAATTCAATATTTTTTCCTTGCAAGAAGTGGTCCAAAGCCTGGAAGTGCTATTCAGCTGGTGCAAGATCTGGTGAATACAGTGGATGACAGAGAGTTTCCAAGACCAGCCTCTGTAGTTTGAGCAGAGTTGTTTGTGCAATATGTGATCGAGCATCGTCTTGCAAGAGGATTAGCCTGTCTCCAGTGACTAATCTTGACTGCTTAATTGCAAGCATCCTCATGATTTCATCCAAATGGTTGCAGTAGACATCTGCTGCAATTGATTGACCAGGTTTCATGAAGCTGTAGTGGATAATACCAGCACTGGGCCACCAAACAGACACTATAGCTTTTTTTGATGAATATTCCGTTTTGGACTGTTTTGGCACTTCATCTTTATCCAACCATTGTGCTGAATCCTTGCAATTTGTCAGAAAAAATCCGTTTTTCACCACACGTAACAATATGGTGTAGAAATGGTTTGCCTTTATGTCATGACAGCAAAGAAAGGTAAGCTTCAAGACAATTTCTCTTCTAATGTTCGTTTAACTCATGTGGAACCCAGCTATCCAGCTTCTTTACCTTGCCCATTTGTTTCAAATTGTCCAATATTGTTGGAATAGTAACATCAAACCTTCCTGCTAATTCATGCATAGGTTGAGATGGATTCGTTTCCACTACAGCTTTCAACTCATCATTATCCACCTTGGTCTCAGGTCACCCAAGTGGCTCATTTTCAAGATTAAAATCACCAGAATGTAACTTCTCAAACCATTGATGTGCTGTGTGTTCATTAGCCACATCCTTCCCAAATACTTTGTTAATATTTCGATCTATCTGCGTTGCATTGGTTCCTCTACAGAACTCATATTAAAAAATAACCTGAATTTTTGACTTATCCATGATTTTGAAAAATTGCTCAAAAAAAATTTTGAAAGATAATCACAAGCCAAACCATGCATTTGAAAGCATGAGTATGTACCTTCACAATAAAAGTAAAACAAGAAGTGTCAAAGTGAAATGTCAGAGATATCAACTGTGAAATTTAGAACTTAAAGAAATTGAACATTTCATACTTAATTACCTAATATTAGGAGCTTCGGGGTACTCACGCTAGAGCTTTTTGACGTTAACTTCTTGGAAAACTGTCATCAAGTTTTAAAATAATGACACACTATTCTGCTTGACGCATCATTGCTGTGTACAACATGCAACTCAATGGAAGGGAACCCTCTATTTAGAACTTCTGACTTCATTGGGTTTAGTAAAGCAAAAGAAAAAAGTAAATACCATTAGACCATAAAGTTCAGGAAGAAAAACAGACCGAAAGTTAAACACTCTAGTCGGAAAACTCAAACTGTAAATCACAGAATTTAATTAAATAATTCCCCCTCTTTCCAATGAAGCATTTATTAAAATGGAAGGTGTCAGAAGAGTAACTAATCATGCCAATTCCATGCCCACCAGCAGACGGTTTACTTAGCCTGTCCAAGGTAAACTTTGACCTTGATAAAGGAAAGTCATGGAGCTTGACTCCATAATGACTGCAATGGTTTCTTTTGGGCATTTTTGAGCCAGGAAGGAAGAGAGAAGAGTTTCAGTTGCATAAAGTCAGAAGGCGGCCAGTGGAAACTAGTGTCTAGGCAAAGGGTCAGGGCTTCCGTGAGTCTGGGCTATGGAATGGGTGGTTTTCTCATTTTGAAGTAGAAGCATCAAATAAGGTAATTTCAAAGGTCATTTCTATGCTGAAAATTATTTGATTCTAAGAAGGAAAACTAATGTTTATTTGACACAGAAAAGTGCTGTGTTAGTACCTATGTGGAGAGGATTTTCAACCCAAGCCACCAAATTCTTGAATATTACTTTCTCATTGTTACTTGTGGCCAATATAACATAGCCTGAGGCAAAGACTTTTGACTTGAGGAAAATGAAACTTATACAATTCATGTTAACTCAAAATTAAGTTAACTCAAAATTAACCTTTTAGTAAGAGTCTAGTAGATTCAGGAATTCTGTTCTTAGCACAGGCTCTACAAATGTTAATTCCCTACCAAGGATTTTATAAAGGTGTTTATAATTTTTTAGTAGAGAATAGTTACTGATTTAATTTGCTTTAGCAAAACATTAAAAAAATCCTCATATATATTGATGTATGTATTTCATAAGGTTCATTCACAATTGGAGAACATTGGGAATAATTAAAAATGTTTAACAGGATTTTCCTTTTTCATTTTATTTAGAAATGTTACTTTGCCTTATATAAATATTGGCCTCATATATCTGCTACAGCTGGATAACTACACCGAGGCTGTTTTGAAATTTTCTGAGGCTATTAGACTTGATCCTTTATATATTCAAAGCTATATTTGTAGAGCAGAAGCCTATCAAAAGGTATTTAACATTTGAGAAGCTAGATTCTTTTGAAAAAAGTTTTAGTTTTCTAGATATTTGTTCAATATAATTTTTAATATCTAATTTTTATTTTCTTTAGCTAATTGTAGGGGGTAATGCATTTATAAACAGTAAACGTTAAGCAGATATACTTAGCTGTACTTACCCATATATAAAGCCTCTACTTATGAGATGTGCATTTTTATGTCTTTCAGTTTTTAAAATAATACCTGTGGTTTTTTTTATTACAAAAGCATTATATGTTCATTGAATGCATTATATGAGTATGAATAAGAATAAATTAAAAATTATTATCTATAATTTCATTCTCTAAAGATAGCTACTAGTAACATTTGAGTCTATGGTCCAATGTTGTGTGTGTGTGTACAGGTGAGTGGGTGGGTTCACAGAGTGGGATCCATGCGTAGAATGTGATCCCAACCATTCATACTTTTCTTTAAATTTTGTTTAATTTTTACAATTTTTACAAGTAACTTAAATTTAAAAAAATGTAATATGTAACATATCCTTAGTATAACAAACTCAAACAGTACAATAAATAGTACAAGCTGTCTTCAACTCCAACCAAATCTGACTTTCCAGATAGAATACTATCAACTCTTGTCTCTACCTTTCAGAATAGACAACCTGTTCCACTACTTCACCACTAAATGCCCTGTCCAGGACTCTCATTTCTCATTTCTGACCAGGATTATTGCAGTAGCCTCTTGGTCTTCTTGCTTCTGTTCCTTAGTACTTTTGATGGACTTTCAACACAGCAGCCACAGTTATCTTGCCAAAACATAAATTGGATTATTTCACTTCTTTGCTCAAAACCCTTCAACAACTTCCCTTTGTGTTTAGAATAAAAGCCAAGTCCTCCAAAAGACAAAGGCCTACAGGAGCCCACGGGAGCTGGCTCTTCATTATCTTTCTACCCTTGTTTCCTACAAGTCCTCTAGCTATACTGGTTTCAGTTTACCTTATGCTGAGGTTAAAAAAAAACTTAAAAATCACTGTATTTAAACAATAAAAGTTTATTTCTTGCTCATACCACATGTTCACTGGGGGATGGCCTGAAGGCTCTGCTCCCCATGGTCCACATCTCAGGACCCAGTGTGACTAGAGCCCCATTTAGAGTCCTTACCCTGTTGGTGATAGAGGTGGAAAACCCAGGGCAGCTTCAGTGTTGTCTCCGGGTGAAGCCTGTTCTTGACCCTGTTGAGGAAAGAATGGCTAGTATGTGGCTCTTTTGCTTAACCTAACCCTGCTGATGAAGCTGAGGTCATCTGGGAAAGTTGGAGTTTCTCCTGGGCACACATAGAAACCAAAGCACCAGCATAATTGCAGGATGTAAGGACATAAATTCAAAGACTCTTTGTTCTGAGAGACAAAAATCCCTACGCAGTAATGACTGAATAATGTGTAGTGTATTCACACCATAGAATATGACAGAGTCAATGAAAAGAATGAATAGAACTATTCAGGCTAACTTGGAGGGATTTCCATGAGATATTTTTGAGTAAGAAAAGCAAGATTCAGAAAAGAGTATAAGTGTGTACAATATGGATCCATGTAAATAAAAGAATTATAGAGCAACCTTTGTTTATTTGTATATAGAAGAATACATACTCCTACTGTGTGGGTGCAGTCTCCAGGGTGGATCTAATCTAAGGTTGCCTGGTAGAGGTCTAACCGCAGGGAAGCTTGCAGAGATCAGAGAATAAATAGCCCTTCATTTCTCCCAAACCAGGGTTTCATTAGTGCATAGATATGTGTGGTTAGTAGAACAGGTGTAGCAATGTGGACGTATGACTAGACGATTTATCAATTATGCCAACCTGAGTAGGGTCAACTTTTCACAGAAATTCTCCAGTTTGTTTAAACAATTCTAAAACCTCCTCCTTTTGGCTTCCCTCTTTTGAGTTCCATCCACTGTTTCCTCCAAACCATTTCTACAGGTACTGCCTGCTTCCATGCGCAAATTGGTTTTGTCCATTCTCTTCTTTGCATCATCATATCATTATAGTAAAAGGTATGGTTGGTTGTCTCAGGTTAATTTTGCTCTGTGTAGTGCTGCTTTTGTAATATTTCCAATGGTAATTGTTTTTTGTTCTCAAATTTGCACAAATTCATATTATGTTTCTGTGACCAGTATTGAGGGAAGAATCAATGTTTACTTTTCATGATATATTTATGTTAAATGAATCTCCTTTTCATCATTCTTGCATTTTGTTATATTCATTCATTTACTTAATTTTTGTGCAAGCTTGTTTTTCCTCCATTATTTTTAAGTGGAATTGACTTATTATCCTACCCTTCTTCATATGCTAGTTTATTAACATGTGTGAAGTTTGGTGAAAAAAGTGTTATGGTTTAAGGAGAAAAACTGAAAAACTAAATGAAAAATGGAAAACACACATGAACACAAACAAAAATGTATGATATAATCCCATTTATGTAAAATTATATACATGTGGATAAATGATTTTAAAAAATAAAAATACTGCATCATAAGCATTTTCTTTTACTTCTCTGTTTACCATCATTGGGTTTTGATGATTCTTACTTCTCTGTTTACCATCATTGGATTTTGATGATCCTGCAAAATTTCTGTGGTAAAAGGTGGGAGGGGAGAAATATAATATCAAAAGGAAGCAATTAATATTAGGAGCTAAGTTTCCGTTTATCATTCAACAGATGTATAAATTGAAAAAGGCAGTAAATGAGTTATCTCGTGCTATCCACCTTCAGCCAGATGGAATTAAATTATATATAATCAGGTATGAGCATAGAAACTGAATTCTTCTTGGGGTAACTTAGCATCCCAAGATGCTGTGGGAATCCTGAGTTCTCCTGATCCTTGATCTAGCCTCCTTATCTTACTTTTAATCCCCCAACAATGGCCATCTCCCAACCAGCAACCTAGTTTGTTAAACTTTAAAATAATTTATTATATGAGAGAACCAGTTCTTTTCCTTGGCTCTACCCTGCATCAAAACACAACTGTTTAGTGTTTAAGTTCTTTGAGGCATTCCTAGGTTACTAGTTATGTAGTTATTACATATCTCATGAGAGTAAGGTAAGATATTTTGAACAGTTTTTGATTGTGTCCACAGAGGTACCAAACGTAAACCTCAGCTAATTCAGTGAACAAAAAGTGATACATTGAATTGTATTTCAAATGTAGTAGAGCTTGCTATAAAGGGACCCTTTGCAATTTATGAGTTATCACTATCAAAAATATAATATTATCTTTTAAGGATTTATAGACTTGGGAAAATGGAATGGAAAAATTCTTTCTGATAAGGGCTTGCTTTGTCCTTTAACTGTTGAACCACATTTTATTAATATCAATTTATGTGACTACCTCCCCCTTTTATGTCCCTTGAACTTTATCTTTTAATAATTTCATAGCAACAAAGTATGACATTTTAAATACAGATAATTGCAGAAAGAAATCTGAGTATTTTCCTTTCAGTATTATATTCCTAAATTGTTTTCTCGTCACATCTCTATGGTAATTGGTCTATTTAGATCATATAAAATATCTATAATTTTCAAATTTTTTATACATATATGTGTAAATATGAATGAGTGTATTATAATTATAACATTTTAAGTAGCTGGTTATAAGAAACTTTATTTTAGATAAATTATTTTTAACTGCTTAGAATCAAAAGCTATTTTTTTTTCCAGAGGGCAGTATCTTCTTAAGATGAAATGTTATGATCTTGCAAAGTTTACTATTTATCAAATAGCAGAAATGGACAAAGGTAAATATAATTAATGCAAAATTATAATTGTTTTAACTTAAGAAATACATCTTTAAATTTTTTATTCTGTTTTTAATAGCATGAAGAGTTCACTTGAAAGTCAAAGTTAGATTTGGAAACTTCAGTTTTGTATGTACATAATCAATTAGTAAAATGACCCATAATATTGAATTTTTTGAGTGAGATTACTATAGGAAATATCAGGCTTACAATATGTTTTTTGTTTGTAATGAGAATTTCTTATTGTTTGCTTGTAGTAAATAGATTTTTAGTATAATATTGATTTGTTAATTCATATTATAAAGAAAAAATCATTGAATTGTTTGCCTTAAAATAATTGTATTCTAAATCTTTGATACTTGGCAAGGATATTGATGAATGTTCCTTTCCTTCTAGGTCTTATTGAGTTGAGTCCTGTACAGCAAGCACTTATTTATTCATTTTGTGAAAACCATGACAAGGCCATTCAGGTCTTGGAGAGGCTCACTTGGCATAGACCTGAGATAACCATATTTGCTCTATTAGCAAAAGCTCATATGAAGGCCAAGAGAACCAAGGTGAAAAAGTGCTCTGCGTAACATTTACTCAATCTGAATGAACTTTAAATATTGTGCTTAGTATGACACTTTAAATATTTTTTACAAAACTAAATTATATTTGTTATCTATTTATTTATTTTTCTGTTAATTAACATTTGAGTTATTTCCTCTTTTTTTTTTTCCTCTTAAGAATAGAGTTGTCCTAAATATTCTTTTTCATGTCTTCTGTAAATATGTGGCATAGTTTTCCAGGATATATTTCAAGGAGTGGAATTGCTGGTATGTTGAAAGCTTGAATGTTTAACTTTCAAGAAAATGACACATTATTTCATATAGTGCTACATAATTTATTCTCCTACCTGTAGTGTATGGGTGTTCCTGTTGATCTGCATCCTCTACAATAATTGATATTGTTAGACTTTACTTTTACTAGTGTGACGGATAAAAACTGGTATCTCAGTGTGATCTTAATTCACATTTTGAACATCTTTGCATGTCTATCAGCCACTAGTATTTCCTGTTCTATCGATTTTCTATACACATTTTTTGTTTATTTTTCTATTTTTTATTGACTTTAGGCATTTAAAGTATGAATTCTGTATGCTAACCCTTGGTTATATGCTGCATATCTTCTCACAATTTGTAGATTGTTTTGTAATTGTCTTTATGGTGGCTTTTGGTTAACAGAGCTTCTTAATTTCAATGTAGTTGAATATACTCTTTTTAATTTTGTTGTCAGCGCCTTTTTTCTTTAAAAAGAAAAAACACCTTGTTTAAGAAGCCCTTAGCTACACCAAGGTCATTAAGATATTCTTCCATATTTTCTTCAAAAAGTTTAAGCTTTTCTTTTTCCATTTAAGACCTTCCTCTATTATAAGATGTTTTTTTTTCCAATGTGAGTGATAAAATTTCAATTTTCCCCATATGGATAGTCAAATGTTTCAGTATAATTTATTGAAATGTTATCCTTAGCCCAAAGATCTGCAGTGCTGCATCTATCATACCACAAGGTTTCACACATATGTAGATCAAGTATAATTTTAGGCTCTCTTTTCTGTTCCTTTGGTCAATTTTTCTATTCCTGGACTGACAGTATCATGTCTTAATTACTATAACCTCATTGAAATTCTTGACATCTGGTAGAGCAAGTCCCCACACAATATTATTCTCTAGGAAATTGCTGGTTATTTTTGAGCTTTTACTCTGTCATACAAATTTTAAACTCAGCTTTCCAAGATTTTGGAATTTTGACTGAAAAAATATTGAAACTTTAGATTATTTTACAGAGAATTGACACCCTTATTTTAGGGAAAATCAACACCTTTATGATACTGAATTCTTTAGTTTATGACCATGATGATAAATCTCCTCATTTATTTCACTTTTTCTTTTAAACAGATTTTACATATCTCTTGTTAGAAATATTCCTACGTATCCTCATAATTTTTGCTGCTATTGTAAATGGTATCTTTGTTAAAAAATTCTGATAGTTTATCGAAATGAAATTGATTTTTGAATATTTGTCTACTAGCCAGCTACCTTGATGGACTATTGTTATTTCTACACTTGATCTTAGCCAGAAGGCCAGGAAGCAATGAAGTCTTATTATTTCTGAAAATGTTTAGATATGTTCTTTTGGGCTCATAAATAGATATTTATATCTTCTTTAAATAATGATAATTTTCTTTCTTTCTTTTTCTTTATGTCTTCCATTTCTTTTTCTTGTCTAACTGTGCTGGCTAGAAACTCCAAAACAATGCCAACTAGAAGTGGTGATAGAGATGTCCTTTATCTTTTTCCAAATTTTAAAGGCAATTTATCCCACTAAGAATGAAGTTTCTGGTTGATTTTTGTAGGTAACTTAAAGTTAAGAATTTTATTTCTATTCCGGTTTTGAATTTTATCAAATTATCTTTCATCAGGTATTAAAATGACTATGTTTTTATCTTTTAGTATGTACATATAGCCAATTATATGTCATAAATTACTTAATATTAGACCAACTATGTATTCCTGGGTTAAACCAACTTGATCAGAATATATAATCTCTTTTTTATACGTTGCTGAATTTGCTTTACTGGTGAAGATCTTTGTGCCTATATTTATGAGTGGTATCGACCTTGTTGGATTTGAGTATCAAGGTTATATTGGTCTCATAGGATGATTTGGGGGAATAGTCCTTCTTTCCTATTCATGAATGAGGTTATCTAAAGATTGCCATGATCATCTTTTCTTTCATAGGTTTGTAGAAGCCACCTGTAAAACCATCTGTAATGTTTTCTTTAATAGGTACAGAAATATTCAGCCCTTTATTTCTTCTTTAGTTTTGCTAACATAGTTTTCTGGGACTAGGTCCATTTCATCTAAGTATTCAAATTTATTTGCATAAAATTATTCAAAATATCATTTATTATCATTTCAGTTTCCACTGTATCTGCAGTTACATATGACTCTTTTAAAATTTACTTGTGCCTTTTTTATTCTTGATTAATCTTGTCAGAAATCTCTCCTCAAAGAATCAAATTTTGGCTTTCTGATCTTTCTTTATCTTTATTTTCTGTTTGATTGAAATCACTCTTACCTTTATAGTTTCTTCCTGTTTTTATTGAAAGGGATTTTTTTGTTATTTGTATTAAAATTTCAGTTGGATACTCATTTCATTAATTTTCAAACTTTATTCTTTTACACCATAAGCAATTAGGGCTATATATTTTCAAGTATCATATTTACTGAATTTCATAGTAAGTATTTTTAAATTTATAGTAGTATTTTTTTGTGATATATGAATTTTTTTAAACTTTTAAAAAAATGTCAAGTTCCAGATACATTGTGAAAAGAATAATCTGCTTGATACTGATTCTTTGAAATGTGTTCAGACTTACCTATGGCCTATTTTATAAATCACTCATATTCACTTGAAAAAATATGTATTTTCTCATTGTTTGGTATGTTTTGCATATTTGTTCCTTAGGTCTGATTTTTTATGTGGTATGCAAAATGCACATTTTTGCCTAATCTATCAATAACTGCAGTATGTTAGAATCCCCCAGTATGATGTTAGATGTCAGTTTCTCTCTGTAGTTCTTTCAAGTTTTGGTTTATCAATTATAGACACACATCTTTAGAATTGTTATGCCTTCTTGAAGAATTGAAGATTTTATCATTACATAGTGACCCTTTGTATCGTTAATAATACTTTTTGTCTTAATGTTTGCTTTGTTTGATATTGTATCTACTTTATTTTGATTAGTATTTCTTAGTTATGTCTTTTCTATCCTTTTACTTTTAACCTTTCCATGTCCTAGATTTTAGATTTATCTCCTGTAACAAGATTTTAATAAATCCATTCTGATAATATCTTTGTTTTACTTGGAAGATTTGGAATCTGTGATTTTTCTTCTGTCTGGATTTATTTATTTATTTATTTATTTATTTTTGTCGTCTTAGTTCTCTCTCTCCCTTCCTTCCTCTTTTCCTCTTAAATTGTGGTGTTTAATACTTGTCCTTCTTTTTCATTATTTCTTTTAAAATCTCTTTATCACTGTTTACTTTTTGTATTGAGGTTTTTTATTTAAAAATTTGTCTTTATTCAATTTTCCCCTCTATTCTTTTTGTTTCATTTCTACTTTAGTTTTTACTATTTAAATATTGCCATGCATTTATAGCAAAGTCTGAAGTTAAATAATATTGTATTCCTGAGTACAGGGATTACTGTCCTGGGTAATAAAAAGAACTTAGACCCCTCTAACTCTTATCACTGCCTTCCCAACGCAAACTTTCTTTTGTTTTGTATTTTAGTTGTACACTTTTTAAATTCTATAAATTACAATACAAAATAAAATTACTACCATTATTTTAGATAAACAATGTTTATGCTTACATACATGTTTCCATTTTATCTTACTCATTTCTTATTACATGTCAGACTGTCCTGAGTTAATTTTTTTTCTGAAATAAAAGTGAATGTCAATGGTAAAGCTTTTCATTTTTGTTTATTTTATGACAAAATTTTAAATTGGCAGTGATTGTTTTTCCTCAGTATTTTCAAGGTAATAGTACTCTATCTTTTGGCTTCTATTGATGACAGAAGTGGTATGGGTGAAGTGGGATTCTCTAAGATGGTTTTTGTTGCTGTTATTGTTGTAGTAAAATATTATCTGGTGAATGTAATATTTTTTCTTTTGGGAGATTTGGGTTGACATTTAGGGGACACGAAAAAGTCTAGTTAATGCTAGGTAGATCTCCTATCCTTATTTAGGACCTATAGGCTCTTTTTGAAATTTTTGATGAGTCCTCAATAATGCAAGTATAAAGGACTAATGGTAATAGTAATAAGTAACTGCCATCAATTAAGCACCTAACGTTCATCAGACAGGCTGAGGGCTCGGTGCTAACGTGGTCTCATTTAATTTTCATGACATTCTATGATGAGAAAATTGTCATCTCGTCCATCTTCTCAGGAATCTAAATGCTTGGTTGAGCGTATGGGCTCTGGAGCCAGACTGCCTGGATTCATGTCTCAGCTTTGCAATGTACCATCAGTGAGCCACTGAGCGAGTCGGCCGTCTTCCCTAATTCTCACTTTCCCATCTTAAAATGGAGATATTAGAGGAGCATTTCATGACGTTTTTGTGAAGATTAGATGAACAAAATTAAGTAACTATTTAATGCTTTAATATCTGGGACATGGTAAACATTTGATAAATATTAGCTATTACTATTTTTTCTTCATTAAGTATTTTTAGCTTCTTTATAGGTTTCTTTCCCTAAACATTTAATCATGAGTAACTATTCTTAATTTTTTGAAGAAAACCTCCTTTATTTTTGCCTCCTTGACATCTCCAATTATTGACTTTTTCCTCTTTTCTCTCACATTCGTTATCTTAATTTCCACACTGTCTGCTCATTCTTATCCTCACTACAATCTGGCTTCTACACTCTTATGATGGACACATCATAAGGTGGCTCCCAATAAACTGTACCCTTGTATGACTTTGAGTGTGGGTGGAATCTGTGACTTTCTCAGTAACAGAATATGGCAAGGTGATGGGATGTCACTCCCATGATTATGTTAGGTTTGTGAGACTCTCTCATGGCAGATTGGAGAGAGAAATTCTCCTGTCGGCCTTGAGGAAACAGCAAGCCATACTGTGAGGTGCCTGGGGAGAGGGTCTCATGGCAGGGAACTGCTGTGGCCTCGAGGAACTTAGGGCAGCCTCCAGCCAACAGCCAGTAAGAAGCCTGGCCCCTCAGTCAGACAGCCATAAAGAAATGAATCCTGCCAACAACCAGAATGAGCTTGGAAGAAGATACTTCTATAACCGAGCCTCCAGATGAGAATGCAGCCTGGTTGACACCTTGATTGCAGCCTGGGAGACCCTAAGCAGAACACTCAGCTAAGCTATGCCCAGACTCCTGACCCATGGAAACTGTGACACAGTAACTGTGTACTGCTTTAAGGCATTAAGTTTTTGGTCATTTCTTTTTCTTTCTTTCTTTCTTTCTTTTTTTTTTTGGTAGCAATAAGAAACTAACACAGAATTTAGTACCTGGAAGTGGATAAGTGGATGCTGTTATAGAAAATACCTAAAAATGTGGAAACAGCTTTGGAACCAGGCAGCAGGCAGAGGCTGGAGGAATTCTGAGGAGCATGGTAGAGAAAGCTCAAGTCATCTGAGACAGACTGTTAGTAGATATCTTGTCTTTGAAGATGCTGCTAATGAGTGAGGACTCAGAAGCAAGTGAGCAACATATTATTGGAAACCGGTGGAAGGAGGTTCCTTTTACGTAGTGGTAGAAAGCTTAGCAAAATGGCCTCCTGTAGTTATATGGAAAGCAGAACTAGTAAGTCAGAAACTAGATATACAACTGAGTTAATTTCCAAGCAAAGTGTTGACAGTGCTTCTGGGTCTCATCTTGCTTCTTGTGAGAGGAGAGAGAGAAATTAAGAACCGTTGAACAGAATAAACCAAGACTTGATGCTGTTGAAAATTCTCAACTTCTCCAGATGGCAAAATGTGATAAAATCAAATATTCACTTTCAGGAAAGCATGATCTAGAGAAAAGGCCCAGGTGTGGCTGGACAGCCCTTAGCCAAGATCTCAGAAAGATCATAAGATCGGAGTATTCGGTCATGCTAGGTCTCTTTCAAGACATTAAGGATGTGCCTTACAAATCTTATTAAACAAACCAGAGGACGTCTAGAAGCTTAAGAACAATTTCCCTCAGACATCTCAGCATGAGGCCAAAGTAGGCAAGGAGTTTTCTTGAAAAAATTAGTGGATGTGGCTTTTGTCTATTGGAGTGAATCCCTGTGAAATCCATGGAAGGTCTCCAAAGTTATTGAAAGAATTAGTTCTTCATAAACACTGCCAGTTTGGACTAAAAGAGACAGAGAGAGTACAAAATGAAAGAAGGCTGTCAGACCTCAAAATTATACTTGAAAGAAGCAGATTAATAAAACAACTCAGCTGAAACATATGTAACCTCTTTAAAAAAGGAAGGATAACCCAGAAGGCAAGACCACGAACACATAGGACAGGACTAAAAGCCATAGAAAATTATCCTTGTTCTTTGAAAACTAATCAAGAGACTCTGGATATTTTTCCAAATGTATTTTAGAATTGCCATGGACCAGTAAGTCCTTTTTTTATCTTCCATTTCCCCCATTTTTGAACCAGAATGTGTGCCAATATTATCCTATGCCTGTCTCACCATTGCATGTTGGGTGTTTTGGAGACAGAAAACTTGTCCCTTTAATTTCGTAGGTCCACAGATGGAGAGGAATTGTGCCCCAGGAGTGGTACTTAGTGGATTATACTGAAATGCCTCATCTAAACTTGAACCTCCTTTAAATGATGATATTGTAGACTTTGAGCTGATGCAACAATGAGATGAGACTTTTGGGGACCTTGGAATGAAGGAATGTATTTTGTATGTGGCAGCGGTGTTGAATCATTAGGGGCCAGATAGTGGACTCTGGTGGACACACCCTAAAATTACTGTCAATGAATCATGCCCTGTATGATCTCCTCCCTTTCCTTGATTGTGGGCAGGACATGTGACTTGCTTCTAACCAATAGAATATGGCAAAGTTGTGGGATGCCACTCCTTTGATTATGTTGCAGTATATAAGACTCCTTAGCAGACTGGAGAGATTCTCCTGCTGGCCTTGTTGGGGCTGCCTATGGAGAGGATGGCGTGCTAGGGGGGAATTCTAGGAGGGAACTGTGTGTAGCTTCTAGCATCTGAGGGCAACCGAGAGCCAGCAAAAAGCCAGGGCTCTCAGTTCTGGAGTCTCAAGGAAATGAATTCTGCCAACAACAAGCATGAGCTTGGAAGTTGATTCTCCTCAGTAGAGTTTCCAGAGGAGAAAATACTCAACTGACAGCTTGATTGCAGCCTTATGGGACCCAGAGCAGAGGACCCAGCTAAGCCAGGCCCAATCTCCTGACCTGTGGAAACTGTAAGATAATAAATGCATGTGACTTTAATCTGCCAAATTGTGATAATTTGATTTGCAACAGTAGAAAATGAATGCATCCCTGGTTTGGAATGAAGCGCTCTTGCTATTTTTGTTAATGACTTTCTTATTGCCGATTCAGTCATTATTTCTTAGTATGGATCATTGTCTACTTTGTGTCCACATTTGAAATTTTGGTATCTTCAGGCTTTGAGGAATGCTCTTTTATGCTTGTTTTAACCTCCCCAACCCCTGTGCCCTTCACTCTGGCTGGACACCTGATGTCACCTTTAGCTGCCCTCTTCCACCCAATCAATAATGACGTTCTCTTGGTTCTACTTTCCAAATATCTTTCAAATCTACTTCCTTTCTCTATTTCTGTGGTCATTATCCTAGTTCAGAACATATAATTTGTAAAAATTTTTCTTGAATTATAGCAGCACTGTTGCTTCTTCTAAGCTTTTGTTCACACAGCAGCCGCAGTACTGTTTTCAGAGCAGGAATGTGCCTTATCTGCAAGCCCCTCCACATCTCCCTGGGGAGACTTCCTAGAGTAGTGAGGGAGAAAGACAGGGGGGAAGCAGGAGGAAGCAAAGATATGTTCATTTTAATTTAAATGGGATGGAAGGCTTGAGTAGACTCAAGTTTTTATGGACTCAAGGAGACAGTGAAGGGGGAGAGATACAAACAGGGAAGAAAATAACAGACTGTGCTCAGGTGGGGCAGAAGGAGATGGGGTCAAAGACTCAGCTAACTTAAGGAGTCTGCAAAGGAGTAGAAAGAAAGAGGAGAAAAAGGTGAGAATGGATGAAGCCATAGAGACATTGAGAAGTAGAAAGGAGGGAAAATGAGAAGATAATCCACTTTTTCTATGGCAAGGTCATGTGCTGAGTGAGAACAGAAGGATGGTTGTTGAGGTGAGTTGTAAATGTGTGGAGTAAATATTGAAAGAGAGCCATAAAGGACATTTAGCAAGTCCAAGTTAAATCTCATCGTTTCTTTTGCAATTAAATGCAATTAAGAAAATGAGACAACTTGTAACAAGCTTTTTTATTTCTATGTAAACATATATAATGATTAGTTAATTATTAAGTGGCATTTCTATCTGAAAAATTGAATTTTTTTCATTAATGAGCCTCAACTATTTTGACTAAATCTAAATGGATGATTTTTGATGGTAATTTATTTTTTGGTGCCAATGGAACTCCATTAGGAGCAGAACAGGACAAAATAAAGACGGCTTACAATTGCATTGGTATTATCAGTGGGGAACTTTTATTACCTAGTAGCTTCCCAATATTCCATTCAAGAAAATTCTTAGGAGCTTGGCAATAAATTCATTCACAAATTTAAGTCTGACTTAAGACTACAAGAAAATAGCCTCCAAAAATCCATGTGTGTAAGCCTACTTATGACTGGCTTGTAGGGTAGGCACCTGGTGGGACATGGGGCGATCACACTCCCAAGCTGGGTCCTTTTCTGTGTGTGTACTAACAAGATCTGTGGCTTTAGCAGGCCTGTGTGTCCCTGGGTGAAATGAGAGTGGAAGTGTGTGCTCTGTGTTCCTTTTAACATTTAAGGCTGCGATGTGAAATAAATATTAGAAAGAAACATTCTCCCCCAACTCCTTTTTCTTTATAGGAAGCTGTGAGAATATTTAAGAAGATGTTGGATAGTTTTTCTCATTCTGATAAAGGACCAAATGCCACAGCTCTTTCAGCAGACTGTCTGTATAACTTGGGTCTTTGTTACATGGAAGAAGGCAACTTACAAATGGTATTTTGTGTATTTAGGAGCATAATTTGTGATTTTTAAAAACTGATTGCTTGTATTCAGTTCTATTTCTGAAGGCTACCTATACAGTGACTAGTCCAAAGCTTCTTATAAAGCTTATTACAATCAGTTGGTACCCTGCAATACTTATGACATTATTTTATTTAATCAATTCATTTTATTTGATGCTTGCTTATCAACAATATTCTAAAGATTAATATGTGTTTCCCACCAAAATAATACATCTAACTGAAGGAAATTATTATAGCAAAATAATTTCATCATATTAATATAAATTTACTTATTCAATTGCAAGTGTAATGTCTCATGAATGGAAAATAATTAGGACACTCTGGCTTCTCTTACTGATAATTGAACAATTCAAATCACATTGAAACTGGTTGTTAAGATGGCCCAATTCACTGAAAAATAGTTGATTCAATTATTATACGTTTGTCTAGTGTTTGGCTATTTTACACAATTTCTCACTTCAACATTGTCACTGATGTGATAAATATGTACAATACTTGGTATTATCCAATGGCTTATATTGGATATTTCACAACTCCATCTCTACACACACACACACACACACACTCATACACACATACCATACACACATATGCAGCACACACATACATTATTCTAATTTTCATATTCATAGGGTGAAAAATATCTTAAACATATATTTCCATAGCATACAAAAACAGCTGCACTTGATTAGTTGTTCCATTAAGAAATGCCAATAAATATAAGATGAATTACAAATCTTTTACAAGTTTTTAGTCTTTTTGAACAACCAGAGCAAACTCAGCTTTGCTTTACACTGTTGGGAAAAATTTTAGAGCTATTGTTTTGAAATTTCATAACTATGTATCTGCTATAGTTCTTGGATCTTCATGGAAAATAAATGTGCTGGTTGTGATTTCTTACAAAATCTGAAAAATAATGATTAAAATTATATCCCCCAAATATTATAATCTAACAGATGGGTTATGTAGACATTAGTCTGGGAATAAGGCCTTTAATTATAATAATAAACCTTTATGTATTATTTATTATTTTTTATTATTTAGTATTATTTGTTCCTAAATATTACTTTTGTTTGATCTACAATGTTCATTGGGAGAAATGTATTTAAAATTACCAAAAAAATAGAGTGAAACTTTTCAGCACTTGTTATATTTGTTAACATTATAAAATAACATAGTCTATCACTAAATGGTTTGGGTATCTTGACAATATGCTTCTCTAGGCTTTTGATTCTTTTACAAAAGCTGTCAAAGCAAATCCTGATTTTGCAGAAGGCTTTTACCAACAAGGGCTTTGTAAAGCAAAACTCCACAAGGATAACTCAATCTTGGATTTCAATCGTGCAATTACCCTTGATCCAAAACATTACCAGGTATTTAAATAAATGATTTTAGTAATTTGGAGAATGTGTTAATTTTGGTAAAACTATTAAATCCTTTATATGCTATCGTTATTAATTAGCAACAGTTACTTATACCTACTTTTCAACTAACTATATTTTGATAATCCAGATATCTGTACTTCCCCTTGAACAAATAGTATTATTTCCATCAGTGATATTATGCATATAAAAGTATTTGTGAATTGTGATTTATGTAAATATTGTTAGTATGTTAATATAGCTATAAATAATGTTAATTTTATATATTAATTTTATTTCATGTTTTGCTATTACATTGATTTCTGCCTTTAGACTAAAGAGACAGCACAAAATTCAATAGGTAAAGCTGTATTGGATCCTGATTTTAAAAGTCTATGAAATTTCAATATGGACTAAATATTAGATAATTTTAGTTTAGATTAAATAATTTTATTGTTAATTTTCTTAGATATATAATGGTTATGATTATGTAGGAGAATATCTTTTTTTATAGGCGATGCATACTGGAGGACATGGGGTGAAGTATTATGATGTCTACAAGTTATTTTCAAATAGTTCAGAAAAAAATAGATAATCATGGCAAAATGTTGATAGTTATTGAATCCAGGAATTCATTCAATCCAGGTGTTCACTGCACTATTATTTCAATTATTCTGTATGTTTGAAATTTTTTCTAAAAATTTTCACTCTCTTTTAGATTGAAGAAAAAGACTGTATTTTAATATCATTTTTCAGTGGCATAGATTTGTTCAAAGTACCATGTATTTTGGTAGAATTGATGCTTTTACTAAAGCATTCTTTTATGCTTTCCTTCTTTCTTTCTCTGAATAGGCATATTTAAGCCGAGTAGCCTTCTATGGTTCAAAAGGCAGATACTCCAAAGCAATCTTGAATTGTAATGAGGCTATCAAAATTTATCCTGGGAGTGTGCGCGCCTATGTGTACAGAGGAGCTCTGAAATACTGCAACAGGGTAGGGCCACTTCCTGCCTGGTTTACTGAAATTTTAGAGTGGGTAATTCTCTGATGCCAAGTGAGGACTCACTTGCTTTCTTTTCTATGGTGGGGGAATCCCTGTGGTGTGAGGGGCAGAAGTATTTTAGAGCTCTTTGCACTTTCCTGGTGCATCAAAAGGAATTCAACTCATAATTTCTCATAAAATAATGATATTTATTTTTGGCATTTGTTTTAAATAACACTTATTGTTATTAAGACAGTAGAATATATTCATTGAAGACAATTTGGAAAATATAGAAGGGAATAAAGGATTATTGCCCCACCATCAATGATAATTGCTGAGTACATTTTGGTGTATTTGCATTTAGTCTTTTATTTTCCTTATAATATATAATATATATTTTCTAAAGTTGAGATTATACTACATGTATAACTTGTGCTGTGCTTTTTACAATTAATCTTTGAAGATATAATTTTTCTGACTACATAATATTCCACCATAATTTGTTTTTAATCACTTTCTTTTTGAACATTTGGGTCGTTTTAATTTTTTTTTTTTTTTACTATTTCACTATTTATTTATTTTATTTTATTTTATTTTTTTTGAGACAGAGTCTCACTCTGTTGCCCGGGCTAGAGTGAGTGCCGTGGCATCAGCCTAGCTCACAGCAACCTCAAACTCCTGGACTCAAGCAATCCTCCTGCCTCAGCCTCCTGAGTAGCTGGGACTACAGGCATGCGCCACCATGCCCGGCTCATTTTTTCTATATATATTTTTAGCTGTCCATATAATTTCTTTCTATTTTTAGTAGAGACGGGGTCTCTCTCTTGCTCAGGCTGGTCTCGAACTCCTGAGCTCAAACAATCCACCCGCCTCGGCCTCCCAGAGTGCTAGGATTACAGGCGTGAGCCACCGCGCCCGGCCATGATTGGTTCTTAAACAGAAATTATTGGGTTAAAAAGTGTGAGCAACCCTGTTGATATCTTAGACTGCATGGAAGAGTTTGTTTCTTCATACTTGTCTTTTCTGACCTTTCTTTGTAGCTATTTCATGTGAAATATTTTGCAAATAATACCTTAAAGCAAAGGTAAGACCTTGCATTATGTGTTAATTCCATGAAAATTACTATCTATAAAAATGGATGATATAAGGTATCAGAGAAGAATCAAAGAGGAAGCAAAAGAGAACGTGGGTAGAAAACATGACGATTATGTGATATGACAGTCTGAGTGACAGAAGCAAACAAGCTTTGGTGGATGTTTGCTGGATGAATATGGGCTTTTTTTATGAGTATGATTTTCTCATTGCCATATAGCAAAATGTGGAATAAAACAATTGTCTAAGTTAAAGTTGTTGATATATTTAATTTTATTTGCAAGTAAGAGAAACTATAACAATAATTCCTACCAGAAGGTCTTCTTAATTAACTCTGTGAAAGATTAGCTTAAATGTCTTAATTTCACAGATGAAATGCAGAATGGTTAAATGAGTGTTTCAAAAACTCTAATAGAATCAAGGATTTATTTTGCAGTGAAATTTCGTTCATTATGATTCACCCTTCTCACCCAATTATTTTTTTCTTTGTAGACTTATAAGCTAGCAATTACAGATTTAACTACAGCTATCAACATGGACAAAAAATGTTATGTAGCATTTTATAACAGAGCATTATGTTACACCAAGATAAAAGAAGTTCAAATGGTAAGATCACTGTTTTAGTAAACAACACATTTGAAGCATTTAATAAATAACATGCATTCAATAGCTTGTTGAATTCAACAAGCAATCAATAAGCAACATTTAATAAACAACACAGTAAAGCATTTGTACACATGGTTAAAGCATTTGTAAAGTATTACTTCTGCTATAATTTTGGAAAGTAATTTGTATGGAAATAACACATACACAAAACTTGAGAAACCAAAGAACCATCTAGGAAAATATTTAATTTCTTTGTTAGTGCTCATCAAAGTTTCTTATACAATTTCTGTAATAAGTCAAATGAAAATTTAATTTTATAATGTTTATATAAGCACTTAAATGCATGTATAAATTAAAATACATTGCATAATTATCATTTGAGTAAATGTTTCTACTGATACACTGTGGGCAGAATTTTTATTTTTTTTGTGACAAGGTCTCGCTCTGTTGCCCAGGCTGGAGTTCAGTGACATCATCATAGCTCCCTGCAACCTCAAACTCCTGGGCACAAGTGATTCTCTTGCCTCAGCTTCCCAGGTAGCTGTGACTATAGGCACATGCCACCGTGTCTGGCTAATTTTTCAGTTTTTTTTGCCACACAGGGGTCTCCCCATATTGCTCAGGTTGGTCTCAAATTCCTGGTCTCAAGTGATCCTCCTGCCTCAGCCTCCAAAGTGCTAGGATTACAGTCGTGAGTCACTGTGCCTGGCCACGTGCGGAATTTTAAAGCAGTGATCACTATCAATATTGTTGCTTCACAATTTCAAAATTAGCTAGAATAGTTCATGTAGAGTTTTTAAAAAGATTTTTTAATTATTATGGGGACATAATAGTTGTATATCTTGATAAAGGTACATATGATGATTTGATATAGGCATACAATGTGAATTAATCAAATCAGGGTAATTGGGGTATCCATCACCTCAGGCATTTATCATTTCTTTCTGTTAGGAACATTCCACTTCCACTCTTGTAGGTATTTTAAAGTATAACGTAACTTATTGTTGATTATAATCACTTTGTTGTGCTATCAAATATTGTTCATTCTAACTATCTAACTATATTTTTGCACCCATTAACCATCTCCATTTTATCTCCCCCTCCCTGCTACCCTTGCCACCCTCTGGTAACTGTCATTCTACTCTCTGTCTCCATGAGATCAATTGTTTTTGATATTTAGCTCCCACATATAAGTGAGAATATGAGATTTGTCTTTCTGTGCTTAGCTTATTTCACGTAATGTAATGTTCTCCAGTTCCATCCATGTCGTTGCAAATGGCAGGATTTCATTTTTTATGGCTATATAATACTCCGTTGTGTATGTGTACCACAATGTCTTTATCCTTTCATCTGTTAATGGACACTTAGGTCAATTCCAAATCTTGGCTTATTGTGAATAGTGCTGCAATAAACATGGGAGTGCAGAATTCTTTTCAGTATACTGAATTCTCTCCTTTGGATATGTATATTACCCAAAAATGGGACTGCTGGGTCATATGGTAGTTTTATTTTTAGTTGTTTGAGGAATTTCCATACTATTCTCCACAGTAGTTGCACTAATTTATATTCCTGTCAATAGTGTGTGAGGGTTCCCCTTTCTCCACATCCTTGCCAGCATTTGTTATTGTGTGTCTTTTTGATGAAAGCTATTTTAACTGGGGTGAGATGATATCTTATTGTAGTTTTTATTTGCATTTCTCTGATGAATAATGATGTTGAGCATTTATTCATATACGTGTTGGCCATTTATATGTCTTCTTTTAGATCCTTTGCCCATTTTTAAATCAGATTATTTGATTTTTCCCTATTAAGTTGTTAGAGCTCCATATATATTCTAGTTATTAATCCGTTGTCAGGTGCGTAGTTTGCAAATATTTTCTCCCATTCTTTGGGGTGTCTTTTCACTCTGTTGATTGTTTCCTTTGCTATGCAGAAGGTTTTTAGCTTGATGTGATCCCATTTGTCCAATTTTGCTTTGGTTGCCTGTGTTTTGGGGGTGTTACTCAAGAAGTCCTTGCCCAGACCAAGGTTCTGAAACATTTCCCCAATGTTTTCTGTTAGTAGTTTCAAAGTTTCAGGTCTTATATTTAAGTCTTTAATCCATTTTTATTTGATTTTTGTATATGGCAAGAGATAAGGGTCTGGTTTCATTTTTCTGTATATGGCTATCCAGTTTTCCCAGCACCATTTATTGAAGAGACTGTTCCTGCCCCACTGTTTGTTCTTGGCAACTTTATTGAAGATAAGTTCATTATAGCTGTGTGGATTTATTTCTAGGTTCTCTATTCTGTTCCATTGATCTATGTGTCTGTTTTTATGCCAGTGTTATGCTGTTTTGGTTACTACAGCTCTATAATATAATTTGAAATCATGTAATATGATTCCTCCAGTTTTGTTCTTTTGGTCCAAATGGCTTGGACTATTTTGGATCTCTTGTGGTTCCATATAAATTTTAGGATTACTTCTATTTCTATGAAGGATATCATTGATATTTTGATGGGGATTGCATTGAATCTGTAGATTGCTTTGGGTAGTATGGCATGTAGGTATTTTTTTGTTTGGTCCTCAGACCACACATGCAGCAGGGAATTTGGAGTGATGGTTTCCAGTTTCAGGGACCAGTGACCGGGATTTGCCCGAGTATTTTGATGGTCTGACTATGGCTGCAGCAAACCTTCTCAATTTATCTTGTTCCAGCATCTACCTGTGCAAACTCTTGTTTTCCTAATCTTACCCCCTCCTATCTCCCCTTGTCTGTGTGGTCCCTTTTCAGTGAGGACTCCTCACAGGGGAGGAGGTGGTCAGAGTCTCTCAGTTGTGTCCCATCCGCCTGCTTCTTTTTCTCTATTATCCATTTGTCTCCCTGTCTTTATTTCTGTCCTCTTCCATAATAAATGAAGCATTCCTTTAAAAGGCCACATAATGTTCCCACTATTCTGTGTGGACACACTGCCAATCTCTGTGAAACCTGGACAGTTAAACCTGTTTAAAACATTCAGAAATTTAGAAATCTACAAGCTTTGGAAGGGAAGAAGTTGAGAAACATTGTTTCTACTTAAGAGGATGTAAAATTCCTGGTAACCAGACTATCAGGTTTCTTCCAGAAATGTTGACAAATGAATAACTAATTTTTAACAAGGGAATTGTTAAGATTCTAGGAGCTAATTAAAGGATCATTTATCAGAGTGACCTGCACAGCAGGTGTCTTTGAGGACTTCCTCCCCACCCCCTTTCCTGCCAGAAGGTAACCCTGAATGGGGAAACAATGGGCTGGGTGGGAACAGAACTCCCATTTTTTGTTATCTCAGATATGTAAAAAAGCTAATGCCCTGGAAAATAAAGAAACTGCAAAACTATCTAAATAAAGTGAGACTGAATTAGAATAACAAAATATTGGTGATTTTAGAGCTGCCAGGACCCCACAGCATTTCATCTAATCTGTTTTACAGATAAGGAAATGGAAATAGGGAGAGGTTGTAAAACTCATCCAAGTCACAAAGGGAGTTAGAGACCTGTCTTGGTGTCCACAGGTTTATTTGCTTCTGGGTTAACAGTCTTTAGGAGGCTTTGTAAAACCATCTGACCTCCAGCATATGGACTGGGTGTCATTAAACACTACCACCTCCTCCTTTGTTTTCTAACTCCACCTGTTTCTCAGCATTCCTGCCATCCCTAGGCTGAGAAAAACCAGGTATCTTTCTCAGAAAATGCACTTAGGCATTCTCCCAAGATATGGTTTCAAAAAACCAAGCAAAGGTGAATTCCAGTTCTAGCACTCTATGTTAATGAAAATAGTTTCTAGTTATCACTTATTTAAATGGGTTTCTTGTGTGGCACTGGGTTAAATCCTTTACCAACATACAATCAAAATATTTTTAAGTGGCCCCTTACAATATGATGAGTTTTTAATTTCCCAGTTTTGCAGATAAGGAAACTGAGGCTTAGTGTTAAGTAACTTTCCCAAGACTGAGAAGCTAGTATTAATAATAATAGCAGAATCATGATATAAAACCAGAATAGGCCAAGGCCCTCACTCATCTTAATCAAAACATCTTTGCTCCTCTCTCACCCCTACTCTCACTGACCTTCAAGAAATCTTATTTCCTAGCTTTGGTTTCCTTAGGTGTCACGTATTCAGCTGTTTAGTGTATCTCTAAGACATCATAGAGGTTTTACATTCTGTGTAAAGGAAAGATTAGACAATTCTGGCTAACAGTCTAGGTTTTCTTTATTTTATTTTTTACATGTATTACTAATTATTTTTTATAGCCCTGGCAATGTTTACTTATAATTATGCCACAGTACACATACAGGATCTTTAATTGCACATTTTTTTTAGATACTTGAGTGCCCAAATCAGTAAACAGTAGAGGAGGGCAAATGAGCAAATACTATCTGTCATTTTCAGTTAGCAGGTGCTACAGGCATATAAGATTTGGCCCTTTTCTGATCAAGCCATATGGCTCTTTTGAACCAAATGTTCAGTAGGAAAATGAGTTAAATGATTCAGTTGCAACCCAAATTTAAGATGCTTCTAGTACCTGGTGCAAAGTAGAGACCAGTAAAATCTTGTTTATTCAATGAATGGAAATAAAGGTAAAAGTAATGGAGAAAGGTCTTCTAAGTGGATTGTTTCTTAGCTCAGACTACTCTCTTTAAAATAATAAATATATCTATCAAAATATTTAAAGTAGTTTTCCTACAAGTGCTTATTTGCTAGTTTTATTAAGATTCATTTTCATTAATTCATGATTTATTCATTTGATAAAAATTTCTCAAATGCCTATTTTGTGCAGGCATGATGCTTGTTACTGGGCTTAAATGGTGAACAAAATGGACAAGTTGTGTCCTCATAGAGCCTAGATCTCAGTGAGGAAAACAATAAACCACTAAAAAGAAATTAAATGGTAATCAAGTCAACAGTCATTTGATGAAACTACTGAGTAGGGGAAGAGTATTGAAACTCTCCCTTCCAACCCACACACAAATGAAAAAGCATTGGGTGACTCACAAATAACATGTGAAGTGCAAGCATAGTGTGCTTCACTTATTAAAAAGTAGCAGTATCCACAATTTTAGCTAAAGGGGCCTTTCAAATCTAACATCTGATTATTTTGGCCCTATATTATAAGAGAAAATAAAGAATTAACTATTGAATCCTAGTTTGGACATAAACACCTTTGTCCATGGCCTATGAAGTAAGGCTCTAAAAAGTTCCATTTGCAATACAAGTACTTATTTTATTTTTAGGCATTAATAGATTATGGAATTGTGCTGCTTCTTGATGCTGGAGAAACTATAACATTAAACACCTTCATCAATCGTGGACTCATCTACTCAGAACTGGAGCAGTATGGTTTTGCATTAGAGGTAAGCATTCCTGTTGATGTGTAAGAATGAACTCACTTGATTTTGTACATACACTCCAGAAAACTAGTGAACAAGTTCTTACTGCTATCAACTGGCAATATTAATGAGTGATAACTCAACTGTAGCAAGAATTATATTGAAATATACTTGGGATGACTGATAGAATCTTTGCAAAAAGTATGTATTTTTACTTTGTTTTAATTACAGATAAATAGCTAATATATAAAAAAATTTCTCATTTGATTAAGACTATCATAATACACACAACTCAACTATTTAGAAAATAAAATGATTTATGTATAATTTAACCTACAGTTCTGTGCTCTTTCTCATTCATAATTTTTTTCTTTCCCCACTGAAAATATATCAAAATAAATCTTTTTCAAACATGGCAGGGTATAGTTGCTTAGGAGGGGCTACTGGGAATTGGCTTTTAAATTAGTGGAAACAGGCATGCAGAATCATAATATTTAATAGAAGAAGGTACAGGCAATTGAAAAGAAACAGGTGGTTTAAAATATATTTCATTATAGAATAATTGAAATTCATCACTCTCATTTTTTACTTTTTATTTTTATTGTCCATTTTACAGTAACTTTGGAATTAAGATTAAGATACACAGAGCATTAACTTGGTGTGGTAGTGCACACCTGTAGTCCTAGCTACTTGGGAGGCTGAGGCAGGAGGATAGCTTGAGCCCAGGACAGTGAGATATGATCATGGCACCACTGCACTCTAGCCTGAGAGATAGAGTAAGACCCTGCCTCAGAACAAAACAAAACACAACACAACACAACAAAATAAAACGGAACAAAAAACAACGCAAAGAAACACAAGGCAAAAATTAAATATCAATTTGAGGTTTGCCGTTAACTAATAGCAGTTTTGCTTCTGCATTTCTGATGCACTACAACATAACATTATGTAGTGGAGTGTTTCCTATTCTTTTCATCTCTCAAGATGGCTTGTATTATTTTTCTACTTCCGGAGTCATCTTTTGAGATTTTGCCCCCACAGAATCACTTTCTAGGCAATTTACACTATGAGGAAATGTAATCTTAACATTTGAATTCCTTTAGGCTTTTCAATATATCAAAAATATGTTTGGGATATGCCCTTAGGTATCCCCTCAGGTAGAGGGAGCTAAAGAATCTCTCTGTAGTGGGCAAGAAAACTATGAACATCTGGGCAACAGTGTTGGGGTGGAGTTAGTGAGAAAAATGGAGGTGGGGAGCAAAGGGCCCAGCTATTGGAGAATTAAACACAGGATCTATGTTATCTACCAAATAGATGTTTATTTAGTACTAAACAACTACATTAACTCTATTGCACAGTTGTTACATGCCAGGTTCTCAACAATGCTGCACAATTTAAAATTTAACTTATATATGAGGAAATTAGTATTCAAAAGAGGTTAAATCAGGGCTTTGAACCAATAAGTACTTGAGGAAAATTTGAACTCAGGTCTCATTTGATTCCAAATTCTGTGTTCTCTCAGACAAGGCACTGGCATTGGTATATGGTCTAACTAAGGCAGAGTTCCAGTCCTTGAGGAGCTGATGGTCTAGTAAAATTTGACCCCTCTCTTTCCTCACACTCCACATCCAACTCACTGGCAATTCCAGTGAGCTCTACGACTAGAGCATGTTTTGAATTAAATCATTTCTAATAATGGCCACTGCTATACTCCTTTCAACCAGTAAGTACTGGGGCAAGATCCAAACTCAGGCATCAGAACTGAACCATTTCTCTGGATACTGCAGGAGCTTTCCAACTGGGCACTCTTGCCCCTCTATGTGCTGTTCTCCAAATAGATGCCAGAGATCTCCCTTAAGAATATAAAGCAGATCAAATTATTCCTCTGCTCAAAACTCTCCAATGGCTTCCCATCACCCTTAGAATAAAATCTCAACTCTTGACTACGACCAACCAACACTGTACTTGACTGACTGCTGCTCATCTCTCTGATCTTATTGTCAAACATTGTTTTCTCTACTCTAGCCACTCCACGCTGGCCTTTTGCTCTTCCTTGGAAAAGCTCCCTTCCTGGGCTCCCTTCCGGCCGTAGGCCCTTACACAAGCTATTTCCTATGCATACAGCCTTCTTCCTACTGATCTGTGGATGGTTCATGCCCACCTTTCATTTAGGTTTTTGCTCAAATGTGACCTCCCCAGTCAGAAAGAAGATAAACTAAAATGGAATATTAAAAAATATTAAAAAAATACAAAATAAGTCTGGAAAGGGGAAACAGAGGAACAGAAACAGAGGAGGCCAGCAGAAAAGACATAATAGTAGACCTAAATCCAATCATATTAGTAGTTACATGAAATGGAAATGATCAAAATACAACAATTAAAATAATGAGAATGTCAGATTGGAATTTTTAAAAAGCTCCAGCTATGTTCTGGCTACAAGAAACACACTTTAAATACAATAATATAGATTGGTGAAAATATAAGACTGGACAAAGATATACCACACAAACACAAATTAAAAGCAAAAATAATTTTTCTGCATGTATAATAAAATAGAAAAAATAATTAAAAAATTAAATAAAAAAGATGCGGGTAGAGGAAGAAGCAATGGGTATAAGATTGAATAAGTAGAGATCTAGATGAAGAGCCCAGAGAAAGCAGAGTCTGAAAACATACCCAAGGGAAAAAGAAATTAGTGGGAAGGACTGATTAACTGAGAGGTCAAGTAGCATGAGTGCTGAAAACATATCAGTTAACTGATAGCTGTATGCCCTTCATAGGAGCCCCTTGATCAGGAAGTGTATAGACTGGGATTTTTTGAGAAGTTAATAGTTAAATTAACTAGAGGTTAATAAATTTAGGACATTTGTTTATTGCTTTTCCCTCTTGAAATTCTACCAGGATAATTGCAAAGGAATGAAAAAGATACAATTCCAAAAGGTTAAAGATAATGGTGAAGAGATATTGAGGTGTCCCAAACTACCATTCTGGATTTTAATGCTTCAAAGTTAAATATGAATGAGTAGCTAAGGATCAGACACTTAAGGGAAGTAAAATAGAGACTAAAAGGAAGTGTCATAGGTGTATAGGGATGATGGGAGAAGGGTCAGTGTGTGGAGTGCTGATGTCAAACAGCTAAAGTCCATTCTAATGCAGGAAGTGAACAGTTGTCCCATAAAGTTAAATATGATACAATATTCATGTTATTTAGAAATCTGAAGGTTAATTGCAGAAGAAATAACAGTAAACTGTAAAAAGGATTGCCTTTGGGGAGTGGGACTCAGGGGTAAGTAAGGAGAAGTGGAACAGGGGATCACTGGGCATTATCAGTCCCTATATACTGTATATGTGGATTACTTTGATAAGAATAAAAGTAAATAAATAAAAATGTCTTTAGAGCCAGTTTACAAAATACAAATAAAATCAGTCTTCTTAAACAACAAGAATAGTTTAGTGGATGACAGTTGCAGGTGTGGAACTCTTTGTGTGCTCTGGAGGAGACTGGTAGTGGCAGGAATGAGAAAGACTCGTTTTCAGGGCACCTAGGGTTCAGGCAAGGCATGGTGGGTTGGGGCAGTGAGACCAGGATTAAAGGTACAGAAGACAGCAGGAATATGATAGAGCGAGCTTCCAGAGGAGATGGGAAGGAGTGAGGCTAAGAGCTCCCCCTCTGACACAGAAAGGAAGATCCTGGGGGTGAAGGTCATCAGTGGAGGGGATGGGAATAGAGGAAATTTGCATTGCGTGTGAGTGACTTTGTGTGGTTTGTTATTATCATCCTCGTATTGGAGAGAGAATTAATGCAGAAGGGAAAATTCACAAAAACAGTGGCTAGCTTTATTCTAAGTAATGCTAAAAGTCATCATTTATGTCTATTGCTGATAATTAATGCCTGATTCCCATATAGTATAATAATGATTACATATATAGAGTCAAGTTGACTTTTGTAAATTTCATCTGATTATAAAACTAAATTTGTTCTCAGCCTTTTAAATTATATGGTCATTCCTTGAAACTTCCTAGATTTATGGGAATGTTTATAATAAATCTCACACTTGTAAGTTTGCCTCCTTTTTAGCAAAAAAAATCCCTCCTGGAGAGATATCTAGAAGCACAGTTGGTTAGATTTTATTTGATTAGACAATAAATATTTCTATTTTCTTGCAAACAGTTTCGTTTAGTAGCAAAACATGCTTCTCAAATCTGAGAGGAGAGCCCATGTTTATAGGTTGGTCTGTGAAGAATGGCTCCTCCTCTAACAGGACCCCAGAGTGCTCAGCTTGACCCCACAACTCCTTCTTCCACCCTTGTAGCAGCCAAAAACCCATCCCACCTCACTAACACAGCTGGCCTCTTCCCTCTGATACACCAGGGAGGGCTCAGGGAAGGAGGAAGGACAAAGGAGAGGGGGTTATGGTTAGCGCCTCTCTCCTTGGGTGGTGCCTCATGGGGCCCTGAAGTGCTGGTGTCTGGCCTCCCCAAAGCCTGGAGAGATTTCCTTTTGCCACTGCAGGGGAGAGTGCAGCCCTCCCTATTGCTTAGCTCGATCACGTGAGACTACAGCCAAAACTGCCCAAGAAGGTTCCTGTTGAAGCAGGAGAAAGTAGGGCCATTTCTATTCTGTGATAGTTTCTGGACTCTTGTAGAAGGCTTCTTCTCACATTATATCCTTAAAATCAGTTTACATCTCATGTATATATAGCACATTGCAGTCGACGTATTTTGTTTTGTAGATATTGATTTAAATATTTTATTTAAGTTTAGTGATGTTCTTATTTTATCTCAAGTCTCAAATATTTTTGTAGGATGTTGAAAAGCTATACGCTTCAGGCACTGTCTCTGGTGTCTAATAGAGGAGGGTGCTGAGTCACTGTGGCAGGATCTCTTACAGACTTAGCACTTTTAATTCTTCTAAATAGCCTCTTCTGCAGGGCCGTTCAGATCCTTCCCAGCTGACTTCCTTAACTTCAAATCTTGGGGTTAGAGTTTCCATTCCTTCCTCTCAGGAGGCCTTTTGGATCCTTGGGTACCTTCTCACCAGAAGTGTGGATCCCAGAGGTAGGAGCTGCCTTAGCTAATCTACACAGAAGGCCTGTTATGTCCTTTCCCTCGTCTGGGTGCCTGTTTGTTGTGTAGTCATATAGCTCCCCAGGTTCTCTCCAGGTACATTCCCTTTTATATCTAGACAGAGAAGTCTTTGGTGGTGTTCACTGGGAATAAACAGTAAAAAGAAAGTAAATGAGATAGCTCATTACACAGAGAAGGGCAAAAACCACAGGTAAAGTCCCTATTCTTGAAGTGGAGACAAGTAACACAAGATTCTAAGTAAGTTTACAATAATGGGTTTCCTTTGCCTCAGCCATTCTTACTCCATATAATATTATAAAGAAGAAATAAAGTTGTAGAAAGATGTATATTTTAATGCCTGTGTTACGTATATTCATGGTGGAGTCAAAGTTAGAAGGAAGTTTAAGAAATTGCATGAAGTAATGTTGCAAAATTAACAAAAACTTAAACAATTATTTCAGGATTTTAAAGAAGCTGCATTGATGAGCCAGACTAATGTGAACCTTTGTCAAGCTGCCGCCATGTGCCATCACAGGTATGGAGTGCAACTGGTGTTCAAGTGGAAGCATCAGATTTATGTAATTATGCTCTAAAAGTAAGCCAGAGGGAATGGAAGAAATTGGGGAGAATGTTGTGAATGTGACAGTGTACAAAATTGGAGAGAGACACAAAGAATTCCCTGGTTAGACATGGAGACCACACTTAGTGTGTCATTAGCACCCCTGCATTCTAATAAACTGTTTTAGCAAAATTACCAAGTAAATACCTGCATCACAGCATGAGAGGGTATCGATACGATCCAAGCCTAGACACTGGGAAGGATCTTGGTAATACATAGAATAAAGTTATGCATAGCTTACAGTATGTAAGCATAAAATGATGTGTTTTGTTCATAATATGGGACCAACTTTTACAATGCCTCTTTGCTGGAAGAGAGGGTGATTTCAGAAAATTTTCCATTTAAGAAACATAATTGTAAATCTAAAATTGTGTAAAACAATACCAGCAAATATCTACAGAACACAACAAAATCTACAAAAAAATCACAGTACTTAAAGCATTATTACTTGTTTCTAGGATTATAATAAAAATAAGTAAGTTATAGAAGGAGAGAAAAACACTTACATAAGCTAAAATACAGAAGACGATTGGTTTAAAATACACTCTGAGATAGTATTACAGTATTTAGACTTGGCTAACCATAATGTTTACATTTCTATGTATACATTTCACATCTGAAAATTAGTTTTTGGTCATTTTGTTTTTAAAATCATAGAGATTTAGGATGTCAGGATTTTAATAGGGGATACAATGTATTTGGTTAAGTAATAGTTTATAGCATTTTTTAAATGAGAGAAACAATAGCAGTTAATTTGGAGGATGAAATTAGAATAGTTCACAAATTATATAGTCTAGGCAGTTTAGCAAATAGAACATAGTTTGAATTATTTAGGAAAATTGACTTTCTTTTTTCCTCTTTTAGGATGTAGATAGTACAGCTACATTTCCCCATGAGATTTAGATTTTTTTAGTTTATGAATAGAGTGTACTATACTGGAACTTCTGAAGGTGCCTTTGTGTTAAAAGGCCTAAACTGGTCTCAGACCTTTCACTTTATACAGACAGCAAAACATGGTCACGCCATTGTCTATTTTAATCCAGCACCTTCATACAATCCATTTCTTTAAATAATTGTCATTCTTAAGAAGAGATGGAATAACGATGACTGACATGTTTGTTTTGGTGGGTGGGTGCAGACCAAAAGTGTCTGAGGTCGTTGCATTCTGCTAAAACTAAAAACAGACTCCAAAATTTCTCTCAACCTCATTCCTATGTTTAGCAGCCATTAGAGTCAGTAAATTTCTCTGTGTGTCAGTTCAGTTTCTTTTATGAAATGTAATCACTGGGTGTATATGGCAGAGCCTTCTTAAGCTGCAACTACTTTGCAATTCCAAATAACCAACTTTCATCACCTGACTAGAATCTCTATTGTCCTTTAATAAAAGTAGAATTTAAATCAACAGTAAAGCCCTGAAAACTCAGAGTCCCGATTCCATGTGTTTTGAGTTTTAACAGTTTTACTGAATGTAACAATAAGGAATGTTTAGTGATTAGTTATATTTATTTCAGGAAAAAATATTTTTGCTTTTCAAGGTGAGCTAATAATACATACTTACATGATAGCTGTATGGTTTCTAACTATGGTGATTCACTTTTAGTGTTTTATAGCAGGGAAAGTAAAAATTTTCTCATTTGGAAAAGTTTTAAAAAGGAATAAATTTTAAAATTTTAGGGCTTTTCTCTTTGATCTCGTGGTTTTGCAGACTTTTGAAGTATCCTTTGTATATCTCTGGTTCTCACTCTTATAGTTGCTAGGAGACAACATTCCTTAGGCTTGAATATCCTACTTGTTACCCAATTTAATCACCAAGACTGTTATGGTAGAGTTAATTTTTAGAGCTCTTTGAGAAAGCCACCTTAATATTTAAAAAAAATAGCATCATGGAGTGAGATTACTCAGAGATATATATATCCTATCCACTTTTTACTCCATCACATTTTATTTTACTGTTCTTGTATCTGCATAAAATATTTTTGAATCTTTAACTCTGCAAGCCAGATTATTTAGTTTGGGGAGGGATTTGTGATTTATTTGTACAACTCAGTAGGGCATATCTGGTCACGTATGTGATTGATTTGGAAAATGCAGTGGGCCTTTGTGTCCACAGCCTAGTGGCCAAGCTTAGCACATGATCCCTGATTCATAGGACATTGTAAGAATCATGCACCTTCAGTAAGTGACCCCATTACTTCAGATTGACACAAACACATTTTATTTTAGAAAAACTCATTTAATATACT
Source organism: Lemur catta (assembly GCF_020740605.2). NCBI lineage: Eukaryota > Metazoa > Chordata > Mammalia > Primates > Lemuridae > Lemur > Lemur catta. The sequence goes on along the minus strand of NC_059128.1, from coordinate 53,918,060 downwards.
TTTACATTTGTGGTTAGGCATTGTTTAACCATCTACATCTCAATGAACAGGTATCCTGAGATAACGTAGATATTCTGCCACATTTTTCCGTTGGCTAACTGCCCTGTGGTTACTTAACAAGCGCTTCAGCCTGTAGGAACTGTGATAGACACGTCTTCAGAGAAATGCAGTTGCTGTTTCCACAGCGGGATCTGTTTCATCTTTTTTCTGGTCTTCGGTGCAGAAAGCTAGGAAGTCTCTGTCTTCAGCACTTTCACCTTCTCTGGACTCGATTTTAGTCACCGTCAGCTGTGAGGAGCTTGCTAGGTGGCTTTCAAGATCTCTTTCCAGCTTTAAGGTTCAATGATTATTTACTTAGACTGAACAGATTAGATGCTTATTAAATGTTAGCGCTGATACCTTGATCAGCAAATAAAAATAGCTTCAATCACTGTCTTTTGGTAACTCACAACTTATACCACATAGTAGTGAGTTTCAGTTCACTGTCTTGTTTTTGTTTTGTTTTAATTGGTTAGGCTGTACAAAGGGAGAGATTGTATTTTAGAAACCATGTATCAGAATATGTATTCACAAAGGATTTTTATTAATAATTTTCCTGGGTAAGAGGGGATATGAATGCAATATGAATGTCATGTTGCATCTGATGCAGTGTGAATGTCAGTATACTGGGAGCATTTCAATGATTTATGGGGAACATATGAACAAATGGGGATTTCCCTGGAAATTTCAGTTTACATGGTCACCATAGCTATGCATCATAAGTGAGTATTTCACTACTCCTAGATAAAAAGTACTGAGCACAACAAAATCTATCAACTAAGTGCATTTGCACAAAACGACTATGGGTTAATTATTCCTGATAAAGAATTTATTATGCCATATTTAGAATTATTGCTCTAATATAGTGAGAAGGGCACTTGGAAAAGCAAAGGAACTTTTGCTTCTTAAATAGTGCCCATTATCAGGAAAGAGGAACAGTATTTCATTGTAAACCACCTGAGGGAAGTGACCTTGTGTTTTCTGAGTAACAATCTAGGGCGAACTCAGAAGATACCATCAGGTTCATATCCATGAGTGTTAATCTTTGCCTGTCTGTCACATGAGAAGCCAGGCTTTTCTAGTGCTTCACTGTTGGTTCTTTTGTTATCTTCTAGCAGAACGCTTGTTGAATAGTGTTTGCCAAAACATGCAGCATCATGAGTAACTCAATTATTTTTCATAGTGTAGAAAAGCATTAAAAAATTACTGAGTCTTATTGTGAGAAACAGAATCACTTTTCAGTTTCAAAATGAATTGTTTGTCAAACCTGCTGAACACATCAAGGGGAAAGTCTCAACTAAGAGTCTTTATCAACTTTCTAACTCTTCGTAATAGGTGCTGCATCCCATCAGGTTCAGTTTTCTGCAGACTATAATATCCAGCTCCAATTTTATTTATTTTTAGGGTTGCCTTCTATTTATGGCGTGAGATGATAATTTTTCAATTTGTGGTACTGAAATTTAGTTATCTTTTAATATAAATTTAGTTAAGTAAAAAAAGTGAATTGACAAGTGAATATTCAGTAAATGATAAATATTCAACTCTTGTGAAGGAAGGGCTAAAGTTTGAGAAACACTGTTATAAGAGATATTCTTGAGTAACACCTAGGAGATGATTGTTTCTAGAATAGTTATCCTGGGTTCCATGTATTCCATAAAGGAAAAATAAGCAAAGTCATGATGCATCTTACTAAAATTTTGAAGCCTGTTTAGGAAGTAATGAAAAGAATGGAAGGAAGATGATAATCTTTATTGCGTGAGAGTCTCTGTGCTAGATGTTCTTCACTTGCTCTTCTTTAATCCTCCTAAAAACCTTGAAGAATTAGTATTAATTTGGACGCTGAGGCTCAAGTCTGAACTCCAAGCCTTTCTTCTAATTGCACTGTTGAGATACCAGCTTACTGGCTCTTGTGCACCAACCACAGGTATGTTGTAGGTGCAGAACATGTGGTAGAGATGGCTGTGTGGAAAAGCATGGATTTTGGTGTAAGACTTACCTGAGTTTGAATCTCAGGCATTTGCTCCGAGCAAACTTCGTATGCTATTTACTATGCCATTTCCTATGTGAAGACTTTTCTGCCATGATTTTCTGTTCATTTGTAAATATAAAGAATTATAAATAGCTTACAGAGTTTTTGGAAGGATTAAATGAAATAGCATATGTGAAGCATTCAGCAAAGTACCTGGTAAGTAAGCAATTACTCAATTTTAGCTCCATCATATATTTTAAAAAATCCCACATTCTGTCCATGTGAATTGAGACTAAATATAATTATTAGATATGCATATGAAATGGAGAAGTGACTTTATATGCTCATGAACAAATATTTGATTCCTTCAACAGCCCTCACCCTCACCTTAAGAGAGTAATTAGGGAGGATAGAGAGACAGAGTTATCGCTTAGCTACATACATTCACAAGTTATTAATAATAAAATGCATTTTACTTCTTTCTCTCACCTCCTCTCCTGGTATCCACAATGAGACGGGCTACCTTTATATTAATAGAAGATCTGAAGTGAGGCCTTCTGTGTGATGAAAGTCTGGTTCATTTCATTGTATAATAAAATATTAAATACATATAAGTAAATTTATTTTAGTCTAATTTAAATAGTGTATTTCATCAATAATAGCACATGATTTTCTACACTGGTAATTGATAACTGTTAAAAACAGGTTTAGGAATGCCATTCAGACTTTTATAATTTGAAAAAAGACTTCCAGAATATCATTCCATCACCTTCTGCTATGAAAATGACTCTTACCCCCTTTCTTTCTTTTTACTAAAATCTTCAAAGAACCTGTCAGGCTTTTTTTGGGTCATTTGAACTTGTGTACTTCCCTTCTATGACGGAATTAAAAATGAAAGATTTTTTCATAAGGGGATATTCAAATCTTTATGAAAAAGTCATATACAAGAAAACATTGTATATCATCAAAACGTATCAGTTCATCAGAATGCATCAATATTTTCATTTATTTTCAGAATTAAAGAGTTTGAAGAAGCTGTCAATTTTTTTACCTGGGCTATTAAAATTAACCCGTGTTTTCTGGATGCTTACATTGGACGGGGAAATACTTACATGGAGTATGGTCATGATGAAGCCACCAATCAAGCCCAGAAGGACTTTCTGAAAGCATTGCATTTGAATCCATCATACATAAAATCCAGAATTGGTTTATGCTATAATTTGCAGGTAATATTATATAATAACATTTGAGCATTGAAAGCATCTTTTGACAGGAGAAAGATATATTTGGGCCCTTTACTAGTGATGAAGATAAATGTCATTTCTCTGGTTATGAGCATTTACCTTTCCCTTACCTTTAGTTTCCAGAGTAGCAGTGGGAATCAGGGGTTCAATTAGTTACAGACACCTGCCTGGGTAAGCCTGGGGACCTGTATGCTAGTTAGATGAGGAGCTTTTCAATCTGAGTTTCTTTAATGTCTGCACCTCTCCCTACTTTGCCCCTACATTTACAAACATCTTTTAAAATTCACCCGATGAATTTCACATATGAAAACCTGGCTAACATATATTTTACTAGCTTATACCTGGGGTCTGTAAGTTTTGTCCTATTGAATTACTGAAAAGCTAAAGGGAATAAACAATGTATGAAAGTTTTGAAGTAGACGGTAGCCCTACGATGGGTCAGACTGCCACTGTATTGGAACTCCTGAATTCAGTCATCTCCCAAATTGCTGTGAATTAGGACTTGCTGGGAAGGCAATAGGCCAGGCATTTGTCCTTCCAGCAAGATAGACAAGTGCTACTCTGTGTGTTGTCAAGCAAGTCTCAGAGTGATTTCTGGGACAGTCTGGCCTGACCCATGTACCAAAATTTTCTAACTCTCTGAGCTATTTGCACTAATAAAAAATGTAGTGACATTTTTGTAGTAAGGTGCTTAAATGTGCTGCATATGCCATGAAAAGTAACTGAGTAATTTTAAATCTTCTTTTTATCCCTTTCAATATTCAAAATTTTAAATTATTATAATTTGCAGAAATTCCTGTTAACAAACTTCCATTAAAATGTTGATTTATTTAAAAAAAAAACATGAGTTTGGCTGATCTAAGACTGATAATATTGGAGGGGGTGGGAGTGGTAGTAATAGTGAGGTATGCCCCAGAACTTATTAATAAGAGATATAAGATTGCTTTCTGAGAGCTAAACACAAAATTGGCTGTTACTGCATCACAGTACAAATTTGCAAAGTCAATTTAAAGAGACAAGCTGACTTTCAAGGCAGCTAGAGCTGACTGCAATCCAATGAAATGTGTTAACATCATCATTTGTTGTATTCAACAGACCTTTTGTTCGTTTGTTTGTTTTTTGAGACAGGGTCTTGCTCTATTGCCCAGGCTCAGCCTCCCAGGTAGCTGGGACCACAGGCATGTGCCAATACACTGGATAAGTTTTGTATTTTTTTTTTTTGTACAGACAAGTTGTTGTTGCTATGATGCTCAGGCTGGTCTTGAACTCCTGGCCTCAAGCAATCCTCCCACCTTGGCCTCCCAAAGTGCTGAGATTACAGGTGTGAGCCACCATTACCAGCCTCAACAGACATTTACTGAGCACCTAATATAGGATGGGGAACCACTTTAGGCTTAGAGATATAGCAGTGAACAAGATATATTCGTTTCTTCTTGCAGCATTTACTACCGAGTAGAGAGATAGTCATCAAACACTTAATCATATATATAGTTATTTGATTATAATCATGATAAGTGCAACAAAGGAAAAATATGGGTTTTAGTGCAACTTAAAACAAGGGAACCTAGCTTGCTTTAAGAGGTGAGAGGGTTTTTTGGTTTTTTTTTTTTGAGAAATTAACATTTAAGTTGAGGTGTGAAAGTATGGGTTGGGACTAGGATACACTGTTCTAGAGAGAACAACCGATTATTAAGACTTGTAAGAAGGAGATAGAGGGCCCCAGTGGATGGAATATTATGGGCAAGGGAGAGGGGTGTGAGATGAGGCTGGAGTTGAAGGCCTTATAGTCCAGTTAAAAATGTGAATAGCACTAATCAGAGAAGTGACATCAAATTTGCACTTTATGAACATCTCACTAGGTATATAGCATCCTGAAAAAGGATTGAAAAGCACATCACTGTAAAGAATTGAATCAGGAAAGAAGGACTGAAAAAGGAGAGTTAGGCCTATTCCAATTCTGTACGAGGGAAAGAGCGACAGTTTGTTCAACAAATACTTGTAGGTTCCCTTACTAATTGCCTAGCATCAGGGATACAGAGGTAAGCACAACAGATGTTGTCAGAAGCAGATGACAGAGATCCCGTCTTGACGTGGTTTGCAGTTTAATATGCCAATAACCTCATCTCAATTTTCCCAATTCGTTTATTAAATGAACTTGTGATTACGATGTGGCTTTCCAAATATTAACGGTTTATACCAAGAGAGAAGATTTTCTAATCAAAAAATAGGGTCCACTTCCCTAAATAGTTAAATTTCTTTTTAGTTTTATGTGAGTCATTGGGCTCAGCTTGGTTAAAGTAAGTGAGCTTCTGAGATTCTGGCAAATTGGGTTTTTGAGCCCATGAGAAAAAGACAGGCCTTGGACCGTGCTGAATTTATCAACTCACTGCCTTCCTGTGGGGAGGCCCTCAGTTGCCAGCTGATCTTCTCTAGGAAACACTCTGACATTGTTCTGTTAACAGTGCCCCTCTCCTGACCTTTTTTCTTTCTTTTCCAGTTGGCACTAAGGTTGGTAGAAACAGATGCTTGGTAGATTTACACGCATTTTCCATGGAATAATGTATAGTGATCCTAAAATTCCAGATGCTGGTATAATTTATGGAAATAGGTTTCACACCATTAGTTTATTCATTTATTTATTCAACATGTATTTATTTTGTTATGTATAGTATGTATATCTTATGTATAACTGGAGATTCAATGCCAAGCAAATAAATACAATTCCTGCCTGTGTGTGGAGCTCAATGTAAATTTTTTGGCAATTGTCAGAAGCACTGATGTTTCACATGGTGGGGTGGCCATAATTTTATGTTGTCCAAGATTGGTATGAGAGATGACTGCAATTAAATTTATTTTAACTAATTAAAATTTAATCATAAACACTCGTGGATAATTAGTCAACTGAATACACTCACAGTATAGTCTACTTTGTTTAAAATACCTTAGATTTAGCACAATATAAATATACCCTTACTAGAGGTTTTATTTGATTGAGTTAGAATCATAAACATTTGGCATGTTATGGATTGTTTCCTACATCATGTAATCGGAAAATTATTTTAGGCCCAAGGAAAATTCCAGAAAGCTTGGAGGCACTTTACCGTTGCCACAGAAGTTGATCCAAAGAGTTACCTAGCCTATGAAGGAAGAGCTATGGTCTGTCTTCAGATGGGTAATAATTTTGCTGCAATGCAAGATATTAATACTGCCATAAAGGTAAAAAAAATCCACTTAGATTGTATTATTATTAGCATAAATTAACACCATGAATAAATAGGTTTAAGAAAGAAGTTCTCTGTTACCTTTTTAAAGTGACTTGTGGAAAGACTCTTTTTTTCCCCCCCTGAGTGATCCCTAGTATAGAGTTATGGCTTGGCAATTTTATAACCTAAATGGATTTAAAATTCAAAAACCCAAATTCCCGATACATGTTGATTCCTCTCAGTAAATATAGTTTAGAGTTTCCTAGTACATCAATATTATTTTGTAATACAAAATGAATGCACAATGTAAAATAATGTTCTAGATTTGAAAGAAATAAAGAACAATGTCTCCCAGATTTTTCCTGCAGTGAAATGACAAATAAAAATCTCATGTTATATGTAATGACAGAAACTCATCTTTTCTTCTATCTTTTAGGTTTTGTTTCTGTAGATTTGGGCAGATGTAATAATATTCAAGAGGAGAAAAAGGAAAGAACTGAAATATAATTGCTACTACATAGGACAAATAAGCATATTAACTATTAAATCTAATTTCTTCTCTAGCCTAACATAGCTAAACAGATAAGCTTTTCCGCTATGTCTATTCCTTTGAAAGGAACTGAGTAAAACACTAAGATTATTTGTTTTATTGCAGCCAGATCAACAAACTGTTGACATTGAACCAACTTCATGCCAAGTCCTTTCTCAAAATATTTGCTCTAATGGGGCTTTACCTGCCCTATAAAATTACTAGTTTCCCACAAGTAGATTTCATAATGTTCGTTTTTGCAGACATGAAACTGGAGATAAATACTATTCCCAGATGCTAAATACTCATAATATTATATTGCAGATCAATACTACAGCAGAATTCTTAACAAATCGTGGTGTGATTCATGAGTTTATAGGTCAACGACAGAATGCAATGAAAGACTATCAAGCAGCAATATCTCTAAACCCCAAGTACTCACTTGCTTACTTTAATGCAGGAAATATCTACTTTCACCACAGGCAGTTTTCCCAGGTAATGTGAGTTTTCCTTAATATTTCCTTTTCGACATTAAATGCTTTCTTTGTCATGTATACAGTTTCAAAATGTAATCTTTACTGTCTCAGGCTAATAAATCATTAATTTATTCACTCTTTTTTTTAAATGTTATCTTTAATATGGATGTTTATAATTATTTATTAAATGTTTATACCTCTGGGGATTTATTCTTCTCATTATCATCAAACATTCAACACTTGTCCAGTAAACAATCTTTTGGAATTCTCAAAGTGTTAGCACTTCCCTGGCTGTAGCTATTGAAACCAGCTTCCAGCCTGGAATCCTTTGTTCTTTTCCTGCTCTTAGACTTCCCTCAAGACCTTCCTTATGATGTGATTATCTAACTCATCTTAATTTATACCTTTTCTAAATTTCAGTCACATGAGCACTTGACTGGGAGTGAGAAGATTTGGATTTTATTCTGGTTTTGTATGACCCCCCCTTAACCTCTTTGGATCTCAATTCATAATGCCTGATATAAAAATGTTGGGTTATTAGATGATATATTCTATTTTTGAATTTATTTGACTTGTGATGCATTTACAGGATTCAAACTCTTTAATTTTTGCTTTTTATCTATAGTCATTCTTTTCTTCTACTTCCCTTGAATTTATCTTGTTCTTTGTCTATCTTTTTGAGTTGGAAACTTAATTCATTTGTTGTTACCCTTTCACTTACATTGCGATAAGTTACTAAGGTTATGCCTTTTCCCCAAGTACTGTTTTGGCAGTATTCCACACATTTTGGTCTGTAATGCTTGCTTATTTGCTTTTTAACTCAGGTAGAATACACATTACAGATATTGAGGGCATTAGACCAATTGTTAAAAAATCAAGGCCATCTATTGGTGTCTTTAGCTTTTAATTGCTTTATAGTTAATACCTTAGTATTACTTTACTAAAGTAATTTAGTAATTTAGTAAAGTATTACTTTACTAAAGTAACTTTACTATAGTTAATACTTTAGTAGGTGTCTTTAGCCTCTAATTGCTTTATAGTTAATACTCCTATAATTCAAGTAACCTCACTAAGTGTGTAGGTTTTCATTTTCTAAGTAATATACTTTGGAAGCTATAACAGAAAGTTACGTTGTACAAAGTTAGGTGTGCTATTAGTGTTTTACTGAGTTATTTTCTCTTAGCCAAGGTAGACATTTGATCCTACATGGGCGAAGCCATGCTTTTGTGGTATATAATTATATAGGTTTTATTGGTCATTTATTGGTGAATTAAAACGAAGCCCAAATTACTTTATGAAGAAACTCTTGGTCCTGCTTGGAGTCTTTCCCTTGCCTCATTTCTGATGATTGTGAGTGAGCCTTCTTTTGAGGAGTGAATCCTCTTCAAGCTCTTCACAGATGGATGTCAATTATGCCCCCATCGCAATAGATCCTTAAATTGCACTTAACTGTGGTATAGAATAGCTGACATCCAGGGAAGGGATGGGTTATAAGATCTTGATCTAATTGCCTTTCCTTTCAAAAGTCAGAGAAAGCAAAGTTCATGTAGTATTACCTGAAGGCTATGTTGCTGCTCCACTTACAGACATTGGGAAAAAAATGATATTTCAGTAATAATTGATTGAGTCATCACTACATTTTGCATATAGTTCTCAGTATTTTACATATTAGCTCACTTAATTCTCACATCAACACTGGAAGTGGAATTTTATTTGTTACCTTTGTTTTTCAGATGAGGAAATTGATGCAAATAGAGCTTTAGTAACTCACCCAAGTTAGAGGCAGGATATGAACTCAGCAATATGACTCCATGGTCTGGGCTGCCAGCCACCATGCAATCAACGTTCCATATCACCCATAATGGAAGTGAATAGAGGACAGATCTTTGAGAAACAGAGAGGAAAATAGTTCAGTGAAGGAGATAGAGAAAATGATCAGAGAGGTAGGAGAAAAGCTAGTAAGACACCCTGTCTCAAGGACAGAGAAGATTTTAAGAGGCAAGGACAGATCAAGAGTGTCCATGCCAAAGAAATATCATGGAAGAAAAGAACTAGGGAATGTCCATTAGCCTGAGGACATCGGCAGCCTTAGCAAGAGAAGAACTCGTGGAGTAAGGGAGGTAGATAGAAGCCAGATTGTGGTGAACTGGGAAAACATTGAGTGGAATGTAATTGGTGAATGACAAACTATACTGTGAAAAGTGACTTTTCCTTTAAGGTAAGTTTTAAAGTAGGAGCCAAATTTTCATCCATCAGGATGTTAAAGAAAAGATTTCTAGCTTGAGTAGTAGGATATCTAAACAGCATCTCAAACCATTTGTGGTGAAGGGCCAGTTTCCAAAAAAATCTGCAATTTATTGTAGATCAATATACATTGCCAAAACACAATATGATCATGTGCTTAGATGTCATAGCCATGTCAAAATGCTATAGAAGTTATTATTTACTCTCAGTTTTGGTCCTTACCTCTTTGCAAACCTGTAGCAAATGGTTCATGGACGAGGACGACAACACTGGTCTGCACTGTACTCTTTGAGGACGATATTGAGTTGTGAATAATCTATATGGTAATAGTCAAAGGATCTTCTTGACAAGCTGATTTTTCCTCTCCCTTTCTTATAATGTTTTATAGTATAACTAAGTTTTATCCCTTCTGGTATGGTTTAGAACCTTATTTTGAAAATTCATTTATCTGTTTAGCTCTTACTTTGTTTTTATAGGCAAACTGTTACTTTTTTCATTTGTATTTTATTTTCCTGTGTGGCCTTCTTTTCTAATTTGTGTTTTACCTTTTTTGTTGTTGTTGTTTAAGCTAGGTACCAGGGATATACAGTTGAGGAGGCAGGTAGTGGGAGAATTTCAACCCAGCAAGGAGGATATTTCATCATTGACGTTGTTTAGAATTGCTGACACATGATAATAACACAAAGCAGATCAACTTTTGTTCAGTTTCATTATTGGTTTTTACATTCTTTGCAGACAATGCATCTCTGTATCTGGGTTGAAATGCTTCCACTGGCCCCTTGGTATGCCACTGGCCTTAATTTTAAATTAAGAGTAAGTGTACTTAAAATTTTTGTATGGCTGGCAATGGAAATATATTCCAATTATCGTTATCTTCACATTTTATAGGCTAGTGACTACTTCTCAAAGGCTTTAAAGTTTGATCCAGAAAACAAATATGTTCTCATGAATCGAGCTATTGCAAATACAATATTGAAGAAATATGAAGAAGCAAAAGAAGATTTTGCATACGCAATTGAAAGCTATCCCTTTTGGGCTGCATTGTATTTTAACAGAGCACAATTATACTGCTGTTTAAAGCAATATGAACTAGCTGAGGAAGACTTTAGTAAAGGTATATTTTTGGTAATTATTTTGGTAAAATTACAGTTGTTGATGTGATTGTTTTTAGACAATAAAAGAAGAAAGTCACCAGGTCTTTTTGTCTAGATAAACTTACGTAAGAATTAATGTTTTTAGATAATATGTCCGTAAAGTAATTAATATAGATTCCTTTATGTAATATCGTTACTAACAGCTTTGGTAAGCTGAAATATAGAGACTTATTAGGAAATCATACACAGACAATGCCAACCTTTCAAAGAAAGGCATTATACCGTGTTTCCCCAAGATAGTTTTCTTTAAAAGATTCAATATTTTTAATTAATTTGACTAAATAGTTATGTTTGAAGAAAAATGTTTTCATATAAATATTAAAATTCTTATATTATAAAATTTTGTTTTTAAAAAATGAGATTATTTTTGAATGCTAGCATAAACATACCTTGAAATTTTTTTCTTTTGCAGCCCTGTCTTTGGTGCCTAATGATGCTGTAGCATACAATCTTAGAGCAAAGGTTCGTGGTAAAATAGGCCTGATTGAGGAAGCTATGGCAGACTATAACCAAGCACTTGATCTGGAAGAATATGCCCCAGTTACATAATTACATAGACTGTGGCTTCTGCAGTAATTTACACAGGTGTTCTTCCTAAAACTGAAATACATTTGTTGTTTAAAAGGTTGCACTGTTTTCACTATTGTATTCATTATGCTTAGTCTTCTCTATAACCCTTTAATGCATTTTAACAAAATGTTTATGTTACACATTCATTATAAAACTTTTAGGTCATTTTCTGAATCTTTGGAATGCCTCAATAATTGCATTTCTTCATGTGATGCAGAGTTGAAATGCGAATGGTTCTTAACGCTTAAAATATTTTCTTTAAAATAATTTCCTTAATTTATAGAAAAAGTGTCTTTGACCTTTCATCAATCCCTACTCATAATATATTCAACAGTATCTAGATTTAAAAACATAAATATAGAGCTGACAACTATAAAGAAATTGAATTCAAGTGTATTTTCTCTCTCCTTTAAACAATGCCTATATTGGCCTGTATCCTGCCTGGTACCCATATTCTTCCAGGAGATAAACATGTTTCCCTTCTGCATGGTGCCTGCCTCCCAAGGCAGCACTTACAGAGATTTAGAGCATCCTGTTCCCTTGAGATAGTCCCCTCTGTCTCCCTAATGCAGATTTCATAAACATATATAAAATCTGTATGCACTTACAACTAGTGCACCATAGCTGTTGATGAGTAAAAATAAATTAAAACAGCTACAAATTTTTTTTATAGAATGTCCTTGAATGAACTAGAGAACCCCTTCCCTTTGGCTCACTGATAATAACAAGGCTTCCTAACTTTTAATTCATTCAGATTTGCTTCACTCAGTTTATTTTCTTTCTTGGTTTTACTCTTCCAGTACCTCTCCATCTCCTCAGAGACCTGTTTTCATAGTGATATCATCATGCATTTTAGGAAAATGCACTTTTATCCAGTCAGCTTCCTTTTAGTTTGATTCACCAAATTTTCACAATAGAAAGTTAATTTTAATTTGTAAACCCTGAAACTGTACCATTTCAGGATAATTTTATTGGCATGATATAGGGGTTCACGTGAGGATTGAGTCATCCCTAATGAGTTATTTCAGGTGGTAAATTGGACACATTTAATAAACTGCTTCAGATCCTATTGCCCTCACTTCACTTTGGCCCTACCCCAGCCGCAGATGAGATTCAGACCCACCTCATGCACTTGTGCCTCCCGCCTGTGCCACACATCTCTTGCTGACTGTCCTGAGGCTTCTTTGTCAATGGTGAGGTATCAGATGCTGTGGGATTCTCTCAGTGCTCACCCATGTGTACTGTGGATATGCAGAGGACCCTAGTTCCTGTCCAACGAACCTTTGATGATGGGAGAAAGGAACTGGTAGATGAATTCTAATCCCTTCCATCTCTGGGTGGAGTGTCCTGAGACAGTCAGTTTCTATACCTTCCTGGAGGATGGCCTGGGTGATTAAGCAATCAATTGCACTTACCAGTGGCAGCCTTTCAAAACACACCTCATACTGATGCTTCTCTCTTCCTTGCCTCACTCCCTTTTTTCACCATCCCTACTTTCCTGGAATTGAACTTCTTGATGAAGTGACAGCACAGAAGCATTTGCCTCAGGCTGTCATTTCTGGGGGAGCCTAGGTTAAGACAATTAATTTTAATTTAATATATATATTTTTGAGACAAGGTCTCACTCTATTGCCCAGGCTAGAGTGTAGTGGCATCATCATAGCTCACCATAGCCTCAAACTCCTGGGCTCAAATGATCCTCCTCCCTCAGCCTCCCAAGTAGCTGGGACTACAGGCATGTGCCACCAGGCCCAGCTAATTTTTGTAATTTTTGTAGAGACATACTTTATATGTTGCTTAGTCTGGTCTCAAATTCCTGGTCTCAAGTGATCTTACCACCTTAGCCTCCCAAGATGTTAGGATTATAGGCATGAGCCAACACACCTGGCCAATTTAATATTTTTTCTAATTGTACACAAATACTTACAACATGAGGCAGGATGTGATAATGATGGGGTAATGATACAAACCAAGGGTCACAAGTCATATCTAACTTGTCAAAATACTTTATGTCCCCTTGCCCATTTCCCCTGGGCACCCACAGTTTCTGTATGCACCAACAGTGCCCTACTGCAAGCACCTATGATTTTCCACCTGAGGCATTTCTCAGTCCACGCAGAGGCCAGGTCAGAACTGCACGGGAGTTAATGATGCTAGGAGCAACCTTCAGCTAATGACAGTTGGGGATTAAAGCATAAACTCTTTGGCTCCCTAACCTCTCGGGGGAGGAGCTCCCCCTGACTTCCCCAGTGGGTTTGAGCCCCAGTTGGCCACAATATAACTGCTATAACACACGCTTTGTTGGCCTTTTCCCTTCCCTTTCTTACCTCCCTCTCTTCTGGCAAAGGCTTATTGGGATCTCCTCCCAAGTAAACCACTTGCACTGAAATCTTTGTCTCAGGATCTGTGTCTGGAGAAATTGAATCTAAGACACTGTCATTGAGGAAGAGGCATTTAAGCTGGATCCTGAGCAGAGGTATTCAACCCATAGGCAATGTTGAGCAGTAAGGCCCTCCGTACAGACTGATTGTTGGGACAGAGACACAGAAGTGGGGGGAAAAAGTGTGTTTGGAGATGGGCTGGAGTAGATTTTTTATGAGGAAATGGTGGGAGGGAAATGTGGCCATGTAGTAGATCCCCATGGGGAATTCTTACTGCTAGATACAGGAGTTAAAACACAACACAAGGAGTTAATACTTAACTGCGTGTGAGATACAGAGAAAGGGAGGGAGAGAGAGAAAAAAAGAGAGAGAGAGAGAGGAGATTTCTTTCTTCCTTCCTTTTGTCTTCTTCCATCTTCACAATAGTGGAGCGTGGGATATTTTAGCACCACAGATACAAATTAGATATGTGAAAATTGATCAGTATTCTATGGAAAAAGGTTTTCCCTGTCCTGTAGGTGTCCCACTCTGACAGTTGGAAGAACCACAGCAGATAAAGGAAAAGTAGCAGGATGAAGGCAGGATGGAGGGAGGATGGAGAACAAGAGAGAAAGTGACTTGAGGAGGTCATGGGAGCTAAATCAGGCACTGATGCCGCAAGGGAAGAGGAACAAAGTGGTTAGATTCCATATAGGCTGAGCCTACATACTTCCCATCAATGTAAGACTTATTGGTTGGGCTTCATTTATCTACAGTAAGTACATAGACACATATTATTTAAAAAAATTTTTTTTACATATCAAGATGAAAGAAGAGTGGTAGGATTATAAATGACTTTTACTTTCAATTTTATACATTTCTGTAATCTTCAGGTTTTTTGTTAATTTGTGTTTTTTCTCCACTAGACTATAAGCCCTATGAAGACAGGGACATTGTCTTTTTTGTTTAATGTTGTATCTCCAGTGACCTTAGAGTTCATTAAATATTTGTTAAATAAAGAACAAATTAAAAATACAACAAATAAATATTATTGTATAGCTATTGTGGTGAATTGTTTGTCCTATATCCTTCAGACTTCTTATGCTTTCTTTAATACAGAAAGTGAGGCCATCACTCTGCATGCCTATAATCCCAGCGTTTTAGGAGGCCTAGGCAGGATTGCTTGAGTCCAGGAGTTTGAGACCAGCCTGAGCAACAAAGTGAGACACTGTCTCTACAAAACAAAGAAACAAACAAACAAAAATTAGCTGTACATATTGGTGCAGGCCTTTAGTCCTAGCTACCCAGGAGGCTGAGCCGGGAGGTTGGCTTGAGACCAGGAGTTTGAGGTTGCAGTGGGCTAGGGTGATGCCACTGCCCTCTAGCGAGGACAACAAAATGAGACCCTGTTTCAAAAAATAAAAATAAAAAAATAGACACTGAAAAGCTGAAAGTTTTGTCTTCCAAGGTCTTTGCAGCCAGCAGCCCAGCGTTCCTGAGGTGATTTAGTTTCTGCCAATTGATGCAATCCCATGAGGCTGAATTGAGGCAGTATTATGCCAGGCACCTTTCTGCTGGTTCTAAAACAGTAGCTTCCAGGCTTGGGCACAGTGGCTCATGCCTGTAATCCAAACACTTTGGAAGGCTGAGGAGGGAGGATCACTTGAGGCCAGGAGTTGGAGACAAGCATGAATAACCAGATGCCCTATCTACAAAAAATAAAAAATAATAGCCAGGTGTGATAGTGTGTGCCTGTAGTTCCAACTACTCAGGTGGCAGAGGCAGGAGGATCGCTTGAGCCCTGGAGTATGAGGTTGCAGTGAGCTATAATGACACCTCTGCACTCTAGTCTGGGCAACAGAGCGAGACCCTGTCTCAAACAAAAACCCAAAACAAACAAACAAAAACTGTAGGTTCTGGGTGGCTCTAGGGTAGAGGTGTCAGATTTAGCAAATAAAAATAAAGAATACCTGGTTAAATTTGAATTTCAGATAAACTATGAGTAATTTTGACTACTTGTTAAACACAGGACAGCCAGTTAAACTTGAATTTCAGATCAACGGCAAGTTTTTTTTTTAGTGTAAGTATGTTTTTATTATTGTATGGGACACACTTATACTAAAAATTATTCCACAATTTATTAATTTTAGAAAAACATTTCTGAAATGAAAAGTTGTAGTTCTGAAATTCACATTTAAATGAGCATCCTGTGTTCCATTTGGCAACCCTGCTCTGGAGTCAACCATCACACTCATGGCTTCCAACTCTGGATGGATTGTATGTCTCCCTGGAGCCAACAGTTGTGTCCATTTCTTGCTTTCCCAGCTTCCTCTTTATGGCAGGGCGGCATCTGCCCCAGTGTGGGCTGTGCTTTGCATTGCTTTTCTGATGGCCCAACCTGGAGTCTGCTTCTCTAGACCTTCCAATGATGTGAGCACTCAGTTCCTTGTATAAAATCCCTTTCTTGTTAAAATTACTGGAGTGCCTTCTGGTATTCACAACTGAACTTTGACTGATACTGTTATTATTATTATTTTTTTTAATTTAGAGCTTTATTTTTTTTCACGTGGATAGAGTATTTTCTCTACATTGAGGTATTTATATAGTTTGGCCATGGGCAGAAGATAATTGGAACTTGAAACTAATAACTATAATAACCACAGTTTTTAGGGTTATTAAGGTTAGGTATAGGGTTCCATGCCTCAACTATACTGCCTCTAGTTTCTCAGTAGCTTCCTAAAGTCTGCAGACAGCATTCATAATCTCTTCCTCTTCTCATCTTTGCCTGGCTACTTTATTCTCAGGAATTTTGTCCCCTATCTGGAGGGTGGCTTAGATCTTTTATTATACACTTCCACAGCACTGCCACCTACTCTTTGGGAACACCCCTTACCTGTGTATACCCTTGCTTAATGGCTGTCTTCCTCACTAGGATGGAAACCCCATGAGGGCAAGGATTATGTCTATATGCTCACCATTGTATCACCAGTGTTTATCACAGTTCCTGACACATAGTAGGTGCTTCATAAATATTGGAGGATTTTGTTTAAAGAAAAGACAGGTCTGGATACTCACACAGTATTACCCAACACAATACAGATTTATATTTTACTATTCATTTCCATGGCAAGTCTAGGCAAACCTAGACTCTTTAAAGGTCCAAGCAGTGATTGCGCACATCCTCAATACGTTTCTTGTTTAATATTTTGTCCTTAGTGTCTACGCAGCTTTCACTGTGCCTAACACACACACACACACACACACACACACACACACACACACACAGACACAGACATATGCACACAGCAGCCTTAGTACCGCAAGATAAGATAAACATTAACCTTAAAAAAATGAAGCAATGAAGTTAAGAAAAATCAAGACATAATGGATGAGATTAGCCTGCTATAAAAATGAGCTACCCTAAAGATTAGTCAACAAGTAGGTAGCTGAAAACAGAACTCTGTGAAGGTGATGAGGGCGTAATGTCTGAAATAATGATGTATCAACATCTGAAGCTAACCATTGTGATCTTAATAACTGGACAATGATATGACATAATCAAGTTGTAGCCCAATAAAGTATAGTGCATAAGAGACCATGCACATTTTTAAATCTTACTACCCTTTTTTAAGAAAGGTTGTACTAATCATGGGGACATAGTGTGTGTGTGTAACTTAGAATGACGGAAGGGAATTGTCAGAGTGCAAATGTTTATATGCATGTTCTTGGCTCTGTCTGCAGATCAAGTTCTCTAAACAGTGAATAACAACGTTCTCATCTTTTGACCTATAGTAAATGGAGCATACTATTGTCATAGCTTTAATCCACTAAACCAATATGGCAATTCAACAACTACTTTTTCTGATTTTATTCTATCCAAAAAGCCTTCTAGTGATAATTTGGCTTTCCATATTGACACGCAGAACAATATGTATAATACCGTAAGATTCCATTGTATTGTACAATAAACTCATACATATACAGAATATATTTTCATAGAAAGTTGTTACATGATTTTTATACACCAGCCTTTAACAGTGAGTACCTATAGAGAATGGCATTGATGGTATAGGGTTTGTTGGTAGAAGTTGTATGGGAGGTTTAAGAGATCTTCAGTTTTACTTTTTTACTTTTGACACTTCTGCATTCTCTGATTTATTTTTTAACCATTGAGCAAATCTTGGTTTTATAATAAGAAAAATATAATATTTTCCCTCTTCCCAAGTTAAATAGCTTATTTGGGACAACAGTTAAGACTATAAAAGATCCACATTGCCTTTTTCCTGGGTATCTACAGAGGCTTCTGAGCCAGAGTCTACCGGGCAGGGACACTTCAGGGGTCTCACTGGGACAGGCAGGTCCTGCCCACACAGTATCTCAAGTCCATGCTTGCATTGTGACCATCTCTTACGAAAAACTTAGCCTTAAAAACTGTTTTTCTAAAATAGTCTGTTAAATTTCCAAGGAAAATATAAAATTTGCTGCTAAACCTGTGGGCCAATTGAGGTCTTTTACCATCCCAGAACTGCAGAAGATACTACTTTGCATGTGCTCTGAAAATATACAGAACTCCAAAGCCTCTGATGAAAAGAAAAAAATGTAATCATTGAAAATTTCATCTTAGCATATCTATCAACTTTAGGACACAAATTTTAATAAAACAAGTAATCTTGAGAGACCAGTGGTTTATGCTGATGATACTTGTAATTTTATAATCATGACTTAAAAGTAATAAATCATGAAATGGAAAAAGCATCATTTACTTTCCAAGTACAAATGTACTCCTTAGTCTTACTTCAATTGGTTAGTAGATTAGACAACTCCATTTATTGTTACTATCTACATATATATGTGTGTCTATATATAATCATCACATGACACTTTAAAATACAATTTTTTACTTATATGATTCTAAGATCCAAGGGAAAGATCCCTGTTTTGGATGAAGCATTTCTTTCTTTCTATAACTTTTCCATAGGAGACCTTTATAAGTCTATAAATCAACTTAACTTGACATATTTAAAGAAAGAAAAAGTAATTGGGAATTTAACTTCATATTTATGGCATTCTGACTGTTACACAGTAGTTTTTTTTTTTTTTAAAGCCTGTTCTAAATCATCAAATGCTGAATTTATTAGACTGGGAGACCATCATTTAGGTATGTTTGCTTTATAAGCCAGGAACAAATCTCTCTTTTGAATTAGAAGACCAAGATAAAAATTTTAGTATCTAAGTTAAGGCATTTTATTATGCAAAAACTAGAGATGAGGTCTTCTTTCCTTAACAATGATAGAGCAATGATTTTATTAAAGTCTTGGAGACCTATTCAGAAAATTGACAAATTCTGTAGTAGAACCCTGTGCCTTTGAGATGTGGGAGACATCTCAACACAACTTATCTGGGTGTAATTTGCCCTGAATAACGTGTGAGTCGTGTAATAGCTCTGCAGCGCATCCTCATCACCACAAAATGCCCACTTCTCTGGTGCTGCATCTTCTGCTTTCAATTCCTGTGCTGCATTTTTACTTTATTGAATCTTTGATGGTGAGTAGACAAGGTGGGGGAAGAATGTTTGGGAATTAAAAAATTTTGGCCATCTAGGAAAGAGTTTAATATACTAGATTTCTTATTGTAGCTTAGTTGTGAAAATATGATTTTTGCATAGAACCTTCCTTCAGGGTTTCTGAAACTGGGATGTCTTTACAACTAGGGGAATAAGTGAGTAGCCAAAGAGTATCAATTTTACTTGAGGTGCGCAAGAAGGAGAGTTGGTGTGGGGGTTAGGAAGGGGAGAGAGGAGAGAGAAATTTTAGCTATTTAACTGGAAAGTAATTTAAAATATTTTTATATAAAAAGGTACAGGTATATCATGGAACAGAACTTTAAAAATTCACATAAATCTTAATGGTAAAGCACAAGACTTTGGAGATGTTTCTCCTTTTTGGGCGGCTGCTTTGGGATGTGCTGCAGACCCACAGGCCAGCATTTATTTGCACTGTCAGGAAGTGTGAGACGACAGCAGCCTCTGCCACCACAGCACCAAGGTGGCACTCTTTCCTGAGGGTCCCCTGAGGTGCTCACTGCATCCGCCCAGTGCATTGTAGCCCATTCTGCAGATGAGGAAACGAGTCCACAGAGATTAGGTGGCTCAGTGAGGTCCCACACTTAAATGTAGAGCCACAGTACAAGCCCTGGCTACCTGAGAAACTCCATTTCGGGAACACTTTGGAATGGAAATACCGATAAAGCAAGATTAAAAAGGTTGAAGCCTTCTTTTTCAGGGTTTTTTTTTTTTTTTTTAATTCTAGTATAGTGCATTCTTGACTGGATGTAGACTAATTCATTTCTCAAAGTCCTTTCGCTGATACATGTGTTTTTATTTAATATTTTAAGTGCCAGTGGGCATAGTGGCACTTGCCTGTTGTCCCAGCTATTCGGGAGATTGAGGAGGGGGGATTACTTGAGGCCAGGAGTTCAAGACCCTACTGGGCAACACAGGGAGACTTTGTCTCTAAAAATAAAATAAGATAAAATAAAACAAATAAAATATTTTAAGTGCCATCTTCCTGTTTATTTAGATCCATTCTATGCTATATAAAATATGGGGAATACCAAAAACATTTAAGTGCTTACTGCCAAGATTTTTCTAAATGTTTTATATGTATTACCTCTTTAATTACGGTGACCACCCCATGAAGCTATTATAATTAATGTTCCCATTTTATAGGTGAAGAAACTGAAGCAGAGAGAAGTTGGGTAATTTGCCAAAAGTCATGCATTGTAAGGGGTAGAGCAATTTGACCCCAGGGACTCTGCTTTTTGCCAGGATCCTGAACAGCGTAGGGAGGACTCCAGTCCTGTACAAAGGAGTTGCAGATCTGTGCCCTGGAAACTCTACCTCTTGGCATCCTGGAAATTATATGTCTCCTTGAGGACTTCAGAAACTTCATCTTTTATCTTATGTTTGGAATAACCTAGACACAAAGTGGGCAATTCAATTTTGTTTCAAAATGAGGAAGATTAGAGGGTAAAACTCAACTTTAAAACCTAATAATTAACTTCACAATGCTGTAGGGTTATAGCTGCTACTAAGCCAGAACTTTATTTTCTAGATGCTAAGTCACTCTGAGATTTATCCCTGAAAGTTTATAGGAAAAAGAAAGGAATCTCTGAGAGGAAGTGGCTAATGCTGACCTAGCACTCTAAACAGGACAAGGCTTTCAGAGTAATTTCTACTAGTGAGCTCTCCTGTGACCCACAAGCAATAAACGACAGTCTTTAAAAACGGCAATGGCTTATCGAGTTCTTGGGCACCGAACGGGGAAGAACTCGATCAATTTCTCTACACTTGTAATGTCAAGAGAAGTCATACTCAGGGACCTCTGTTATAACAGAGGAATTGTTTATGGCTATTGAAAAATCCTTGTGGAACTGTCCATCAAACTTTATGAAATGTGTATGTTACTTAGGTATCAGTTTTCTGGATCTGATTTTCTTTCCAGAGCTTTCAGAATCAAACCCTTTGCTTACTGGCTAGTTTCATAGGGACAAGCATTGTGCAATTTTACTCAATCTTTTTCCCCTCTCCTACCTGTTTCTATTGACTCACTCACCCTTTTTCTTTTCTTCATCTCCTGTTCTGAGACTATATTCTAACTCAGTATTTCTCATAATAGAGTCTGTGGTTCACTTGTGTCAGAATAGGGTGGGATGCTTATTAAAAATACAAATTTCAAGCCTTCCCTCAATTTTGCTAAATTGTTTTCTTTGGGGTGGAACACGGGAATCTGTATTTCAATAAGCTGCTGAGGAGATTCCTATCCATACTGAAGCAGAGAAGGTCTGGTCTAGGGGTTTTCAAACTTCATTGGGGAGGGCTTGTTGTTCATATTAATAAAGCACAGGTTTCTAGGCCTCACCCCAGAGTTTCTGATCCAGTAGGTTGTGGGGAGGAACCCAGAACTTGCATTTTTGGCGAGTTGCTGGGTGACATGAATGCTGCTAGTGGTTCAGAAACCTCACTTTATAATTAAAAACAAAACAAAACAAACAAAAAGAAACCCCACTTTAAGAACCCTAGAGCTTTGAGAAATTCTAATCTAATCTTTGAAGTCCTGAAAAGTGTTTTACTAACACATACCCCAGATTGTTAAATGTTAATCATTTTCGCTGTAGAAGTTAAAACATTACCAAAGCACCCACATTTCTTTCTGTACCTGTGTGTCTACCGTTCCTCAGTCGCCACCTCTGCATGTCCAGCCCCCTCATCCGTCAGAGGGTGGCCCCTCCCCCTTCAGAAGGCCACCCTGGGTTCACACAGCTGTGCCTCACCTCTTTCCTCAGCTGCCCAGCTTTCACTTCTTCAAGGACACTGATTCCTTTCCACGTGGGTGTGCAGTTACTTGTGTTGGGGAAAAGGGTTCATGTTTCCCACCATATTGCAAGTTCTTCAAACACAGCGCTCACGCCTTTTTAATTCTGTCTGCCCAACGGTAGAGTAGTGCCAGGCGTTTTGGTATTGCTCAGCAGATGTTTGGGTCACGAAAGTTCTTCAGTGGGTGAGGGATGAATGTAGTTCCTTTACATCAGAGCTAGATTATCAAGGCTTCATACCTTCCACTGGAGGGATCTGTCCTCACAGCAATGGTGGCCATTCTTTGCTGTCATTTAGCTGAGAAGGTCGGTAGTGTTTGGGAAGAGCCTCTTCATAGCAAAACTTCTAAAAATCCAAGGAACACTCCAGTAAGGTGTTGAGGTCGTTTGCTGGTATCCTAGAAACAGTCTTCTATTCTCTGTCTACATAAAAGAGAGTCTCCTGGACTAGCAGCTCCCGGCTCTCCTGGGAGCATGTTAGACATGCGGAATCTCAAGCACCCCCCCAGACCCCCAGAATGAGCATCTGCAGGGGATTCGTACGTGCATTCATGTTTGGGAAGCACTGTCCTACTCCGTTTCCTTTTGGCTGAAAAAGAATACTTAAAAACAGTGGCAAGTCACTACTAGAAGACTTTGGTACTTATAAATTTGTTAAAACAATTTTTTTTTCACAAGACACTCTTGTGGTAACTGGAGTTATGCTGGGGGTTTGTAATCATCATCAAAGGTTTTTATTAAACTGGCATCATATTGTGTGAGACACTATAAAAGAAACGTAATTAATCTGAGCTTTACCACAAAACCAGACGTAATTTATGTGGGAAAGCACATATTAAGACATAATTAAATGTGAAGCATATAGATGCAGCATCAATACAACATGAGCGGATTTGTTTTTGAAACTTTTTGTTATTATTCATCCCCCATAATCCATATTTCTTTGATTTCAGAGTCTTCAAACAAAGATGTTTTTAGCTATTGGTCTACAAAAGTTTGGTATTAAATATCAACCTGGGAGGGTTACATAAAGACTGATATTCCCAAGCACCTTTCCAATCTATCTCAATCTGTAATGAAAAAGAATGAATATACTTTGATATGGAAAATTATTAATAGTTATGCTATGTGGTAGCCAAATAAAGGCATCTTCTCTTTGACTTTCATTTATAGTGTAACTCATGTATAAATGGGTCACACATCAAAGGCATAATTAACAGTTTTAATTGAATTGTCAAAAACAATGAAAAGTGTTTATATGCTTTGTGTTAAAATGTTTACTCATAATTTCGAGTTCAGAGTATGTCATTACTATACAAATACAAAACTATTCATTTAAGCTTATTTGAGATTACTGTACATAGAATATTGATTCTTCCTGCTCCCCAGTGAATGGATTATGCAATATTTAATGTGTGAGGCTTACATGGGATATAAACTTTCTTGGTTAATAAGATCTTTTTCCTTTTGCAGCAGTTGTGATTCTCATAAGATGCTCATTAGAAAGGTCAGAGTGGCTACGTTGAAAGTGTTCAGTATTGGGATGAGTGTATTGACAAGGCTATTGAATGAGTTCAGGAACTTTATATGTTTTGTTCATTACTGTTTTCTGTTTCATTTCTCTGGGAGGTTTTATGTGACATAATTTAACCAAAGAAGAACAGGATCATTAAAAAGCTATTTAGGATATGGATGGTATTACTAGCTGCAAACATTCTGTTTTTCTAGACCCACGAGCCTTAGAACAAGTGAATGTAGCAGTTAATTATAAGAATATATTTTTCCCATTTTACATAATATTATAGGATTTAGATGAATTATTATTTCTTTACTGTTGAAGAATTTTAAATGGTCTACTTACTAGATATATCATTGTTACACTCCTGACACAAAAAATTATATAATTCATAACAATTTTGTTTCACTGCTATTGTCTTTATTTGAAACTGTGGAATTGAAAACAAATAATGCATGCTACCATTTCAGAATATGATAAAATGACCATGTTCATTATGAGCAGAAACAAAACAATACCTATGTCTTCTTAATGAGAGTATAAAAACTTCTTCACATTTAATGTGCGCTTTCCTAAGTTACAAGAAGATTAGCATTGTAAACAGTCAAGTCTCTTATAAGATTTATTTCCTCCTGGGAATTTCACTTTCTCTTCTTCCTTTTTTCAACATAAAAACCAAGAATTCCTGAATTGGTAATGGAGTGGCCAGCTCATAGTAGGCATTTGATGCATATTTGTTTAAAGTAGTATTTGGGAAAAAATTTGATCCCTGAAAAAAGAAATAGGTTTAATATGTGGGCATGGATTTCAGCCATTCACAATAAGAAGTCAATGCCAACAGTTAGGATATGGAAGGTAGTTATGCATGTTTTATATCAGTAATAATCAACCAACATGCCTTTCAGCCTTGTATTAATGCTTTAATGTTCAGAATAATGAACTTCTAAATAAATGCATATAATTTCCTTGATCTCACTCTTTGTCAGTTTTCTGAATCAGAGTAAATTAAGGTTGTTTCCAGAGATGAAATATTTCAAAAGACTGGGACACTTTTTTTCTTTCTAAAGTGCATATCTGGACTTAGGTTTAGAATTGCATGTCTGGAAAAACTATTCATAATCTGCTTTTCTCCCCTTTCCTTTTATTTTTGCATGTATTTATTTTGGCCAGCTGGCGAGACAGATCTTTTTCAGGGGCTCAGCCTTCCAGTCTAAGTGTGATTCTCTAAAACCAATCTTTGGATTAAATTCCTGTCTTACTTGCTCCAGTGTCTGAACAGTGTTGATGTCAGAGGGGCATGGTGACCCAGTTGTCTGTCCCAAATGGCTGGTGGCTTGCCAAGTAAAGAGCTTAGCCAGGCGGCCACACACTACACCACCTCACCAGGGGAAGGAGGTTGGGATAGAATGTTGGGCAACCTGTCTCACCTCTGAATCTTCCATGTCAGTTGCCTAATACGAAAGTAAACACAGAGATCTGATAAAATAAATGGTCCCTTACTCCCTTCCTAGCTTGGTTTTCACCTGGTCTCTAGCCTGGTCAGTGCGGCTGATGGGCTCACACACACATTGGTGTGAGGAAGCTGGGGCTGGAAAGTTAGGCTTGTTCTGGAAATATTTCATAGCTTTGATTCTGGAAAAAAACTGTATCATTTGGTTCCACTCTATGTGGAATTTATCCTAATGGGGTTTTACGATTTTGAGTAAATTTTGTCCCTAAGCTTCACAGTCAGCCTGAGAAATGACCTTCCTTCTCCGAGGTTCTGGAATTCCAGACCCAGGCAGCCCCTAAGAAAGACCAGGTGGGATGCATTTACTAGGAGCCAGTTTGCCCTTGGGGCTGGGCAGGGACAGCTGAATGAGGGGCTGTTCACTTCTCTGTCGGTTCAACATTGGCACATGAACCACAGGAGGTTTAAAGGGGTCTATTCCTCACCTTTCCATAGCCTTGGATGTGGGGGGATCTCAACTGATGTGGTCATAAAACAGAGACATTAAACATTTGAAACCCTTGAGCACCTCTTTTTCCTTCCTTCCCTGTGGTCACCTGCAGACTAAATGACCACTTCTAGCTTTCCCTGCTTGAGACAGAGAGAGCTTCACAGTGTGATAGAAAGGCAACAGGTGTGGGTGTCATACCTGGGTTTCGTTGTCCCATCTCTACCAGCTGTGTGACCTCAGTGAACTACTCTGAACCTATTTTCTTACCTGTAGGATAGGCCTTCAAGTCCCTTCTAGCCTTAAGATCTATGGATTTGGTGGGAATAATATTACCTGACTGGGTTGTTGTGGAAATTAAAGGAGATCATATTTACAAAACTACTCTGTAAGCCCTCTACAAAAGATTAAGCAATGTGATACTATTAATTCCCTCTGAAGAATCAAAATAGCTTGCAATTCACTTTTAATCTTCACAACTGTGTATATATCTTTTGTATTTAGATCTTTCATGATGTGCACCCTAATGCAAGACAGATGAACAGACTAATCTCTCTCACTAGATGTTACTCCAAGTGTCATTCTAAAGCCGTGTGGGCTGGAGGGAGGAACCATTTTTTTTTTTTTAAACAGAGATAAAATTAATCCCAGGTACACAGGGTTCAGTACTTTTTTTTCTACTCCTTTCAAAGCTCTGAGAAGCAGTTTACTGTTTCCCAGTTGAGATTGCTTAAATACAGCTGGGGACTCAGCACCTTTGGGCAGGAATGTGCTATAGTCCAGAGCAACCCACAGCCAGGGAGCTGAGTGAGAAGTGAGGGACTGTGAGTGGTGATTGTAGCAGAGACACACTCCGGGCCAGAAGGAAAATAACGGTGCCCTTTTTATCTGGCTGTCACTGTTGAGGCACAGCAGCATTATGTTAAGTCCTCTATGCAGTTGTGGCAGCAAAAGAATATTTTCCATTGTTCCAATTCATAAAGCAACACAGAAGCAAAAATGTCCCAAATATTTTATATATCTCTATTTCTATCTATCTATCTATCTATCATCTATCTATCACCTACAATTGGATGTAGCTGAGAGTAGTATAGAAAAAATGAGACTGCTCTTTAAAGGCATTGAATGTTTTTCTAATTCTGTATGCTCGTTAGCCATCTTTCCAGCTACACTGTATGCTCCTTGAGGGCAAGAACTATGTCTTGGGTTCTTTCCATATTCCCTCCCTTACCCTAACAGCACTGGACTCAGTCCTCGGCCCCTCATAGGTGCTTGGTAACTCCTGCTGATGAAGAGGTGGATGCTCAGACAGAAGGGGAGGGGTACTGAGGAGCCCCCATCCTTACTCCTGTTCTCCTGTGGCCTTGAGTTTTGAGCATATGGTTAAAGCTGGGGGTTAAGCACTGCCCTTACAGCTGCCAGGGAAGCTCAGTGAGGTGGTGCAAAGGGTCCTAGGGAGGAGGGTCCCAATTGCCCACCTTTGCCCTCTGCTCCAGGGTGACGAATTCTAGATCACTTCATGATTAACAGCCTGTTAGGAGGTGCTGTTAAAAAGTGACTTTAAAAACATGGGGCTTCAGGAGAGTGGGGCAGATCAAATGAAGGGGACCAAC
The DNA here is from genome assembly GCF_020740605.2 of Lemur catta. Classification (NCBI taxonomy): domain Eukaryota; kingdom Metazoa; phylum Chordata; class Mammalia; order Primates; family Lemuridae; genus Lemur; species Lemur catta. The sequence continues at coordinate 53,890,833 of NC_059128.1, read as the reverse complement.
GGTGTTCATAATGGTGCTGAAATTTAATTTCAGGGCTGACCTTTTATTTGACATTTTAGATAATGCTATGGATGTGCTCAGCTATTTGTTCTTAACATATTTTCCATCTTTTGGGGGCACTAATCTACTTAAATTCAAGGTCAATAAAAGAATAAAGTAAATTTTTGGCTATAAAAAATCACCCTTTTAAAAAAAAGAGTCTATTCACAATAGCAACAAAATATGCAATGCATAGGAGTTAACTTAAATGTTCAAGGCTATGAAAGAGTACAAAACTTTATGAAGAGGCAAAAAGATATTGGAAAGAAAACTCATGTTCTGAGATGGGAAGAGTTTATAATATATAGCTGCTAATTCTTCCAAATGAATGTATGAAGTTAAAAATTCTGTTGATAATCTCAATGAGTTACATTTTTTAGAACATGACAACAGAATTCTAAAGTTTATTTTGAAGAATAAATGATTAGATTGAAAAAAGTTTAAGAGCTTGAAAATACTAAAAGTTGATGAGGCTGTGGAGTAATGAAAATTCTGCTTGTAGGAAGATAAATGTACGACTACTTTGGAGAGCAAATGGATGACACCTAGTATAAAGTTGAAGAAGTATACTTCCTACAACTCAGCAATTTTACTTGAAAGTCTATATCCTGGAGAAATTTTTGCATGTGTATATGGAGACAGGAACAAGAGGTTCACATAAAACCTCATTTACAAGGCAATGGGTAAATAATTCAAACAATACATTCCATTCATACAATGGAATATTATAAAGCAATGAAAATTAAGGAACTAGAGCTACATATAAAAATGCACAAGCTTCACAAACATAATATTGAACAATGATAAAATAGGAAACATAGCATAAAAAATTTTGAGAATATTTTTATAATCTAGAGTGTGCTAGATTTTTTAAACTTGATACCAAATCTAGAAATAAAAAAAGAAAGGGATAGATTTGACCATGTGCAAATTTAAACTTCTTTGTACCAAAACATTATAAAAATAGTAAAATAAAACATACTAAAAATAGATATTTGCAACATGTGTGTGAAAGTTGTTAAAATAAAAAAGCCCAAATATATGAATTTTATGGCCAAAGGATACAACCCAAAAAGGAAGAAATCATTTGAATAATATGCATTATATTATATATGCATTATATATTATGTCAATATCAGTAATTAAATACAAATGAAAGCAAATTTAACTGTAACTTTCACCTAGCAAATAAACAAATAATAAAATATAATAATATATAGTGTTCAAGAAAATGACCACTTTCATTCATTGCAGGAAGGATATTAAATTGGTCTATGATTTTTGGAAGCTTTGTTAATACTCATCAAAAACCTTTAAAATATACCTACTCTTTGACCTAGAAATTAGACTTCTATAAATTTTTCTTAAGAATATGATTACAAATTTAAGCAAATACTTAAATATCAGTATGCTCATCAAAGTTTTGCCTTTAAAATTGAAAAATCAGAAGCAATCTAAATGTACAAAAGCATACAGGTTAAATGAATTATAGTATACTTATACAATAAAATGTTATTTCTCTATTAAGAAGTACTTTACCTTTGAATGGTGGAATTAAGGTGTTTATTTTTCTTAATTTTGCTTATACATATTTTCTAAAATAATATTTCACCAAAATAAAGATAGACATATTTTCTTCATTTTTGAAAAGAGAAAAAACTTTACACTTGATTTTTAAGTCCCTTTTTTAATTTTTCAATTATAAAGCAGTTCTGAAACTAAAAGCAAATATTCATGAATTGCACTAGGCATGGAAGCCTTTTTCTCTAGGTAGAACTTAATATGTTCCAGTACAACTAATACGTGATGGCTAGATATCATGGCGTGATAACAATTGCTCCAATTTCATGTTGTTTTTTTTGGAGACAGAGTCTCACTTTGTTGCCTGGCCCCAGTGCCGTGGCATCAGCTCACAGCAACCTCAAACTCTTGGGCTCAAGCGATCCTCCTGCCTCAGCCTCCCGAGTAGCTGGGACTACAGGCATGTGCCACCATGGCCGACTAATTTTTTTCTTTATATATTTTTAGCTGTCCAAATCATTTCTTTCTATTTTTAGTAGAGATGGGGTCTCGCTCTTGCTCAGGCTGGTCTAGAACTCCTGACCTTGAGCGATCCTCTCACCTCAGCCTCCCAGAGTGCTAGGATTACAGGCGTGAGCCACCACGCCCGGCCCAATTTCATATTCTTAAAATGTGTGAAATATAGTATATTGAGTTTATTGTGTGTTTAACACCTCAAAATAAGACTCACAATGTCCATGTGCTGTTATTATTATTTTTACATAATTAACAGGGAAAATGCCCATATAGAAAAAGATACCTTCACCAATTTTCAGGAAGCAGTGTATACATTAATGACTTTGTCAGTTATTTGAGTAAATTAAGAATATATGCCTGGGGTTGTGGGTTATGGAAGAACCCCCCGCCCGCCCCCCTTCTGTCTGAGGGAGGAGCGATGGTGGGGCAGTCAGAAAGGGTTCCTGGAGGATGCTCCCCTTGGTGCATTCTATTCCGCCCTGCCCCTGCCTCCAGCGAGCAGACCTTCCTAATTATGACTGATGTAGGCTGTTATTTACATGCTTTTTTCACTCTCTCAGCACACAGCAAAGTTGGTAGCCTGAGAGAGCATTCTGGGCTGTAGGAAGAAATGCATTTGGAATTAAAACTGGGCGATCTTCTTGCTTGTTCATGCTACTGAATATTACTGCTCATAGGAGTTTCTATAAGGTTTAATGGTGAACTTGCCCTGTAGATTAGAGTTTTCTTAGCTATTAAATAAAGATTAACCATCACGATATAACCATTTTATCAAGTCACTCTTCTGCTAAGGAATCTTTAGTGACTTTCATTACTTTATAACCTGAAAGTCAGACTTCTTGAACTGGCACCTTTGGCCCTATATTTCCTGACTATCCCACTTATCTGGCCACATTTCTCACCATCTCCTACACAGTATTGCTCAGTCAAATGAAGGCATACACTTTTTTTTTTAAAAAAAGTGTGTCCAATCTTTCCCTCCCCAATACCATACTCACACTGTTTCTCCTTGAGAGTACCTTCTGCATCGCCTTCGCGTGCACTGATTTGGAGATCATCTCTCTTCCGCACCTAGACCAATGCCGACTTTGTGACTATGTGATGAAACTTAACTATTTCTAACCTGTCTTATGGATACTGTGTACTTATTATTAGTGATTAGGGTAAGCTTTTAGGTGGTAGGACCTATCTTTAATTTATTTTTGTTTTGCAGAGCACTTAACCTAGTGCTTTCCATAGTATAAACATTTGCTGAATGAATGAAATGCCTGACCATGACCATAGCCACCAAATCTTTGAGTTCATCTGTTTCTAATTTCGTTTCTTGGGCCATGCCAGTCCGAGGTAACAGGCGGTGGTCCTGCCACCAGTATAGCATGTACTTTTTGCTCTTGTCTTTTTCACGGCTATGGGGCTTCAGAGTCTCACAGTAAGCTCTGGAGGTCCCTGAGTACCCTATCATGGGGCTTCAGGAACAAACCTTGGTGGCCGTTATGTGAGCAGCTTCCATCTGTTCCTCTCAAGCTCTGCCTTCCTTTGGTGACTTTCTGTGGCTTATTAAAACCACTTGGGGGAGGTGTCACTAATGCTCACCCCTCCTACCAGACTCCTTTACTGATCTGGTCAAGGGCCTGACTCCATGTGGAAGTTGCCCTTGCTCCCTGTTCCTGGGAAATTGGGACAGAGAGGAGTGAAGGGCTGGACCACTCTTTCTCTCCACCCCATCCAACATGGCATCCACCTTCCCCCACTTTCATTTATTCTTCCGTTCTCATGGATTTTTCTTATAAGATCTTTGTGCTCACAGTGACAGGTCTTAAAAAAGATGTCAGTGTCACTCATTTAACTAATCTTTACAGCATTTTAGAAGCAACCAAAATATCCCATGATAAGCTTTTTCATTTCAAAGTCTTCGATGAGGGAGGCTTACTATAAACTATGCAAAGTGTTGTCTTCTAGCTGAAGAAAGCACCAGTGTTCTCACAAGTGTCTCCTTTGCAGATTGAACCTAGTGTTCGTGTCCCTCATGCACCAGATAGGAGCCATCCTTTGGCACCTCTGAAAACTTTGGCTTCAGGGCAGCCCGATGACTAACTGAGGTGAATATAGAGTGTATCCCTCCAGCATCACGGCTGAGCAGGCGCAGTACCCCTCAGGGACAGAGCAGGGCCTGCCTGGGGGTGGGGAGGTAGTGGGAAAGGGGCTGGGGAAGGGGATCCACCTCTACAGCCAGCTCAGCACAGAGAGGCCTTGTTTGTCTGCCACCGAGAAGAGAGCAATGCCTCACTGTTTTGTACTTCATTTTCTTTGAGCCGCTGCCCTCTCTCCTCCTCTGGAAAGTGCATGAGTTTGGCAGGGAGGTTGGCAAGCATTTCACAAGACGGTAAAGGTTAAGGTACAGTGGAGGTTGTTTAGTGCAGAATTGTAAATATTTGTTAAAAGGTTTGTGGAGCTGCTTCTTTTGATACCTCTAATCCACCGAGACAGAAATAACTTCAAAGCCATGCCTAGTCTGACTTGGTCCTCAACCAAAGGAAAAGATCAGCTACTGCTAAAATATGTTTTCACTCACAGCCAGGTAGCCTGCCTTAGCAGGAGTCCTGGAGGATGAATCATAATGTAATTGTCTTTGGGCACTTGCAAATCTGCTTAGGAATGTCAACAGGGCAGGAGCTGAGCTGCATGAATAAATGTGAAGGAGCCTTTAGTTTACGCTGTTCTGTGCTGTCAACAGCAGAACGAGGAGTGAGGTTTGTGTCTGTTCAAAAGGATGGGGTGAGCCAGCTCGCCTGCCCACAGGACAGGGAGACTTCCCTGTGTGCTCCTTGGAGTGGAGGCAGAATAACACTTCTCTGTGCTTTGGGCTTCTCTGGAGATTTCAGAGTAGGGATTTCCAAACTGTCTCATGAGACCCGGGCATCTGAGGAGTTCTTGGGTGAAGAGGAGAGGGAATTGAAAGCTATTTCACCATTGCAGGTGGGTTTTACAAATTTTGGCAGTTTTTAAAAAAATATTTTAAATTTCTATGAAAAGTGACTATTCAATCCTGTTCCTTTATTTTCTTCCATTTCCAAATTGTACTCTTAATTTCATCTCATAGGATTTCATTTGTTCCCCAAAGCAGTGAAGGACAGACAAAAGTGAGTAGTACTCACACTGCTATCTATAGGGAGAAAATGGATTACACAGATTTCACGATACTTGATCAATGAACACTATAAAAAGTGAAGAGACTTTTTTTTACATCTTCTATTATTTCCAACCTTACTACCTTAAAGGTTTAATTCTTATCATTACCACTATTTCCATAGCCAATACTACACATCACTTGCATGGATCATTAGCTACAAACAAGTGTAAATTCTACTTTATTACATTATGTTTAGAACTAAATTATTAACATCATACAGCTCGGTTTAACAGTTGAGGAGGTTTTAGAAACCTTGGAAAGCCTCTGAGCTAAGGTTGGCTTATTTCCCAGCCAATCCTTCTTAGCTTTGAGGTTGAGGTTTGAGGCCTGACCACATTCTCCTGGCCATTTTAACTAGCAGATTCTAGTATGCATTTTCATGCAATCAGGAGATGACTATACTGCTTAAAGTGGAGATGGTTGGTTGCAGCCAAACCTTTTGACCACTTTCTGACAGATTATGGACACCACACACTTGCTGCAAGGACTCCTGTAGCAGTGGATCTCGCTGGCTGCAATTTAGAATCATCTGAGAGCTTTAAAAAACTACCAATATCTGTGCCCAATGCCAAAAACTCTGAATTTATTGGGCTGGGTTGGGTCACAGGCAGAAGTAATGTTTAAAGCTCCCAGGTGATTCTGATGTACAGCCAGCTCTGAGGACCTCTGTTTTGTAGTTAGGTGGCCGCAGAGCAGAGCGATAAAACAACGACAGTGCCCTACCCTTGCCATACTTTCTGATCTGTTTCCAATTTTGGCAAGGAGTGAAGATGGTGATGAAGAGAAAACTGTCTTGATCTTGGGCCTGAGACTTCATTTATTCCCAAATAATAATTGTAAGCACCTGCTCCTATCCCTATGGAGGTAACAAAACAAGGAAGCAGTGCTCTGAGTGAAATGTGTCAGGGGTGTTTAGAGTCCTGGATTAATAATCCTGACTCTTAAACTCTCAAGCTCTGTGATATGGGGCGAGGAGTTTGACTTTTCTGTCAATCTTGATTCACTCTTTTTGTCAAACATGAAAAATGATGATTACTCATCATATGTTCATATTCATATGTTATTATGAGAGTTAAAATAATTATAAATATAGCACTGAGCACCTATGCACTCAGTAACAACTGTTTTCCTGATATGGTTGAGTTGGCAACAAAAACTAATGTGAAGAATCCATGAGATTTTTTAAGAAATAAATTTTATGGTCTAGTAATAATTGAGTCATCCAGTAATTTATTCACAAATATTTATTGAATCAGTATTATGTACAAGCAAATATGCTGGGGATATGGGACCAGACACAGTCTCTAGACTGATGGGGCTTATAGTCTAGTGGGTGAATTAGAATAGAGAAGAAGGACAGGAAAATAATCGTGTCCGTGTTTTTAGCTGAAAAGGCTGCATTCTTTTCCCTTTGACTAAGAAACACATCTACTGAGAAAACCTATTTCGTGGTCAAGCTGAACAGTTAGATACTCTATGTACACTAATACAGATATCTTTTACTGAGTAATAAGCCATCCCTGAACTTAACGGGTTATAACCAAAATTTATTATTATCTTTCATGGGTCTCAGGATTGACAGGGTTCAGCTGGGTGGTGCTCACTCAGGATCTCACACACTTGCAGTCAGATGGTGGCCAAGGCTAGAGTCATCTGCAGTCTCTACTGTGGACTAGAATTTGATGCTTACTGTTGGCTGAGAGCACAGGCGGGGCTGTCAATCAGGGTGTCCCCATCTTGGGCTTCTCAAAACATGGTGAGTGTTCTGAGAATGAGCATTCAGGGATATCTATTAATAGGTGGAAACATCAGAGATTCTTGTGACTCCCAGCTTTGGAAATCTCATAGCATCCCACTTGTATTGCTTAACCCAATAACAGGCGACCACCCCAGATTGAAGGTGGGAAGAGTTGCACAGGGTGTGAATTCAAAGAGGTGTAGTTCACCGGGGGAAGGGGAGTAGGTATCTTTGGATCTTTGGAGACAAGCTACCACAAAAATCCTGCAAAATAGCTGAAATAATGGCTGTGGAGTAGGGGTGAATGATTAAGACAGGATCCAGATTGGGAAGACATCAGTGTAGAGATTATAGTTGAAGCAGAAGGAAGACCATTTTTTAGGTGGTGGTGAGGGGACTCTGAGTTATTCAGTGGAAGAAAGAACTGAGTGAACAATAGAGTTTATAGAAGGCAGGAGAAGAATGAGGAAGATCTGAAATCAGGGATGTCAACGTAGGGGAGTGTTTCATCAGGAAGGGTACTATCAGATTTAAATGTCTCAGAGAGTTTCATAAGAAAGAGATCTAGAAATGTCTTTGTGACTTAACAAAAAGGAGATCAGTGACTCAAAGCATGGTACAATCAATATGTGTTAGGAGTTTGAGTTCAGAGAATCAGATAATCAGCTAGATTGCTCTAAAAGGACTTCATGAATGCAGTGAGGACTGAGCTGGTCTTTGAAGGACAAATCTGGGGAATATATCTTGGAAAATATATTCCATTACAGTTGTGTGTCTGGGCTGGTGGCACAGAATAGCCAGCTGTTCATCACACCTGTTCTCAGCTTACTGGGCGCTCCACTGGACTACTTAGATGTTATGTGATTGAGGACTGATATGTGCCCATAACAACCTCCACGTGTGATTCTCCATGTTCTCTCTTCTTTTGGGGGGTGACTCTGGAAGCCATATGTTAAGGATGGTGGAGCCATAAGATGGAAGGATCCTGAATCCCTGAATCACCCCTTGGAGGAGAGCCACCTGCCGAAGAGAAACACCTGTTTTGGATTTTAAGTGAGCAAAAAATAAACTTCTCTTGTATTAAGCCACTGACATTTTGATTCATCTATTATAGCAGGTAGCATTATCTAGAAGTGAGAGACTCCTTTAAAGGGCAAGAGACAGATTGATGAGTCTAGGGAGGGGGAAGGTTAGAAATAGGAATAAGTGGATAAAAGTTTGGAAAAGTGGTTGGTGGTCAGATTATGGAGGACTTCAGTTCCAAGGAGAAGTTCTTGAATTTTTATAACATTATATCTTGCATTTTTATTTTTAAATTTGAAAAACACTTCACATTCATTATTTATTCTTTCCCTACAATCGGCTTATGAGGCAGATATTAATATCGCATTTTACAGATGATGAAACTTAGGCTCAAAGCAAGTAAGTGATTGGGCTAACGTCCCAAAAGTTATTCAAGCACAGAGCTAACATTTGAGCCCAGGTTGACTGATTCTAAGGCTAACACTCTCTCCACGAAAATGTATCTGGCTCTCATGGCCAATTGAAAATCAAAAACTACACCAAAAAGTTTATGTGTTCAAGGCAGAGTCTAAGGACTATTATTTTGGAAGCAGCTTTTAGGATGAATTAGCAGAACAGTGATTCTAATTAGTGAGCCTCTGAGGTCAGCGAGAGCAAAGAGATAAGAAGTTTGAATTAAGGTTGTGGGCAGATGAGAGGGAAAGCAAAAGTCAAAGTAAAGCTTTATGAAGGAAAATGTCACAGGCCCTTGATCCTGGGTAGAAGACAAGGGTGAGGCAGGATTAGACACTACCTCCTGCTAAGGTTCAAATAAGTCCTGGCATGTTTGGAAAAATGGTAGAGAAGGCCCCTGGAGAGTTCATTTGCATGAAGACTGCAGTTTTTCTCTGAAAGAGGAATTCTTTACCTGTTTGGGTAATGGAGGAGGTGCTTATTTTGTTCCCAGGGCCTTGGTCTCTATACCTGAGACAGGTGGAGAGAAAGGCAGAAGGTAAAAGCAGATTAAGATGTTTTCATGAAAGATTTTGTGAAATGTGGGGCACAAGTCAGACTGTTTGGGACTTAAGAAACGCAGTGTGACATGGTGCTGGAATGAGAGGCCCTCTTGCCTTTTTGTTCTAGGACAGCATGGCTCTGACTCCATGTGGCCCATAGGGAATGTGCCTCTTTTGTCACCTGGTGCATTTTGCACATTTGGGAGCCTGGGGATAGCACAGGAGCGAGGATGGCATTTGGGAATGGCATCTTGCAGAAGATCCCAGCAGTGGGGCAGCACCTGTGGTCACGTGGAGTATGAGGCAAAGACATAAGACTTCCCACCTGAGTGTGTGGGACACTTTCAGGGAGTCTTGGGGACACCTGGCTGGGGTGAGGGGACTTCCAGCAGGTGGGGACAAAGGGTGAGCCAAATGTGAATTATTGCTATTGATAATAATAGTTATTTGCCTGTAAATGGTGGTGAGCCCTGGGGAAATTTCAGATTCCACTAAGACCCACACTGAGAATATTAATGTATAATTTAATAAGGAGACACCTTCCGTACGCTAGATAGGATCATTTAAGGATTGAGCCCTAAAGAACAAAAATGAGCTTATTCATACAAATGTAACTTAATCCTAACCCCTTTTAAGCTTCTTATTGTGCCTTGTTACTTGATGGGACTTGGTCTGGCAGCATCCTTGGTGTTTAAGAGGTTATATTTTTAGAAAATAAGGGTTTTTTTTTCCTTGAATGTTTCAAAACGCTTTCATGCTACGTGAAGAAAGCCACTTGATTAAAGCGTTTGTAGTTCACATCAAATCCCTTTCTTCTTTCCAAAGAATTTAAAGTTCTGGCACAGACTAAAAGGGTTAAACTACACCTGGCCCTTTCACTGTGCCTTTGCAAGTATTGTGAGTAAAGTCCAAAATATGAGTCTTCATGTGAACATTTGGTAATTTCCATCCTCCCTGCCCCCCGCCCCATGTATCTCACGGTGTAAATATGTTACTCATTTATCGAGGACTGTGTGAGGATGGAGCAAATCGTGGTTTTGACAGCCCTCCATTAGTAAAGAGGGAGAAAACCCATAGAGACTAAAGTTTTGCTCGTTAATCTGTTCACTGCACCATCCTACTCTTGCAAATCCCACTAGCTAGCAGCCTCTGGGTGATGGGTCTACATTTGTCTGCTCTTCCCCACGTGTTTGTGAGATGCAGATGGAAAGAGCTGGCTGTTTAAACACACAAAATCCATCCATACCTTGAGTTAAGATGAGTCCATCCTACGCCACAGGCTATTATTTTTCCTGCGTTGTGTATCATTACCTCGCTCTCTCCTTCCTTATCCTCCTCAAAGGAACTGCTCCCGAGGGAGAGGGGAGCAGCCCGACTTCCCGCACAGCAGCCCACTCGTTTGATAGATTGCTCCATTAAGGCAAGTCTATTTACTTCAAAACAGCCTGCCAGACTCCCATAAACACCAGCGAGAGGACAGTGCTGCTCCTTATTCTCCGCCCAGACCTTATCCACGCTGTTTCAAGGTTTCCACATTTCGGGCCTGGGGGACGGAGACTTGGAGGGCCATGCTGCCACATTTTCTGCAGTAGCTGTTTCTGGCACTCCGGGCGCTGCTCGTTCCTGTCTCTGCAGCAGGGGAGCCAGTGTCATTTTTAGGCAGGAATGCAAAGCAAACGGAAATGCTGAGCGAAATAGTTGGCACAGCATGTTACACAGACCCAGTCCAACAACAACCTGATAATAATTTAATTTTTACCCATTTGTTTTATTTGTTGCATAATGTGTGGTTAAGGCAGTGTTAACACAAATAATTCATTCATTCATCAAATATTTACTGAGTGCCTATGATGTGCCAAGCACTATGCTAGGCAGCGGCAATGTGCCGTTGAACAAAAACAGATGGAAGTCACTGCTCTTATGAAGCTTACATTCTGGTGGAAAAAGAAAAAAAAAGAACACAACAGGTGAAAATGATGCAGTTGAACATAAAATTACAGAGTTTCACATATTTCATAAATCTATTTTGAAATAATTAACAACAGCATATCATTTTACAGTGTATAAATACTTTTTTACATATCAAATTAAATCAGAGTCAATTTTACATGTTTCAACTTCATTTTATTATTTCAGTAACTCTGTAGGTGAGTATCATTCCTTATCCTGTTTACAAACGGCCAACCCAAGGCTCCAAGTACAGCGTGTGAGCCCAACGTCAGATACCCTGGCAGAGCAACTAGGGAAACAAAAGCTCAAACCATGGATCCAGTAAGTTGCATATTTTTGAAATAATACGGGTAAAAACACTTAATAGTTGGTCTGACAGTTTTCCTGTGGAGGGAAGATGCCAGGAGATTAATAAATTATGCTATTGTCACTTTCCTGAATCCCTTCGAACTTTATCTCTTGAAGTGACATAGTCGAGAAATCCCTGAGAATGGAATGTGATACACGCAGTGCAGCACATGAAAACAGTACCGTGCTTTTTTGGCTTATAGTGAGATGTGGTGAAAAGACCACAGTGTTCAGAGTTTCCACAGCTCAGTCTGAGTTAAATCTGACTTGGGCTGGAGACACCAATGATTGGGGGAGTTTCTGAGGGAGTCTGGGTTTTATGAACTCTAGAAACTAAAAACCTCAAACTCTCTTCAGAGGCAAAGTCCTGCATTAAGGAGAAACTGCTGGGAGTAGAATCCAAACTGACAATAGGAATAACATTGGCCACAGAATGAGAAGTTCTGGTAAGAATGGGAGAGGGGAGCAAGGGAGGAACATCTCAGAAAGTTCCAGGCCATAAATTTATCTCTTAAAAACAACAAAAGAGGTAATTCTAGAGCCATGGACCTAGACAAGTGATACAGACGTGCCCTTTCTTCCTAAAAGTAGAGTAAAACTCACCTGTCTGAAAAATGAGCAACAGAAGAGGATTGTGGGCGAGTCACATAGAAAGTTATTCAAGAAAGGAAAATAAAAGGTACAAAAATGTCCCTACTCAGTGAAAGAATTCAGAAAAATATGCCCACAAAACAGATCACAACTGTAACCTGATACTTCAAAATAAGCTAAAAGAAATTATGAAATTTATAGAAACTGTGAAAGAACAACAGAAATCAGAATCCAGAAATGAGATAATTGGGGAAAAGGAGCATTTATATATAACAACAGAATCCATAAGAGAAATAAAAATTTTAAAAAATTTAAAAATGATAAAATCAGGAAGGAAAAAACAAATAAACACAATGGATAGCATCTTAAGAGAAACGGAAGAGGGCAAAAGGAAAAAATTTAAAAATCAACCAGAAATAAAGTAGAGAAAAAGTATTTGAGAGAAAGTGATAGGTAAGAAGGTAAACAAAGAAGATCGAATATACATACTCTAGGAATCCTCAAAGAAAAAAACCTGATAAATGGAGTCCTATAAATACTAAAATCTATAATTCAAAGAAACTTTCCTGAAGTAAAAGATGATGTCAGGCCTCAGATTAAAGTGGAAAATACTCGGGAAAACTGACCCCCAAAGGCCATCACTGAGACATATTCTAGTGATCACGCTGGATTTGAAAGAGACTGAGAAAAAAAATCCTTTGGGCAACCAGGGTAACGGAGAATTCGTGTGTTAGGGAAAAGAAATAGTCTTTGACAGAAGCATGTTAGAGGGTGTGGGAAATGTAGTCATATGTTCAAAGTAAACTAAACAAATGAAAAAAGATAATTATTAGTTCCAGGATTAAAAAAAGTTATACATGAAATTAAATATAATCATGCCATATTACTGGACTTATTAATGAACAATATTTATGTAGTCATAGGAACAGTGAATATAGGTATGATCCAAAAAATAAGATAAATTACATTTAGAGAATAATTAAGGATAAGAGGTGGTATCCTAATCCACTGTAGTATAATAAAAAGTCAATAGCTAATGAATCCAGTCATAGAATCATATTGTACACATCATTCAGAAACATGGAGGCAAATATGGAAGAGAAGCAGTGAGCGAGTTCAAAGACCTTATTTCTGGGGGAAAAGGATGAGGAAGATAAGGGGGACAAGGGACCGTTGTTTTGGTTATTAGTCTAGTTATAAGTCCTGGTTGACTTTTTAACCAATTTGTACATAACCCTTAATAACAACTAAAAATACTAATTAAAAAATGAAAACAGAAAGCCTTAGCTGAACCCTGACTTCCAGACCCCGCCAATGCGCCCGTCTGGCCTCAGCTCTCTCCAGACCGTCCTCCCCTCTGAGCCTCTGCCCCTGACAGGTCACAGCCTCCGCCAGGTCCTCGGAGCCTGAGCACCGGCAGCTGACTGCGAATGCGAGGTTGGAAAGTCCGCGAGCCGTCGGCCTTCCGCCCTCCTCCTGTCTGACCCACAGGGAAATCCAGGCGGCTGGTGGCGAGGGAGCGGCGGCCCGAGTTCTCCGCCATCTAGTTGCAGCGTCTGAATCGGATCTTGGGCTCTCCGGCCTCTGGGATAGATGTTCTTTCTCCTACTGCAAAGTGCTCCCTTGGGTGAGTTTGTTCTGGCCCGGGTCCACCTCTCCCTCCATGCGGCTGACGTGCTCACCGACCTGCTTTCCCGCCGTTTCCCACCCATACCCGGATTCAAGCTGGTTTGAGACCTGCCTCTGGGCTGAGTTTGGCCCGTGGGCGTCCAGAGCACTTTCCCCTGCCCTCTGCTGCCCTCTGCTGGCGATGGCCGGTCTTTGCTGTTCCCCCTCCCTATCCCGGCCCCACCTGCCACCGAAACGCGGTGCTTTGGCTACCTCGGAGGGAGGAAAACTCTTTGCTTCAGGGCGTGACTGTGCCCTCTGACCTGGTGCCGATGCATCTCGACCGGTCCTGTCTGATACCTGGGAGCTTGTGAGGAATGCAGAACCCTGGGCCTCACCCTATATTTATTGAACAGAATCTGCGTTTTAGCCAGATCCCTTTGATGCATATGCATGTAAAAGCTTGAGAAGCCCAGCTCTCTCGGTCAAACTCAACTGCATTCAGGAAAGAGTGGAGATCAATCTTATCCACTCAGTAATCATCTCTGGTCACTCTAGCACCTGCTCCGGTCCTGTCACCTGATAATGATGACAGGTAATGATGAAAAAGTTCTGGCCCAGACTTTTTTCTGGGCCTGTCAAGACAGCTACCTATGATAACAGAGAGCAGGAAGTAGCATATACAGAATTCTAAATTTTAAAAATCCATTAAATTAAAAGGCTGAGATGGTGGGAAGTCTGAACACATCAATTGTGCTACAATATTTCAATCCTTTTTGCATCTTTTCTGCCTCTCACAATTAATAGAAATACTGTATTTTGGCTTTGAACATAGACTAAAATTATCCTATAAGTTTTTAAAAACTCTATTTTCTTTATCATTTATAAAATGTAAATAACTGCACTGGGTACTTGGGAGGCATCAGTCTGGGGACTTTCAGAATGCTAGAAATACAACATGTTACAGCTGAGGTGTCCATCATGTTCTCCTGCACAGCTTCCTTCATTCCTAGGCATTTGGCCAGTGGCGGTTTGCTAAGCACACATCATATGCCAGGCACTGTGTTAGGTGCCCAGAATTCAGGGCAGACATGGTTCCCGCTTTCATTGATCTTCTAGTCTAATGTGGAAGTCAGACACTAAACCAAGTATGTTTTAATAATGGTCCTATGAAGAGAAAGTGATGGAAGTTCAAGTTGGCTTCCATGAAAAGGTGACATTTGAATGGATAGTTAAAGGATACTGGAGTGGTGGGGGTTGAGGGGGAAAAGAGCATTTTAGGCAGAGAAGGTCTGGAGTGGAGCAGGAGCTGACTGAGGGTTCCGGGAAGGACAGTGTGACCGGAACAGGAACTGGTGAGGGCTTGTGGAGATGTTGAGGCCAAACACTGTGGGGGGGTTTAGTAGCACCTGGAACTAATTTATCTTATTGGAAGAGCCATGGGAGCCATTGGAGAGTTAAACACAGGGGAATGGCACGCCACAGTCTTTTCACTCTCACCAAACACGCTGTTGTCCATGAATGTTGAAGCCAACCCTATATCTCTGGGTTGTAGTATCATATACAGGAGTACCAGTGTCTGGGTTGAGTGTAGGATCTGAGCCCTTGGGTCCCCCTCTCATTCTTTCCTTCTCCTCATTGTGGTAACCTCTAGCAAGAAGCTAACCTGCTCAGGCCCAGGTTGTAAGAGGGACCATATCCCTCTGTACCGAGTGAGGTCAGAAAAGATACCCAGTTCTCCTCCTTCCACACTCCCCAACGGCACAGGACTGCACACGTGCCTACCCATGTTCCACCCACTCCCTGAAAGAGGTCTCCCTTCCCCTGGCTAGTCCCCTGCTCCAAAACTTCACTAAATGGATTTGATACAGTCTGACGTTTTCTACATAGTATTTTTTTTTTTTTTTTTTTTTTGAGACAGAGTCTAACTCTGTCGCCTGGGCTAGAGTGCCATGGTGTCAGCCTAGATCACAGCAACCTCAAACTCCTGGGCTCAAGCGATCCTCCTGCCTCAGCCTCCCGAGTAGCTGGGGCTGCAGGCGTGCACCACCACACCAGGATAATTTTTCTATTTTTAGTAGAGACGGAGTCTCGCTCTTGCTCAGGCTGGTCTCAAACTCCTGAGCTCAAGCAATCCTCCCGCCTCAGCCTCCCAGAGTGCTAGGATCACAGGCTCAAGCCACCGCAGCCAGCCTTTCATAGTATATTTTGACTCCATATCAAATGACATTTATTCTTTGAAAATAAGCCTCTGGTGTTAAGGATAATTTTCTCTAGGCTTAAAGAAGAGAATGATACCAGTTCATGCCTGGACAGAATTACTGGAAAGGGAAGTTCAAAGAGAGAGTCCTGCTTTGACAAGAAAATTCTCAAGTATGATTTCACTCAAAAAATATTTTATTTCAGGAGGAAGAACTCACACTATTCCAGAAGAAGTAGGTGGGCTTAAAAACTCTGGGGTTGGACAAATTGTCATGTCTGATTCTGTAGCTTACAGCAGAGTAGAAGAAAGATAACATTAATCTATTATTAGAAATGCAATTTTCATTTGAAGTAATTATGCAGAGACTGTGAGAAAGAGGAGTCAAAATAAAATTGGTACAAGTCAGAAAGATTTTACTCTGCAAGTTTTGTTTTCTTTGGTTCTGCATTTTGTTATCACTGAAAAATTGTTCATTTAATGAAATACATTACTTAAATTTTCATAATATACATGACTATTTTTTGCGTAATTAGTACTGATGTAATAGTACTTAACGTCTGTCTTTGTCAGGAGACCCACGGGCAGCCAGGCCCAGCTGCAATGGGCCAAACTGCTTGGCCACTTGAATTTGTGACTGGGTTTAGCAGACACGGTCCCCAGAGATGTCCAGAGAAGGCTGGGGGGACCAGTCTCACAACGCAAACTAACGTGAGCGTGTGGTTCCTAGAAGTTTCTCCAAACTCAAATTTTGTACTATTCTGACCACACCACTACCTATTGCTTTGGGTTGAAGCCAAGAATCTGCTTTTGCAACTTTAGTCTGCTACCAGTATTTCAAAGGATGCTGTAAAATTCTCAGACCCAGTTGACTGTATACTGATTTATACATTTCTATTTGTGCCTACATAAGCACATGCTGTATAACTCACTGGGGGCTTCAGAAGTGAAATCATACAATGACAGGTCATAACTCCAAGAATTCTGAGAAACCAATGAATATCCAGGCTCTTCTAGAACTTTCTGCAGGCTGCCAATAGAGCAGGTGCAGTTTGAGGATGATTTATCTCTCAGCTGAAGTATATTCAAGTCATGTTCTAGGGGGAAAAAAAAGTGTTACTTCCCAGGGAGCTGTCATTTCTCTTCACATTTCCTTAATATCCACTGATTTTCCTTGAACCAGACCCTCTTTTACCAGCGAATGCAGGAATGAGGACACAGAACCTCTTTCTGAGGAACAAACAGTATGTAACAGGTGAATCTGTAGGAGGGAGACCAGGGTTTGGGTAACATCGAAATCAGGGGGGCATTTCTAGCAGAACAGAAATGTTTTCCCTGCACCAGATATCTAAGGGCCCTCACACTTTCACTTCTTGCAGAGATAATGAAAACAGTAAAATATGTGATTTTCTTTAGATGTTCTGGATGCTTTTTCTTGTGAGACTTCTCTGCATGCCCTTTTTATATTGTTGTTATGTGTTCCTGTGCACAAGAAAGAAAAGTGTTCCTATTATGAATAGTGGCAAAAGTAAGCCAGGTTGAAGGTCTTTGCATTTGCTGAAAACCAAACTTCCTTGCAGTCAGGTGCTTACTATCAGGGGATAGAGTTTGCAGAATAAATAAAACTGTGTGAGGTGAAAAAGAAAACCAGGGACAAAGAAAGAGGCTGTACTGAGTATGTTTAAAATGGTCTATTTTCTGCAGAGCACCATGTAGCAAACTGACCTCTGAGAGCCATATTCACAAGCTCCTTAAAAGTCCAGAATTTGTGGCCTATTTTTCACTCCATCCTTGCCCTGGTTGGGTTCAGGAGCTTTGAATTACCCTGGTAAAGAAGGAGAGAAAAAGAAGTGGGAGAGAGAGAATCATTTACAATGAAAGATTTAAATTTGAAGTGACTGAGCAAACTTAATTAAGCACAAGTAAAAGCTCAAGAGCTAAAATAACATCAATTTTGGAAAAATAAAGAAATGTAAATTTTTGCACATCCCATTCTTGGTACATAATTTATGAAAATTATATCTGCTCAGTCATTAAACAGAACACAGAGCAGCATCTGCACCATAGCTCTCCCAGGAGCACTTCCATATGTGGAAATTAAAGACTATCGTGGTGAGCTTCCCCAAACAAAATCATCTCCAAAGATAACCAGTGTTTACTTTCAGAAATGTAAAGACTAACAGGTCCTTACTGACTGTTCCTTTGCTACAAAAAACAAACAAACAAACAAACAAACAAACAAACAAAAAAACAAGTTTTAAAGAAGAAAAAAAAAACTACTTCATCTGGCATTGCCCAGTTTTGTAGTGTCAAAACCTGTTCTTTATTAAATATATACAACATGTCTGGTACTGCGTAACTCTAGGGCACAGCTCTAAATATGGTACAGCCTGCCCATGAAGTGCTGACATTCTAATCAGAGAAATTAGATATACGCATACTGAGTGAATGATTAGGGGAAAGGACAGGGTACAATGCAGTGATCATTATGGTACAACTAAATGATAATGACATTTATTGAGCACCTACTATGTATGTCTATTAACTCATTTACCCTGACAACAAAAATCCTATGGGGCATGGGCAATTGTTATTTCCATTTTCCAGAAGAGGAAATGGAGACATAGAAGGTTAACACCATCCTTGGACTCTAAGTGACTAACTACCAATCAAACCTGCTGGTCTCGTTCCAGTGCTCAAGCTCCAGCCTGAGATTTATTTACTGCCTCCCAGACTTAAAAGAAGTGAGGGGAACGTAGGCCAAAGCCATCTGAGTGGTTTCTTGGGAGAAGCAGGATTTGCTCATATTTCTTTGCCTAGACCAACTTTCTGGAGAGTTTTCCCTAGGTTTTCTTCTAGTATTTTTTAGTTCCAGGTCTTACATTTAAGTCTTTAATCTATCTTGAGTTAATTTTTATATATGGCGAGAGATAAGGGTCCAGTTTCATTATTCTACAGGTAGCCATCCAATTTTCCCAGCACCATTTCTTGAAGAGGGTGTCTTTTCCCCAATGTAAGTTATGTAAGTTCTTGTAGGCTTTGTTGAAGATCAGTTAGCTATAAATATGTAATTCTTATCTTTGTTCCTCTATAGATAAGGAGTTATTTTCTTTTGGCTTCTTTCAAGTTTTTTCTTTATCTTTGACTTTCTGAAGTTTGAATATAGTATACCTAATTGCAGTTTTGGAGGGCATTTGTCCTAGTTAGTGTTCTTGGAACTTCTGGGATCTGTTGTAGTATTCATATGGAAATTCAGGGGGAGATTATTATTATTTCAAGTGTATTTTCTGTTCCATTTTGTCTTTTCCTTTTAGTATTCTCATTATGCGTATGTTCATCTTTGTAGTTGTCCCACAGTTCATGGATAGTTCTGGTTTTTTTTCCCTATCTTTTTTTCTCTTTGCTGTTCAGTTTGGGAAGTTTCTGTTTTTAGATCTTCAATCTCCTCAGCTGTGTTCAGTCTACTAATGAGATCCTGAAATGCCGTTTTTCATGTGTTACAATATTTTGATATCTAGTACTTCTTTTTGATTCTTTCTTAGAATTCCCATTTCTCTACTTACGTTATCCATTTGTTTTCGCATGTTGTCTACTTTTCCCTTAAAGTCCTTGGCATATTAATCATAGTTTAAAAAAATTCCTAGTCTGATAATTCCAACATTCCTGCCATATCTAGCTTTAGTTCCAGTGCTTGCTCAGTTCTCTTCAAGCTATGTTTTTTACCTATTGGTATGCCGTTCAACTTTTTGTTGAAAGCTGGACGAGCTGTACTGTGTGAAAGAAAGTAGCAAATAAGCCCTTGGTAATGCAATGGTGAGGTGTGGGGGGAAGGCAAGTGTTCTCTAGCCCTGTGATTAGGTCTTGGTGTCTCAGCGAGCCTGTGCCTCTGGACTGTGGACTTCCCCAGCGACTCTCAGTGTCTCCTCACCCCTCTCGCCACCACCCTCTGCCTTAGGTGGGACAAGATGACTAGAGTGGCTGGAGCTGAGTATTTCCCTCCCCCCATGTGGCAGGCTGAAGGGAGCTAGAGTCGGGTATTTTCTTTCCCTCGGGCAGGTTATGCTATGATAAAACTCCAGCGGTTAGGTTCTGGTAAAAATAGTTTTTACCTGGGGGTAGGTCTTATTAGGAAGATCAGAATGCTCTGGAATATTTCAGAATGGTTCCTCCACTCCCCGCAACCCTCCATCAGCCAGAATCCCGAGGGGATTATTCTTTGACATTCACTGTGAGGATTTGGTAGAGCTTCTGGAGGTAAAACTCACAAGAGCCGGAGAGTCCTCCTATGACTAGACATCCCTGGAGTTTTTAATCTCTCAGACTTGTCCACACTAAGCCTCCAGCAATTACATTTCAGGCTTTCCTACCCCAGTGTTGGTTGCTGTGAAGCTTTCTGCTCTGGAAAGTTGTGATTCTCTGTATCTGCCTGTCTGTCTCTAATTTCGGGTATGCCCTGTGATTTCACTTCTCTGACGGATCTAAGAAGAGTTATGATTTTTCAGTTTGTTCAGCTCTTTGCTTGTGGTTGGGATGAAGTGAAGACTTCCAAGCTCGTTACACACCCGTAGTCCCAGCTACTCAGGACACTGAGGTGGGAGGACTGCTCGAGCCCAGGAGTTCCAGGCTGCAGTGAGCTATGATGACGCCACGGCACTCCAGCCTGGGTGACAGAGTAAGACTCTGTTTCTGGAAAGAAAAATTGATTTTACTTGTTTCTTTTTACTTTTTTATGTTCTACCAGAAAATTTAAAATTGCATTTTTAGCTTGCTTTACATTTCTATCCAACAGCCCATATCTCAGTAAAAGATGAGATTATTGGTGAATTTTATCGTCTTGCATGTTAGGAAAGGTGACTGTTCATTTGTGCTGTGTGCCAGGCTGGTAAGTATGGCACGGGCCACTCCTCTGCAATTGTGTGTGAAATTCGCTTTCACCTCAGGGAGTCTGAGCTTTTTAATGGTGCCTGCCAGGGCTTGTCCCTTCCACTCAAGGTCAGCGGGATGTTTTGACTTGCACACAGATGTCCCACTTTCTCAGCTGGCTGTGTGCCAGGCTGCCTGTCTGCTGCTGTGTCGCACTGTCTCTCAGTCACCAAAGTCAATGTTACCTTGCTCATCTTGCAGATCCTTGTGAGAGAGTCCGTGGGGTGCTTTGGCCCTGAAATGGTTGGCTAAAGGCCTCCAAGTCTTTAAAAGTGGTGCCAGAAGCCCTGTGGTGAGCAATGTAGTTCTGGAGAAAACAGAAATATATTCTTTACACAGGCATCTCACCCACCCTGCCCCATATTGTAGCACCTCGTTGGCTTTACTTAAAGGTCATATCATCTATTCTTTTTGTCTTACATATTTTAAGTAGATTTCAGCCCACTCAACCAAATCCTGGGTTATGAGTTCTTTTGAATGGCTAGTGAAGCAGAAAAAATAAAAATAATAGGTTATTTTACTTACTACGTTGGTTATCTTTTAAAAATTTAAACCAAATAAAATTCTCATCATATTCACTTAATTCATTCTATTATACCTTCATTCATTCATTCATTCATATAACATCAACTGGCAGTAGGCTGTGCAAGGTGACCCGCACATGATACATGCTCCTTTCCCTCAAAGTACTCTTTCAAGTCACATAGGCAAATGGGCACAATATGATTCTCAATGTGAATTCGTATTTAGGGGTCTCAGCAGAGTGCTTTTTGGAATTGAGAGGGGAAAGAACCTTTGCTCTGGGATGACCAGGGAAAACCAGAAAATGGGAGTTACAATTTGGACTGAACTTTGAAGGATCAAGAGACGGTGTTCAAAGAAAAGAAAGAGGATATTTGGGTACTGGTAAAGGGTTGGTAGTTGGGCAAGAATATGATGTTCTTATTTGGGAGGAGCAGGGGCTGAGGTCAGGAAGGTAGGAGGAGATCAGACAGAACGTAATTCTTCAATGCCAGGCTGAGGAGTATCAATCTATTTCTCTCCCTAATTTTCTCTGTGCATGATGTCAGGGGAAACAACAGTAAATTTATGTCAAGAAACATACACAATGAAATAAAAAAATATAAATGAAAGCTATCAAACTGGGGGAAATACAAATTAAAATAGAAAGACAAGAACAGATGACATAGCTGAGTAAAAACCCTCTTTATGAGCCTCCTTGTGGCCAAAGCAAAAGGAAGGTAAAATTGATACTGTAATTATTACTGTCCACGAGGAAGAAACTTTAGTTCTATAGGAGAAGCAATGCTTTTCCTAGCATCAAATTTAAAAGAAATCGCTAACATGGGCTGAATAATGTATAAAAAATTCCTTAACCATACAGATTTAATGCCCCTTTATAAAATTAGAGAGAAACTACTCTGTAGATTGGTACTTTCTAAGTGCAATTTGTATACAGTCACCTGGAATGTCGTTAAAATGCAGATCAGTAGGTCTGGGCTGGGTCTCATATCCTGCATTTTTAACAAGATCCCTGCTGGTTTGAATGTTTGTCTCCTTAAAAACCAATGTTGAAATTTAATTGCCATTGAAACAGTATTAAGAGATGAGATATTTAAGAGGTGATTAAGCCATGAGGGCTCTGCCAACGTGGTGGGATTAATACCCTTATAAAAGGGCGAGTTTGACTCCCTTTTCTCTCTTGGTCCTTCTGCTTTCTGCCACCTGCCATGTTAAGATTAAGCCTTACTCCCCTCCAGAGGGTACAGTGTGCAAGGCTCCATCTCAGAAGGAGAGAATGGCCTCACCAGACACCAAACCTGCCAGAGCCTTGACCTTAGAGTCCCCAGCCTCCAGAGCTGTGAGCTAGTAAATTTCTGTTCTTTATAAACTACCCAGTCTCAGATATTGTGTCCTAGGAGTACAAAATGAACCAAGACACTCCCACTGCTGCTGCTCCTGGTCTGCAGAGTACACTTTGAGTGGCAAGGGTCTTTTCTATAATAAAGAACTCTATTAAAGCAGTGAATCATAAAAAAAGTTGTGTATGATATTCACTGTATTGTAACTAAAATACGCCATTTAGCAATCTTTTGATGTAGAGCCAAAGCCTTTTCTTTACTTTGCAGTCTGAGCGAAGTGTGTTTCTAAATGTCTACATTTTTAGAAATTTCCAGTTTTTTTATAGTTGTCTAATATATATCTAGCATGATAGCAATTTTTAGTACCTACTTTACTGAGTGTATCCAAAGCAATGAACTAAATGTTCACAAAGCAGCTAATCTCTTTTCATTTACATTTTGAGCAGTTATATAATATTTAACCAAAATTATAATAAAATTAACTAGCACACATAGATTTGAGGAAAAACACAATTGATTACTGGCAAGCAAATAACTGGGGAGGCAGATATGCCCAGATTTGCTAGCTGCTAGCATTCAGCTGACCATGGGCTTTCCTCGGTGCATTTCCAGAGGGAACATCTGTTAAGTGGCAAGTTGAATAAGTGGAGGTCAGCTAGTATGACTCCAAGAAAGCAGAGGCCAAGATTTCAGAGAATTAGGTTGTTTAGAACATATAAATGCCTGACAGACAACATGTTCACCAATGATATTCCTTAAATGTCTTATCTTGACTTTTGACAAGAGCAGGACCACAGCTAATTCCACACTGTGTTCACTGGCAAGGCTTTTGTGGAAGCACAGCCCTGGGAATCTCCTGGGAATCTTCTTTATACAGAGCCAGGTTCAGTGAATGGTTGCTTCAGAGAATAGTTCTGGAAGGCCCAGCTCATTTGGAACAAGACAGTTCATGGTGATGCTAAATCCATAGAACTTCTGGCCTTCACCAAGGGGCAACGCTCACGGATGATCAGCCTAAGCTTCCATGTCTAACCAGCGGCACATGAGCGACAGAATGGGACTAAATATTTTCAGCATGTAAAATAGAAGAGACCAAGGCCCAGAATGTATAAAGAGCTCCTACAGACAGGCAAGAAGAAAACAAACCCAACTGCTAGAGGGGCAAAGTATCTGAACAGGTAATTTATTCAAGAGGTTCTCAGGGAATGTAGATGAAAATGATCTATTGGATTAACAAAAAATTTAAAAGACTTGCAATATCCAGGGTCAGCAAGGGCGTGGATCAACAGGCACATATACACCATTGTGATTATGTAAATTGATAGTCCTTTTGAAGGGTAATCGGACAAAAAATATATCTCAAGTGCCTCCTACATGCGAGCACTGCTTTATGGGCCAGGAATGTAACAGTAAAAAATCAAATTTTCTCTTCTCATAAAGCTTACCTTTTAGTGGAGGGAGATAGACAAGAAACAAATATGTTCTGGGTTGATAAAGGCTGAGAATAAAATAAAGCAAAGTAAGGGATGAGAATGACAGAGGTGAGTGGGGCACTATTTTATATAGGGTAGTCAGGGATACTCTCAGATAAGGTGGCAGTTGACTATTTGCATCTATTAGAAGGAAGATTTATATCTACATCCTAGGCATGAAAAGAGCTTCAAGACCCATTGTTTACTGAAAATAGCAATTTTGAGAAATATGTCTTGAGTATGACCCCTTTATGTTAAAAAAGCTTGTGTGTTTGCTTGTGTATTTAAGTAAATGCATGTAATACATCAATGCAATATAATAAGTTCATAGAGACACACCCAAATGCACAGACTCTCAACACTGTTGTCTCTTAGGTTAAGTTCACTTGCACAGGCAGTGGCAGGAAGGAGGGGGATAATATAATATTACAGCAGGATAATTTTTCTAAAAAATAGAAAGCAAAATAAAATACTGAAAAGGTGTAGTAATCTTTGGAAAAAATTACAAAAATAGAAGATGACAGTGATAAAACACATTAAAATATATTTTTTAACCTGAGAATTTGCTGAATTTATTTATTAATTCCAGGAGTCTCTTGGTGGAATCTTTGGGGTTTTCTAGATATAAGATCATATCATCATCAAAGAGTGATAGTTTGACCTCCTCTTTCCCCATCTGGATCCCCTTAAATTCCTTCTCTTGCCTGATTGCTCTGGCTAGGACTTCCAGCACTATGTTGAATAGAAGTGGCAACAGTGGGCATCCTTGTCTTGTTCTAGTTCTGAGTGGGAATGCTTTCAGATTTTCCCCATTCAGTATGATGTTGGCTGTGGGTTTGTCATATATGGCTTCTATAATTTTGAGATATATTCCATCTTGTCTATTTTGTTAAGCGTTCTTATCATAAAAGGGTGCTGAGTTTTGTCAAATGATGCTTTTTATGCATCTATTGAGATGCTCGTATGGTCTTTGTTTTTGCTTCTGTAAATGTGGCTAATCACATTTATGGATTTATGTGTGTTGAACCATCCTTGCATCCCTAGGATGAAGCCCACTTTGTCATGGTGGATTATTTCTTTGATGTGCTGCTGAATGCAGCTTGCTAGAATTTTATTGAGGAACTTTACATCTATATTCATAAGGGATATTAGTCTATAGTTTTATTTTTTCCATTTTGTCTTTTCCTGGCTTTGGTATCAAAGTGATATTGGCTTCATAGAATGAGTTGGGGAGGATTCCTGCCTTTTTGGTGTTATGAAATAATTTCTGCTGTATGGGTACCAATTCTTCTTTGTAGGTCTGATAAAATTCAGCTCTGAAACCATCTGGTCCAGGACTTTTTATTGTTGGAAGATCTTTTCATTGCTGCTTCAATTTTGTGACTTGTAATTGGTCTGTTAGGGGTTCTGTTTCTTCCTGATTGAGCCTTGGGAAGTTATGAGTTTCCAGGAATTTGTCCATTTTCTCAATATTTTTGAGTTTATCTGAATAGAGATTTTTATAGTATTCTCAGATGCTATTTTGTATTTCTGTGGTATGAGTTGTAGTGTCTCCCTTTTCATTTCTGATTAAGCTTATTTGGATCCTTTCTTTTCAATTTCTGGTTGATCTAATGAGAGGTCTATTAATTTTGTTTATCTTTTCAAACAACCAACTTTTTGTTTAATTATTCTTATATATATATATATATTTTGGTTTGTTTTCAATTTCATTTAGTTCTACTCTCACCTTAGTTATTTCTTTTCTTCTGCTGGGTTTGTGTTACACAAACAGTAGCATTCCTATAAATCAACAGCAATCAAGCTGAAAATCAAATCAAAGACTCAATACCTTTCACAATAGTTACAAAAAACACAAAATAACTAGGAATATATTTAACCCAGGAGGTGAAAGATCTCTATAAAGAGAACTATGAATCACTGAGGAAAGAAATTGCAGATGATGTAAAAAAATGGAAAAACTTATCATGCTCATGGATTAGCAGAATCAACATTGTTAAAATATCCATACTACCCAAAGTGATTTACAGATTCAATGCAATCTCCATAAAAACACCAATGTTGTTTTTACCAGATCTAGAAAAAATAATTCTATGCTTTGTTTGGAACCAAAAAAGAGCCCAAATAGCCAAAGCAACCTCAAGCAAAAGGAACAAATCTGAGGCATCAATTTACCAGACTTCAAGCTATACTACAAGGATATAATAACCAAAATAGCATAGTACTGGTACAAAAATAGAGACATAGACCAATGGAACAGAACAGAGAATCCAGATATAAAACCATCCACATATAGCCATCTGATCTTTGACAAAGTAGACAGCAATAAACACTGGGGAAAAGAATCCCTATTTGATAAATGGTGCTGGGAAAATTGGATACTTACATGTAGGAGATTAAAACAGGATCCTTATCTCTCACCATTCATAAATATTAACTAAAGATGGATAATAGACTTAAATCTAAGACATGAAACCATAAGAATTCTAGAAGAAAATGTTGGAAAAACTCTTCTAGATATTGGCCTATGCAAAGAGGGCCACCATAGCAACAACAAAAATAAATAAATGGGACTTGATTAAATTAAAGAGCTTCTGCACAGCCAAGGAAACAATCAACAGAGCAAATAGACAACCTACAGAATGGGAGAAAAAATTCACATACTATATATCTTATAAAGGGGTAATAACCAGAACCTACAAAGAACCCAAGCAAAGCAGCAAGCAAAAAAACCAAATAACCCCATTAAAAAGTGGGCAAAAGACATGAACAGATGCTTTTCAAAAGAAGATAGACTAATCTATAGGCCAAAAACATATGAAAAAATGCTCAACATCACTAATCATCACAGAAATGCAAATTAAAACCACAACGAGATATCATCTAACCCTAGTGATAATGGCTTTTATCAAAAAGTCCCCAAACAATACATAGTGGTGTGGATGCAGACAGAAAGGAACACTTATACACTGTTGGTGGGACTGCAACTAGTGCAACCTCTATGGAAAATAATAAGGAGATTCCTCAAAGAACTAAAAGTAGACCTACCATTTGATCCAGCAATCCCAATAGTGGATATGTATCCAAAGGAAAAAAAGTCATTTTATCAAAAAGGTACTTATGCTAGAATGTTTATTGCAGCACAATTCACAATCGCAAAGATGAGGAATCAACTCAAGTGCCCATCAATTCATGAGTGGATTGATAAAATGTGGTGTATACATACAACATGGAGTACTCCTCAGCCACAAAAAATGAATTAATACCTTTTGCAACATTTTTGGGTTTTTTTGTTTTTTTTTTTTTGAGACAGAGTCTCACTTTGTTGCCCAGGCTAGAGTGAGTGCCGTGGCGTCAGCCTAGCTCACACCAACCTCAAACTCCTGGGTGTAAGTGATCCTACTGCCTCAGCCTCCCGAGTAGCTGGGACTACAGGCACGCACCACCATGCCCGGCTAATTTTTTCTATATATATTTTTAGTTGTCCAGATAATTTATTTCTATTTTTAGTAGAGACAGGGTCTCGCTCAGGCTGGTCTCAAACTCCTGACCTCAAGCGATCCACCCGCCTCAGCCTCCCAGAGTGCTATGCTTACAAGCGTGAGCCACCATGCCCGGCCCATTTGCAACATTTTGGATGGAACTGGAGACCATTTTCATAAGTGAAGTATCTAAAGAATGGAAAAACAAACACCATATGCACTCACTACTAAATTGGAACTAGCCAATCAGCACTCATGTGCACAGAGGGAAGTATAACTCAATGGAAGTCATACAGGTGGGAAGGGGGAGGACAGGATGGGTGAAATCATAACTAACGGGCACAGTGTACACTATCTGTGTACACAATATACACTTATAACTTTGACTCAAGCAGTACAAAAGCAATCAATGTTACTAAAACATTCACCCCTGTAATATTCTGAAACAAAAAATAATAAAAATAAATAAATAAAATAAAATATATATATTTTTAAGCCTAGCCTTTTGGGGCCATGACCTTAAAGAAAAATATCAGCAAGCTTAGAAAAGCAGAGGGAGAAGTCCAACAAAGGGTGGCTTGGTGTGGTAGAGGAAGGCACAGCTGTGATCCCCTGCTGGTAGTCGGGCACCCCCCACACACACCCGTTTGTGGTGAGGCCTTGGGCTACTTAACCTCTCTGTGTAAGTTACCTCATCTATAAAGTGGAGATAACTACTTCTCAGAGTAGTTGTGAGTAATAAATAAGTGGATTCATATGCAGTGCTCAGAATACTGCTTGGCATGTAGTTAACTGCTTACTAAACACTATCTGTTAAAAGGGTCCTCAGTTCCACTAAGTCAAGGGTTTCTAGGGGGCTCCACATGAAGCAGGCAGGTAACCAGAAGAAGGTGGGACCTCTAGACTTGCCCTCTAGCATCTCTGCATTTCTCAGATATCTGTGAAAGTCTAAAAATATATGTTGGTTAATTAATCAGAGTACAAATGACTGACTGGTGTGTGGTATAGAGGTCAGGAAACAATCTTGGGACACAATGGAGCTCGGATCCCCACTCCACTACCTACTTACTAGCTATCACCTTTGTTAGTTGAACAACAAACAAGTCTCCAGACTCCCGCTGGGGTGCTATTTGCACTTATGGAGGAAGGAAAAACAACAGGCTGGCCCTCTGCTTTTGCTCACATTTGCCTTAATAAGGTGCACAAGGGGTCTTCAGAAAGTTAGGGGTTTAGCTGTTTTTTAGATTTCTAGGAAACATAAGTTTGCACATCTCAAAGTGAATCATCAACTTTAAAATAAATTACTAGACATTTTTAGGTTTCCATAAAGCAACTTTCAAACTCTGCCCATTGTAACCCCTCCACTGCACATGACAGGAGTAGGTGACAAGTTTAATTTTGCTGGGAACAAATGTTAAGGGATCCTGCCTGAATTTCTGTTGAGGGAGAGGAGTCCCAGAACTTCTCAGTATTCCACTGGACACCACTTTCTTTATTGCTTCCCCAATACAACCTCTCCCTTTTCCTTCCAGAAAAATGTTGCCAAGTAAGCCAAAATACAGGGTCCGGGGAGTGACCCAGAGCTTTGGGACAAAGCCAGGTACATTCACAGGACACCTAGTCAATCACCCACATCCTGACCTACCTATCCCATCATGGGGTAAGCAAGTGGACATATACCACTTGCCAAGCTAGACTCTACAGAGGTTCTCTTGCCCTCCCTTTAACCTTTCTTTTCTCTCTTCATTTCTCCTGTTTTCATTTAGTTCTTGTTTCCATTCTCTACCCCTTGTTCTTTCTGTGCATTTCTTATATTTTTTCCTATGTAACACACTCACCAACATTGTGTCCATAATTTTACATTTATTTTAAGATCACCATGTATGTTCAAAACAGACAAATCTACAGGTGTTGTCTCAGTTGAAAAAAGTTGTCATGTACCACGCTACAGAAGGCTGAGTCGGACTGCCATTTCCCTATGAAATTGTATTGATTATTCTTTTTAAATGCTTCATAGCTTTTTTGAGAAATAGTATCTTTGAGGAATGCGCTGTAATTTATTGGGAAACATTAGCTTTAGTAAATACTTAAGTACTCTCATGATAAAGGGGCCAAGCAACATTTATCTCTGCTCCTGAGTGTTTAAGAATTTAAGCATAAAAGGAGTAGCAATGTTCCTGGTGGATGGTTGTCCCAGGGTTAAAATGCCTCTGAAAATTCAAGATAGCTTCTTTGGAGGTATGTTGGCTACCGATGTTGGGACAGATGCTTATATATTTTGTTCTTGACACTTAAACTTGCACATGGGGCATAGTGCTCAGGCTATTGAAGAGGGAGTACTGGCTTCATGAAACTCATTTATTCTCCACATCAGGATTGCTTCATTGTTTGTCAACTCAAAATATTAGTGAGGATTTAGGGAATAATCTTGCTCTCTAATTAGATGAAATTGTATCTTATTGCTGCAGCCATAAATGATCTTTGAGGTGTTACTGATTCAACTAAATCTCAGATGCCCAATTTGTGCAGCCTGTTGATGGCATAATTCAGTGAAAAAGGGTTGGGAAGATGATGGATGATTAAGAAAATTGGTTTTGCTCACAACGTAATGATAACACTTGGGATAATGTAAAAACAATAGCAACTTTGAAAGTCGCGATGGCTCATCTAGCAGTGGACTATTTACTCAGCTCAGTTGCCAAGATTTGGATCATTAATTGTTTAGCTATAAGGAAGAAATAAATTGCCAATTTGTGTTGTTAAGTCTAATGTTCCTGTCTAGAGTTTAGACTGACACTCAGGCTCCTGCCCTGTCCTGGGGCCCTGTCAGGTGCAAATGCAGCAAGGTTGCCTGGTGTGCTACACTTGTAGGGGTACCAGATTGTCTCCAGGGGGCAGCAGTAGGAAAGAGGCAAAAAATAATCTCCATGTGGTGTCAACACTTCTCTGCCATCAATAGTCCAAGCTATTAGGTCTTGCTATTCTTTTTCTCCGTCCATCCATTTCATCTTTGGTTGAAATTGGTCATCCAAAGAAGTATTGTGAGGCAAATGAGGATCTATATCCTTAAGTCTGTTTCTTTGCTTTATATAGTGTCCCTAGTATTTATTTTCCCATAGAGATGCTGGCTTTCTTAGGGAGGGAGTCCGTTACGATAATTACTTGGGAGCCCATTAGGCTGAGATGGCTGTAGTGCCTTGGGTTCCCTTCGTAGGGAAACCAAAACCCCACTCAATCTAAACAATAAAATAAAACTTAAGCTTAACCAATCAGAAATTGCCAACCAACCCCTAACTAGAGACTTTCCACTTAAATCAATCAAATATTCTCTTTGTCTTGCTTCTACAAATACCTTAGAAAAGTTTTCCGCTCACATCCTCTTGGTGGAGCCCTAAATTGTTTGCCGTCTGGGGCTGCTGTATTCATGAATCTCTGAATGCTCAAATAAACTTGCTAAAATTTTAATGTACTTAAGTTTATCTTTTAACAGGTCATTCTTTATTATCAAGGGAATTGAAAGGAACTGAAGAATGCAAAAGTGATTTGTACCTATATAGAAAGTAATAAAGGTCAGAGATTACAAGGATGTTGCACAGATCAAAGACTTCACACTTTCCTTTCATAGATCAGGCAAAGCTCACTCAAGGCAATCAACAGAAGAGTTTGGGCTAACACTTTAGGGTCCCTTTAATCTGAGCCCAGCTCAGTGGGTCAATTCTGGGGCAGCTGCAGATTCAAAGGGGCTCTACCAAGGCTCCAAGAGACAAAGCAGCCTCTGGCTTTCTAAGAGTGAAACTGACATCAGTTTTAAAGGCAGACATGTATCTGCCAAAAGCCAGGGCTTGGTCCTTAAGATTAATTCTGAAGCCTCCAGGTTTATACTTGGCAAATCCAGAATATCTAACTCTTGTCAATGCCATTATGATACATTATGTGTTTGTCCTTTTTCTGTTGTTGTTGTTAAAAACTGTCCCTCAAAAAAAAAAAAAACAACATTTTAAGTAGTGGTTTTAATAAAGTTCATTTTTTAACAAAATTGCTGGCTAATAGAAGAAAACTTCACCTACATTTTGAGGATGATCATGGATAATTAACTTATGCAAAAAGAGCCACTTAGGTGTTAACTGCTCAAATAGTGGCATCAAATCTCAGAGAGGACAAAAATAAATCTTAGAAAGCACATCTTGCAGATTGGATCTTATATGAATGACGTAAATGTCAAAAGTAATATGATTAGGTACCTGCTAAAAAATGAGGAAGATCCATTTCCTAGTTGTATTGTCAAGATAAAAAAAAAAGCAAGATGCTAAAATTGTATATAATGTGCTACCTTTTGTGCATAACCAGCACAGAAAACAAGAATATATATTTGATTTGCATGTATTTGCACACAGAAACGCTGGAAGGATAAACAAGAAACTAATAAAACTGGAGGAATTGAGTGGATGGGGATGGGTAGGAGCATGACTTCTTAGAATGTACCTTTATATTGCTTTGAGTTTGAACCATGTAAATGCATTACTTATTCAAAAGAAAAAGTTAAAAGACAACAATATGATTAGATTTTTTTTGGAAAACTGAACCCCAAGTGGAATATTTGCAGAAAATGTCAAGTGTGACATTTGAACATAAGCACAGCATTGTGATATTGTACAAAGGGTCAATGGCCTGAGAAACAGGAGACGTGGGCTCAGGCCCCAATCTTACCACAAACAATTTTGGCATCTTTTAACACTGGATTGGCAAATGGGCTTAACATGTGATGTCATTCGTATTTATGATTAAATGTGAAAAGACTGCCTAGAGCCTTCTATCAAGAAGGATTTTAAAGCCACATGCAGATGCAGTAGAAAAGATTGCTTTAATTGATTTGTGGTCTCTGCCATGGGTATAAGATGGGAGCGTGATAGTGCACACATCTTCTATTTGTCCTTCTTGTGATTTTTTTGTTTGTTTTTTTACTCATCTGCAAGATTAGGGACTTAGACTGAATGATCGTTAAGTCTCATAGCTCTAAAGTGTTAATAGTAAACAGAACATAGTCCAAAAAGAAAGACCAAGGGAGGAGGGCAGGGAAGGAGCTGCCACAGCGGGCAGAGTGTGGTCCCCTGAGGTCCTGCAGTGAGAGGTGGGAAGAGGGCCCTGAGTGAAATGTAAGATGAGCCAAGTTTCAGACAGTTCCACCCACCTGTGGGTGAACAGGCATCTGCACCCACGTTGGAATGGTCTAGCATTCAGTTCTCCTTAGTCATTCGGTTGGAAGGTATTTAGGGCGACGATGCAACACTTTCTCAGAGAATTTGCTGGAGGCGACTTTTGGAATGTGGAAGGCTTGATAGCTTCCATTCCCACTTCCATTTCTGGAACATTATAACAGCTAAAGTGAACCCGCTGGAGGAAACTTGGAGGAGTCTCTGAGGCGGCCAGTCCCCTGTGGTGCTGGGGAAGAGCTGAGTGACTGACAGAAATGGGGAGGGATCATCTCTCCTTAAAGCCTTGGGTGATGAAAGATTTCTGTGGCTTCTTTAGGGTCCAGCCAGTAAAAGCCTGAGGATCTTGTTGAAAAAGAGCTGCTCTGACCACTTGGCATTTCTGGTTCCGGATGAATTGCTTGATTGATCACACTGTCCCCTAAAGTATCTTGCTCAGGAAGCCAAATTTGCACGAGGAAGGGGCCTGGCTCCCCACAATCTGGGCAGGGCAGCAGGTAGAGGTCTCCTGAGACCTGAGAGGATTCACTAGTGCCGTGGGGACCTTCAGAGTCCTGGAGACGAGACATTTGAGAGTTCCTGATGCCATGAGTCTGCAGAGAGATGAAAGATTCCCGGAGAGCTGACCAGAGCCCATTTGGGATGGCAGTTCTCCTCTGCTCTCTGCTACCTGGAGCCTCCTGTGCCCTGCAGCTGCTGGCAAAGCCCCTGGCCTCTGCTTCCCAGGTGGGGACCTTCCTCTCCCAGTATCCCAGCCTGACAAAAGCTTCGAGGAGGCACTGTCCAATACAGTAGCTCCTGGTCACATGTGGCCATTTAAATCTAAATGAATTGAAATAAAATAAAAATTCCAGTTCCTCAGTTACACTAGCCACATTTCAAGTGCTCAGTAGCCATTTGTGGTTAGTGGCTACTGAATTGAATTGCACAGATCTAGGTCAATTCCATCACCACAGAATGTTCTATAGGACCATGCTGCTCCAGAAGGTGCATCTGGAAGCCACCGCAGACAGATGACTCCACTGGTGAGAAGCTTCCAGCTGGGACAGCACAAGCAAGAACCCCTGGAATCGATCGTTTCCCAAAGCTCCCCAGTTGGTGACAATCCTTTCAGCCTCACCTCAGTCCTCAAAGAAGGAAAATCAGCGTTTCCCTCCAGCTTCCATCAATGCCCTCTAGGATGCTGCTGCTCAAAGTCTGGTCTGTGGACCAGTACTGGTCTGTTTGTACAGAGTTGAGAGTAGGCATTTAGAAACTTCTAGAATTTTTGACATTGCCATGACATCCAAGCATGTGATCAGGGGACTTGCCTGGTTGAAGAGGGCCCAGGAAGGAGAGGAACTAGGCAGGCACAGTGGAACCAAGGTAAACCGGGTGATATCTTAAAGTTAGCTGGTAAACTCAAATCCAAAAATGTATAAAATTTGAAATCACTACTTTCATTAAAATAATAAAAGTTTAACTGTAACTTTGTAGGACAAATTGTTGTGATTACCTACTGGTAAAGATGGAAGGGTAAAGATCCTTTTATTGGATAAGCGCAAACAAGAAGTTGAATTTTGCCAATGTAGTGTCCCTTGCTCCATTTTGGACAAAAGTTGAATGAATATTCTGAACTTGCTGAAATGCCTTTAAAATCTCTTATTCCCATCCTGCCAACGTACATCTGTTAGACTTGTTCTTCTACTATCAGTGTTATCAAAAGAAAACATAGAAACTGTTCCAATATCCATTATCCCCTGTGAGTAGTTGTTGCTATAATAATTCAATCTGATTTAGATAAGTTAATAAGCAAGAAACAGGTTCTGTTATAGCATTAAAAACTTTAAATCTTGATATGTAGGGTATTTGTACAAAGTATCTACAGAGCAGTTAGCATGGAGACCACTATTTTTTCATAACTTTTTGTTTTGATTGCAGAATGAGTAAAAGCAGCAAGTGTAATAAGGATTCTCTATATTAATCTCCTGTAAACATGCTTTCAATGAACAATGTAACATGATTTTGTGATTTTTCCCCCCCAGGTTGTATTTGTTCTGATTGTATGTATTGAAATTTACTTTTATGTGGTATTGAATCTAATAACAAAAGATTTGGGCTTGTATTTTATATGTCTTTTTATTTCATTTTTCTAGTCATTCATTGATATCATATTTTACAAAAAATTGTCTGCAAAAGATTTAAAATTTATAAAATGGTCATCATACACCCACAGCTAGTTAGAACGGCACCATCCCAGCTTTCTTTGCTATTCTTTCCTGGGGACAGCCTGCCTGAGATGGCTGCAGCAGGCTGGCTTGTGTCCCCAGGATTAGGGATGTGACTGCCAGGTTAAGGTGGAGATCTGCTCAGCTCGAACTGCTGTGGAAGAAAGCTCTCAGGACAAATCCTAGTGAAGCAAAACCTTGGGCTTAGAGGGGAGCATGGCAGGGAGGGAAGGGATGAAGCAAATTATTCAGCTGGCAGGCAAAATTATATTTTAATTTAGACATATTAATAGAGTAATATAGATTCAATTATCAGCAAAATTCACAAACATAGCTTAACTTCCTAATGAATGGAGGGGAGGTGGAGGTGGAGGGTGATGAAGAAAAGGGAGTGAAAAAAAATTCGACCAAATCAGCATAAGGAAACAGGAAACATAAGGAAACAATAAAGAATAATGAATAGTAAACCTGAGATCTGATGAAAAGGGCAAAGTATGTATATCTCTTTTCATGTAAGATATGAATGGCTAAATTCATTAACCGAAAGACAGAAAACTTGAGATTGAGTTAAAAAATTACATTATCTGTTGTCTATAGGAAATTTATACACTGTCAAGTGGCCAAGAAAGGTCGAAAAGTTCTTGTAGACGTGATAGTCATGTACTATGGGCTTCATGTAGCTGTTTATTATCTAATTTTATGAAAGACGTTGTGCAGCTGGGGTTTTAGAGAGGAATTCCAACTGGGCTTGGGGTTTGTGCTCAAGGAAATTAACAAACTGGTGGACAAAAAGGCATCACTATCTTTTTGTGATTCTCACTGGGAACATTGTTCTGCTAGAGGTGGGGGAAACAGGAGAGATGGGAGGAGAATTAGTCCCTTTAGGATATGTCTTGCCAAGGAGGCAGGTTTCCTACCAGCTGGATGGAACCCTGTGGGGGCGGTGGTGGACAGGCAGCTTCCTGGGAGCACTTATCCTGCCTGCTGTTCCCTTCACAGCCCACCAGGGAGCCTGTCCCGGCAGGCCCATCAGCAGGCAGGGCTGCCTTGGGAAGCATCAGTTTTTTCCGCCCGCACTAGTTCCCTCTCTCTGGGGGCAGGAAAAGGCAGTTGGGGCCCCAAAAGCCTTATTACTCTCTTTCACTGAATCCCTCTAGATCCAACCGTAATTCAATTTGCATTGCCCATCAGTGTTCAGGCCACATGTCTACTGACGGTGTCTGTATATTTGAACATCGTTTTCTTTCTCTGATGTTTCCCCCAGCTTCCATATGTTCTTGAGGGGTTACAAAATAGACAAGAATAGGAACTGAAAAATTTGGAAGCATATTTTAGCCACTATATAATATAAATCTAGCATAAATCAAGCTAAGAGGTTTGAGTAAACCTGATATGCATAAGAGTATTTTCTTTGTCTGCAAATGTAGAGGCAAAACATACACTTGATGATGGAAACAAAGAATGCTTATTTTCTATTGACCCTTTCCTTACATCTAGTTCAGTAATGGGCACATAACAGATATTCAATACATAGTGTTAAATTATTGTCATTTAGGAAAGTGAATTATATCCACAAACTTGTATCACAATAGAAATATAATTCAAAGTTGCTAGGTGGTCTGATTCATAAATAAGAGCTGAAATTACAAGGCTGAGCTAAAAGCTGAAATAAAGTATATCCAGTTAGAAACCATAAAAGCAAATATGACTATTTTCTTTTTCCTTTTCTGGGCAGTGCTTGAAGATGTGAGTGGAAGGCTGTTCTGTTGACAAACCGAGAACCTAAAATGACCTTGGTGTTTTGCATTAACTTTTACTTTTTCTCCTCAAGCCCAGGATACATTGGATTAAAGGCTGGAATCACAGGCATCTGCGAAGACGAGTCTTCATACTAAATACAGGCACAGCACAAGTGAGAACCAAGTTCCTTGTTCACTGAAACAACCAAACATTCCCTTTCTAGTTTGCCAATATTCGACAGTGGACAGAGTGTGTGCTTTGAATGTTATTTTAGTCATTGTGTGAGTATGAGAGAAACTCTTTTCCTTTTTAATAGGATGGGTTTGTCCCCCACATGTGCTTGGGAGGATTAATCCTAGCCCGGATCATCATCCACTCTATTCTCAGGATGTAATCAGAACAGAAGGTCCTCTAGCACGAAGCTATGGCCATTGTAGGAGAATGCAGCAGTGGCCTTTGAACTGATGGTGGCAGAACAGTAACATCAGGGAAATGAAGGCATTTTATGAAATTTTGTCATGTTATCTCTTTTTCAAGTAGATCTTATACATTTTCTTTGTTTATGTGTGGTGTTTGACAAACACTTGGACATTTAGAGTTAGTCTTGTTGGTGTGCATGCATTAATACCCAGGTACCTGGAAGAACCAAATATCAACTGTGCATTTTTCACTCTGACACTGTCCTCAGTTAGAAATACTTTAGGCTTGCCATAATCTGGCAGATGCAAGGAACACGGGCATGGAGAGTCCCAAATACTGATTGATACTGGTGTGTGTTGGAACTTGGTAATCATCTCAGGAACGTTTGGGTCCTTCCCAATGCCCTGCTGTCTCATTTGATCACACTCAGCTAAGTCGGTAGCACTCCTTACTGTGATCGTGTGCCGTCTCTCCCTGCTGGGCCGACTCTCCTAACACCATTTATTGCTTTTGTCTGTGCTCTTTCCCATGGACTTGGCTGTAAAACAACACATTACCATTAGGTGTCGCTGTCCAACATATAATATAAGCAATGACACAACCAATTTCAATTTATTTTAAACATCATCCAATTGATATTGTTGGACATTAAATGTGTAGAGTTTGAAAACTTTTTTTCCTTGTAGATAAGAAATTCATACAGAATAATCGGGAAATCTTCAGTCAGAATTTTTTAAGTAAGTAAATTTTTAAGTAATTTTTAAGTAGTTTTTTTTAAGAATTTCAAAGTTTATTTTATTTGCTAGAAAGATTGCAAAAGCAAATTCAGATCATTAGATTGGCATTCAAAGTTTTCCCTGAATTATTTCAAACTTATGTTTACAAAATTATATCTTCTGTTACCTGTCTATAAGTATTGCAGACACCTAATCAAATGGTGCTACATGTTATTCTTTGGATATTTATATATTTTTCCATGCTATTCCCTTTATTAAGAGTGTCTGTCTTTCATCCCCCAATTTCATCTGTTCAAAACCCACTTACTTTTACAGACAGGCTCAGATCCTAAGTCCTATAAGAAACATTCCTTCATCTTTTCAGATGGAATCACTTATCCCTACTTCTGGATCCCTATGCCATTTTATTGTGCTCCTTGTGAAGCATTTAGTAAACACTAGCTCAAATAATATTTATTTCTGTCTTATCATGAAAGCAAGGACTGTGATATAATCACTACAAAGCCCAGAACAGTGCTTAAAAGTTAGTAAATGTTCATGATGTTATTTAAGTGAATGAATTAATAATTAAAAAAATGGATACAGGAATATTGAATTCTAGCTGACTTTTAAAGCATTGCTAATTTACTGGGTACTGAAAATTGGCCATACAATGATAATTAAAAGTAATGATAAATGACAGTACATCAATGCATGAAGAAATGCATCATCACAGTGCTCTAGTAAGCCAATCAGTACAAATGATTTATTGGCCATGATAATTGATGACATGAGAAAGAAAACAGCTCATCAATGCCTTAGCATCTCTATTCTGAGCTTGTTTTTTAGCCATGCTCTTGTGCATAAGTAAGAATACAGTTAGAAATACAATATACCTGGTCTGCATTCAATTCAGGAAAAGTTTTCCTTTTATCCACCATATTGGCGATAGGAATAATGAGAGACAGAAAATGCTTGGAGGGGAGAATGGAAAGTCTATAAAGATACGAATTAAGACGACAGAAGTTTGAGCCCATCCTTTAGCAGCTCAGGCTATCAAAGAGAGAAAAAGATCAAACTTGTTTTTCCTATTACTGTTGGCCTTCGGGATCATTAATGGTAAGGCTGCTTTGCCACCTTACTCTTCGCGTGCGTGGAAAGGGGCTATTTCAGTTACAACCCTCAGAAAAGTCCAGCCCAAAGGTTGGTAAGCTGCACCAGCATGGAGAGAGTCTATGAATTCTGACAGCTGCCAATGCTCCAGAACTAATTGCCTATACTCATTGAGACCTGTCCCCTATCTTCCAGTGCAGTACTGAGTAAACTGGTGACTATTTTAATTTTAAAAGTTAGAAGGAATCATTTATGGAAATTGGAGCTGCTATACATTTTGTTTGATGAAGTTACCCAGGTCAGACTAAAGTTTAATTATGCATACCTTTGACATTATCTTCATCTTCTTTTTATGCTCCTCTGTCTTAAAGGTGTTCCTAAAAAGTAATGTAAAACAACCTTAAAAAACCTAAAATATATACAAAGCTTTCTGATGTGTGATGATGACCAACCAGCGACATCTGATTCACCTTCTAACCTTTCTGTCAAGATACTTATGAAAGTATATGAAGTTGCAGAGGCATAGATAGTGTCACTGAGAATAAGTAAATATAAATAATATTTTGAGGCCGGGCGCGGTGGCTCACGCCTGTAATCCTAGCTCTGGGAGGCCGAGGCGGGTGGATCGCTCGAGGTCAGGAGTTCGAGACCAGCCTGAGCAAGAGTGAGACCCCGTCTCTACTAAAAATAGAAAGAAATTATCTGGCCAACTAAAAATATATATACAAAAAAATTAGCCGGGCATGGTGGCTCATGCCTGTAGTCCCAGCTACTCGGGAGGCTGAGGCAGTAGGATCGCTTAAGCCCAGGAGTCTGAGGTTGCTGTGAGCTAGGCTGACGCCACGGCACTCACTCTAGCCCGGGCAACAAAGTGAGACTCTGTCTCAAAAAAAAAAAAAAAAAAAAAAAAAAATTTTGATTTGACAACATCTGGGGGAATTGCCTCCGTGATGTGGATGATCAAGAACCTTGATCTGTGTGTCACCAAGAAGGGAGTAGTAGCACAAGTGACCACTCTTACCCTTTGCTGTGCCCCATCTTAACCAACTACCAGAAGTCAGGAGAGTCCTCCCCGCACTGTACTGTGGCTGTGTTCTAATGTAGCTAAAGCTATTTCTTTGTCTCCAGTCAGAATCTTGAGAAAATCTATAGAATGTGTATAAAGCATTATCCTGGGGCTTTTTGTGCCTCAGTGTTTGATTAAGCACCAATATGCCAGACGGAAAGAGTGACTGTGAAACGGAGTGTCTTCGGTCGTGGATTTATAAAGGAAATGGACCTAATTTCCATATCTCGTGGGCTCCTCAGGATCTTGCGAGGGGATTAGTGAAGAGTTTTCTTTGAACTGGACTGTGAGAATGGTATAAGTTCCTCTCCCAGTTTGGGGGTGATTGGGGAGTGTAGGGGGGGTTGCCATTTATCTAGAGAGGGGGTTTCAAGGGGACTACACAAGGAGTTTGAAATGTGTTCCCTGCAGCTGGAAGACAGAGAGGACTGTTGTCACATGCATGTCTGAGAAAGCTAAAGTTATTGTGGACCAAGATATCAGAGGTATTAATATGAATTTTTAATATTAAATATATGTATATGTACAGTTGGACAGATGTAGAATAAATATAGAAGTGTGAGTATATCTATTTTCTAGCTTTGTCTTTAGTGAGGGCTTAGAACTAATGATACCCCAGTGGCAATGAGCTGGGACCCAGATCTTGTTTTCTAAACACCGTTATCCATTACAAAGGAAACAGGACTTTTTGGAGAAATTATTGATTCTAGGTCTAGGGCAGGAAAAATACAAAAAGAGCCTGTAACATCTTGTGGCACCAGAAATGAATGAAGTGCTCAAGAAAGATAAGGACATGTCACAAGGATCCCCCAGTGAGCAAATCTGGTATGCTCTGAGCAACAAATATATAATAATAGCAATGGATTATCACCCATATAGAATAAAATAAAAATCTATGGATCTATATTTATGTAAATAAATAAATGAAGTAGAAGAGACAGCTCTTCATTACTGTAGAAATTTGGTTGGTAATATAAAAAGAATGATGGAAATGGAAAATAACTATTAGTCAAGCACAGAAGTAATAATCGTTGCAGAAGAGAATCATGAATGCATGCTAAAGTTAGTGGGTGAAACTATGATGAAAAGCAGGATATTTGCACAGTTCAAATTAGTTCTCCAGAGGATCCTTACCAATGACAAAGTGGGCAATAGTAACTTTGTAGCGGGGCAAGGGTAGCCTGCTGTGGTTTGGATGTGCTTTGTCCCCACCAAAACTCATGCTGAAGTTTGATTGCCAGCAAGTTAGTATTGGGAGGTTGGGCCTAGTGGGAGGTGTTCGAATCATGGGGGCAGATACCTAATGAATAGATTAATGCCCTCCCAGCGGGAGTGATTATGTTCTCGGTTTCTCAGGACTGGGGAGCAGGTTGTTAAAAAGAGCCTGGGCCGGGCGCGGTGGCTCACGCCTGTAATCCTAGCACTCTGGGAGGCCGAGGCGGGTGGATCGCTCGAGGTCAGGAGTTCGAGGCCAGCCTGAGCGAGACCCCGTCTCTACTAAAAATAGAAATAAATTATCTGCACAACTAAAAATATATATAGAAAAAATTAGCCGGGCATGGTGGCGCCTGCCTGTAGTCCCAGCTACTCGGGAGGCTGAGGCAGTAGGATCGCTAAGCCCAGGAGTTTGAGGTTGCTGTGAGCTAGGCTGACGCCACGGCACTCACTCTAGCCCGGGCAACAGAGTGAGACTCTGTCTCAAAAAAAAAAAAAAAAAAAAGAGCCTGGCTCCCTCAGTTTTTATCTTTTGCTTCCTTTCTTGCCATGTGATCTCTATGCACGCACCTGCACTCCTTTCTGCTTTCTGCCATAAGTGGAAGCAACACGAGGCCCTCACCAGATGCAGCTGTTCAGCCATCAAAATCATGAGCCAAATAAACATCTTTTATTTATAAATTATGCAGTCTCTAGTATAGCAATACAAAATGGACTGAGCCATGTCCCCTTAACCAAGGGATCAAAATTAATATCATCAGTGATATCAACATTATGTACCTCCTGAAATGATGTACTGAGAAGGCCACGCCATCATTTCTGTGGTACTATGGCCAAAAATGCATATTCTCAATCTAATCATTAGAAAACACCAGACTGAGGATATTCTACAAAATAACTAGCAGCACACCCCAAAATTTTCAAAGTCATGAAAGATACAGACATACTGAGGAACTGTCACAGATTGGAGGAGACTAAGGAGCTATGACAACTAAATGCAATGTCAGTTCCTGCAATGGATCCTAGAACAGAAAAAGACATTAGTGGGACAATTGGTAAACTTCTAATAAAGATCTGTGGATTATTTAATAATATTGTATCAATGTTAATTTTCTGGGTTCAATAATTGAACTATTTACATGTTAATATTAACATTAGGGGATGCTGGGTAAAGGGACAGAAACTCTGTGCTATTTTTTGCAAGTTTTTTGAAGTGTAAAATTATTACAATATAAACAATTTAAAAAATCTCGAGTAAGAGAGTGGAAAAGTTCAGGGGGATGGGCGGGACATGGACAATGTATATAACATGAACTTATGTACCCCCACGATGAGCTGAAATAAAAAAAAAAGAGAGTGGAAAAGTAAGCCATAGAATGAGAGAAGATATTCTGTAATACACATATCTGATGATGGACTAATATTCATAATATATAAAGAACTTCTACAAATCAATGGGAAAAAGACAGATAAACCAATTGAAAATAGGAAAGTCCTTAGACACTTTACAGAAGAAGATATTCATATGGCCAATAAGCACATGAAACAGTGAAATATCACTATATGCCTACAAGAATGGATAAGTTAGAAATAAATTGATGATACTAAAAGGATTAGAACAACTGAAACTTTCATGCACTACTTAGAAAATATTTGGCAGAAGCTGTCAAAGTTGTATATACACATAACTTATGACTCAGCATATAAGCACCAAAAGGAATGTTTATGGTTCTAAACTCTTAACAACCTAAATGTGTTTCAATAGGAGGAGGGGTAAATAAATTGTGGTATATTCATAGAATGAAATAATGTAGAATGATGAGAATGAACATTTTTTTTGCTAGTTACAACATGGATGGATCTTAAAAACATAATCTTGAACAAAGGAAGCTAGACACACAGGATATATAAAATATAATTCTATTTATATTAAGTTCAAAAATAGGTAAAACTAACCTGTGATGATATAAGTCAGAGTAATATTTGCCTTTGGGAAAGCTTAATGATTGGAATGAGGCACAAGGGAGGTATCTGGGGTGTGATAATGTTTTAATTTTCATCTGGTTGATGTATATGGATATACACATAGGCAGAAATTCCTCTAGCTGCATGTTTAAGATTTGTAAACTTTTCTGTATGTATGTTTCAATTTAAAAGTTTACATTAAACAGGAAAAAACAAAACACCAAAGTTAGGGGACAATGTGGGACTGTCGTCTTCTTCATACATCATGAAGCATATATAGGTCATGTATATATATATATATATATATAGAGAGAGAGAGAGAGACAGACAGACAGACACAGACACACACACACACACACAAACACACACTCTGGGTGCACATAAAAAGACCTGTACAGGATCATATTAGTGAGGAATTAATTCAGATTATAGTAGAGGATCTGATACTGGGACCAAGTCCCATAGAGACTTCCAAATAAATAACTAGAGGGGCTGTGCTCATCCATACTCAGTCTAAGGCCTGAGAGGGGACACTGCCTGCCAGGGCTGAGAACACTGAGTAGGAACAAAAGGAAGACTGCCCTCCTGTTTGCCAACCGTCAGACCTGGTTAAACGTTCTCCTTTTTCAAAGACATATAAACAAGGAGAAAAAAACACCAGACAGAATCCTTTAAAAAGCCACATGTGCAATATACGTAACCTAAACTTTTGTACTCCCATAATATGCTGAAATAAAAAAAAAGAAAATATAGATTATATACATCAAGTTGTCTAAACATATTTCACAATTTCCACATAGCTAAAATGGATTAATTTTTAAATTTAAATTTAAATTCATTTAAATCAACTAAAATTAAAAATGCAGTTTCTCTTATACTAACCACATTTCAAGTGTTCAAAGTGTCTATTGGCTACCATGTTGGAAATTTCATCTCTGAATGTTTCTATCAAATAAAATGCATTTCTCATAAGAAAAAAAAATAAAAATCCCCATATAACATAAAAGAGGGGACCCACTGCTACAAAGTGCTGTTAAAAAATATGTGTGAAAGTTCATCACAGTAGAAGAAGAAAATTTAGAATATACCTGCTTTGAGTTATCAAAAGACAAAAAAGATATCTATGAAATAAGATTTGAAAAGGGAGTTGATAAAGATACCCTATCCTTACCCCCCCAAAAAAAACCCTGCCAATGTTAAGAAAAATAAGCCACAACAATTAAAACTCCATCACAGAATTAAAATCCACATTGGGGACAGTTAGTGTAGAATGTTTTATATAATTCAGAAAAAATTATAAGAAAGAAAATGATAGATCTGGGGGATGAAATACAAAGCTGTGAACAGTTGGCAC
The DNA here is from genome assembly GCF_020740605.2 of Lemur catta. NCBI lineage: Eukaryota > Metazoa > Chordata > Mammalia > Primates > Lemuridae > Lemur > Lemur catta. Next base: position 53,846,369 of record NC_059128.1, on the reverse strand, counting down.
TCTTGAGAATGAGACTAAATGAATAGACTAACAATTATAATTAAGTGTATAATCAAATACATATAAAGAAGAGTTTCCAAATCTGAAAAAAATACTCAAGACTATAGATTGAGGAAAATGTTCTAGGCAAAATCAGACACCTTAGGCATATGCGGGTAAAAATGTGATTTTCCAGTATAAAAATAAGTTAAAGTTTTCAAGCAAGAGGAAAAGAAAAAAAAAAAAAGCAGTTTGCTTATAAGGGCACAACATTTAGATTGATCCTAATGAAACACAGTGAGAACACTGATGCCAGACAGATGTGTAACCTGAAGCTCAAGTAATTATTATAAATTGGTATAAAAAATAAAAGTGAAGACAGAATGAAAAACAGTTCAGTGATATTTTAGGTGTAAATTCTCAGGTTGAACTGGCAAGAACTGGGTAGTAAAAGAATGTAAAACTAATATTCATACTACTATTGGATTTTATAATTAGAAAAAATTAAGTTTAAATATGATGTTGAGAAACTTGATTACATCCATTTAAAACTAGCTCTACATTGTCCAAATCACTGAATAAAATGAATATGTAGATATGACTGAACACATTAGATATATGTGTATGTAAGACTGAACATGAATTCAGCAAAATGCTGATAGAAATTCTCTCTCTCTAGTTACTGAGCCCACAAGAACATATTCTTACGTTAAGGCCATAAGACCAAAGAACATATTCTTTATGTTTTTGTATCTTATAAACAGGAAAAAGACATTAAAGTGCAAATCAACCAAAGTAAAAGCAAGTAATGTTTTCTGTTCATAAAGGAAAAAAGCAGAATCAGTCTACTGTTCAAATATTCAGCTAGGTCTATTTTCTTGTTTCATCTGTGAATAATTATGGACATTAAATGGGAACAAGGCAGGACAATCTGTGAATCTATTTCAAGATTCTAATAATATTGACAATGCTTCAGGTTTGTCTCTTCTTTATGAAGACATAAAACCTTTTTAGGGCCATTGGAGCTGCCTTATGTAATCCTAAAGGATGTATCATTCTCCACCTCTACAAAGCGAGGCCTGTTATCTTAAGTAGAGTATCATTAGTGATCAATCTCCTAACTGCACTGGATTGGAAAGGTGATATGTAAAAGATTCAAATAAAGATAGACTATAATAGTCAGATGTTTAATTCCAAACTTAAATTTAGCCTGTGAGTAGAGCTGTACCAATATGTCCCTCAGATGTTTTTAATGTAGAGCAGTCAGACTAAGTGGTTGAGACAAATGATAACACACTCACAACCACAACAACTACAAAACAGCCAAGACGAACACCTCTTTGATGTCTGTCCCCTAAGCCTACACACTAATACTGTGTCTGGATTTCACACACGGCGGGTGAGAAGAGGAAAGACAACCCAAGTAGACTGTACCAAAGCTGGAGAAGAGAATAGTTTGCTGCAAAGCTTAGAGAAATGCTGGGTGAAGACACTCATGACTGGGCCTGTGATGGAGACCTCTCCATGTGGAGGCAGTCCCAGGTCCATTTTATTATAGCAGCTGCAACATAAGGAAAAAAGACCAAAACAATTCAGAAAAACTCCAAGAGAACAAATCCAAAGCAATCTCCCCATTCTGTGGAAGCCAGAGTTTTAACTTTTCCTTCTTCACCAAGAACTGGTTCAATGTGGCATTGGAATTGACCCATTCTTTAAATATCCCATCTTCTGAAGTATACAAATTCAACAAAAATAAATAACCCAGATAAACAAGTTAATTGAATGATGAATAACTGGTAGAGAGGGTAACTCAGTGCTAAGCCAACCTGAGATTTGGCAATGTAAGGTGTCTAGACATGACCACGTTGCTTGTTTGAAGCCAAATGAAGACAAAGGCATAGTTTAACTTTCCTCATTAAACACTGTTTAATTTTCACATGCATCCCACTGATTTTAAGAACAACTTCCAATCTCAGGCCCCCTTCCTCCTGCTCCATGGCTACACACAACATTATGAACTAACAGATACAGCAGTTCCAGTGGGCTTTGGGCAACATGCATGTAAGGAAAAGAATTTGAAGTTATACCTGGTGGAGAAATCTGAAAGACACTTATTTCCTTTGTCTCTACTCCCAGCTCTAATCTATTTGCCTTTGCTGTGCCATATGGTTGGTGGAACTGATGGGGAGCTGGATCCAAGTACAGCCTTGGGCTACATGGGAATTCTGGTGAGGAGAGGTGGTGGGGACCTTCTTATTTGTTGTCTGGGCAAGACCTTGGCAAACAGCACTGGAGACTCCTGGGGTGAAGGCAGAGGCTCTTGGGAAGAGCTTGGCCCGTTGAGGTCTATGCCTACCACACCTTGCCCAGAGTGGGAGAAAAGGGATAACATACCAGGTTTTCCAGCCCGCAACAGGCCAAGAATCAGCTGAACACGAGAGTCCTGAGTCTTTCTAGTCAGGCAGCAGGGAGACTGCCAGGTGCGAGCTCCAATGAGTCAACAACAACAAAATGACAATCTAAAGGCAATTAGTCAGTACAAACAGAATACTCACTTGGTATAATAGAGTTGTACGAGGGGATAGAAGATAATTTAAGTAAAAAAAAAAAAACAATCAGACAATTAAGGAGATTTAAGTATAGCACACATAAGACTTTCTGTAATTAAATATTACTTCCATCTAATGAATTCAGTGGGTGATTTGAAAGAGAGGAAGGTCACTTTTGAAATAGAAATTTGTGGGAAAATATCAAGAGATAGAAATCATTAGGGAAGAGATAAGGTTGGCTCTATAAAACTCACTATATTCATTGCAGGAATAGAGGAACTAACGAAGGAAATTCAATAATGAAATAATAGCAGGAAATGTCCTTGATTTGAAGAGAGCTCTAAAGATCTAAATGTACATACTGAAAGGCTCACCAGGTTTCAGTAGGGTGCATAAAAACAGGCATACTCAGGCATGGCAAAAACCCTTGAGCTCTGCCAGAAAAAAGTGACCTGAAAGTTGAAGGTAGGTAGACGAGATTGTTGGGTGCTTTTTCCATGCAGGTCTGGGCTTGACCTTCTATTGACTGAGCTATTTTACAAGTCTGTGGTGGCAGAGGTTAATGTCTAGATTTTTGTCTGGTAGAGATGAAAATAATTTTTGTTTGGTGGAAAAGATAACCCCAACAGATACAGTTCATGGCCCTTAAGACATTAAACGGTTTTGTGTCTAACCTAGGGATTTTATCTTCCCATTCCTTTATTAAATTACCTGTATATACATCCTTTTTAAATCCTCTTTAATTTTTTTTAACATGTTACTGGTTTCTTCATTATTTAATGAGATAAAGAGAATTATTAACAAGTATTTATTTTATATTGCATGAGAATCATGGTTTTATCTTTTGAAAATGATTCTTTTAAGTTTTGGAGATGAGCCACTAGAATACCCAAGTGCACTCTCTCCAAGAAGCTGTGCAGCTGGAGAAGTGGATCTCACGGGCTGCTTATGCTCAAGTATGTCTTTTCTTACCCCACGGAGTAAATCTCAAGCAGCAACAGAAGTTTAACTTTGCTGATCCTCTGTTTCTCTATTATTATTTTTTCCCTCTCTTTCTGTATTGATTTTGTGCTTTTGCCTTTTTTGGTTCCTGAATGGTCAATAAAGTCATTCCCCATTGGCTGCAGCAATGTTGGGAGTTTTGTTTTATGGTCTGACCATCGATGATCTCTGTCAAATGGATGATGGAGATCTAGTCTCTGAAGGGTGAGAGATGACAGAATATGATTTGTTAATCTTTTTGTTTGCCTACTTGTGAACTCAAATCAATTGAAAATTACTTTGTGACCACTGGGAAGAGCAACAGCTCTTGAGATCTAGACTTGTGAGTTTTTATGTTTCTGTGTTTACTTTTGACCTGCAGCTGAAGTTTTACAACGGGGCTAAAAGTTATTTATTTGTAATTCAGAAAGCCTTTACCTCTTGTATGTGAATGCAAAATATTTTCTTACTTCTGGAGGGTATTAAAAATTAGATACAATGTCTACTAAATTAAATGGGAGCTGTTCTGATTGGTTTTTAGAGATAAATAAGTATTTACTCTATAAATAAATAAAATATTCCCAGAATTCACAAAAAATAAAGAAACTACTAATCCTTTAACACTTTAAATGCAGGAAAAAAAATCTTTCTCACAAAAACTACTATCTCAGAAACATTTTGAGATTCCATTTTGAGATTAACATAATTTGTAAAATTCTAATGTTTTAAGTTTGCCTAAGGATGTTAGAAATTATGTTCAAACTAACACACTAAAAGATTACTTCTATAAAAATACTTATCAGAATTGTATTTGTAAATATAGAAGTAATTTTTTAGTGTGTTAGTTTGAACATAATTTCTAAAATCCTTAGGCAAACTTAAAACATTAGAATTTTACAAATTATGTTAATCAAAGGATAATCAATAGACTGAGATACTGAAACATTGATTACTAAACGTGACTTCAACTTTATATACTTTTGCATCTGACTTTGATACATTATATAGTGCCCATATCTTTGAGATAGTCATGTTAATGAATGTTTTATTTTTGCCACCTTATAAAGGTGTAAAATGATGTCTGTGGCTAAAGTTTTGTTATTAGTATTCATTTCAGTTTTGTTGGACAGATAAAAATCCTTAATTATGATACATTTGTCCATTTTCTATTTTCTAGTTTGTGAAATGGAAGTTATTATTTTACTTAAAATTATAATTAATATGACTGCTTGAGACTATACTAAAAGCCATAGTGAGAGGAAATACAACGGGATATGTGCTTTTGTTTTTCAAGGAGAAAGGAGAGTGATTTTATCCCATATTAAAGTATCAGTTTGTTCCAGAATACAAGAGACAATAGTGAAGGACAAACTCTGACTACGTATAGCAAGTTTGAGGAAACTGAATTTTATTTGCCTTGAATTATGATAACTGAAACTGAAAAGCTATGAAGTGTATTAAAAGTTTGGCCAAGTTTGTTTGGTTTTAATGCATTTATTCACCAGATAATGTAAGGAACAAAGAGGGGCTTGTGAATCTTTCACTGCTGAATATATTAGTGAAAAACCAGAAGTTAACTTTCTCTTTGTTAAAATGATAAATTAATCTGAGAACTTTTAATAAGGTATATACAGTGTTGTCCTGTACCTTCTATGAAATCTATTCGGGTAACAGAGACTCCATATCTCACCAGAATAATTTTCTCTTCTGTATGTTTACTTTTATAATGTCCTTAATTATTTTTTGAAAAAGCAAAAATAAAGAACAAAAGTTCCTCACTTGTGAAAGAACCACAGTTTCTTATATTAATAATTATCTTGTTTGATGTTTTTAAAAAATAATCTATTATCATTTTGATTAAATAGATATCCAAGTAATATTTCTCAGCATCCATGATGCTATTTTAATCAAGTAACCAAATTTCCTCCAATAACTCTGTTGATTTTGCATTCCCAAACTCAGACCCTAAAATTAGTGAAATGATAAGTATAATGATGGTTTTCTTGGCTGTGGAGAAGCTTTTTAATTTGATCAGGTAACATTTATCTATTTTTATTGTTGGCTGTGATTGCTTTTGGGATCTTCTTCATAAATTCTTTGCCTAGGCCAATGTCTGTAAGAGTCTTTCCAACATTTTCTTCTAGAATTCTTACGGTCTCATGCCTTAGGTTTAAGTCTATTGTCCATCTTGAGTTGATTTTTGTAAGAGGTGAGAGGTATGGATCCTATTTCAGTCTTCTACACGTGGCTATCCAATTTTCCCAGCATCATTTATTGAATAAGGATTCTTTTCCCCCGTGTACGTTTTTGTCTGCTTTGCCAAAGATCAGATGGCCATATGAGAATGGTTTAATATCTGGGTTCTCTATTATGATCCGTTGGTCTATATATCTGTTCTTGTGCCAGTATCATGCTGTTTTGGTTACAATAGCCCTTGTAGTATAGCTTGGGGTCTGGTAAACTGATGCCTCCCACAATCATTACAGCAAATAGATAACCTACAGAATGGAAGAAAATATTTCCATGCTATGCATCTGATAAAGGGGTGATAACTATAATCTATAAAAAACTCAAGCAAATCAGCAAGAAAAAAAAATTAAACAACCCCATTAAAAAGTGGACACAAAGCATGAACAAAAACTTTTCCATAAAAGATAGACTAATGGCCAACAAACATATGCAAATGCTCAACATCTCTAATCATCAGGGAAATGCAAATCAAAATGACAATGAAATATCACTTAACTCCAGTGAGAATGGCATATATTTAAAAGTCCCAAAACAACAAATGTTGGCATGGATGCGGAGAGACAGGAACACTCATACACTGCTAGTAGGCTTGCAAACTAGTACATCTATGGAAAGTAGTACAGAGATACCTCAAAGAACTAAAAGTAGAACTACCATTTGATCCAGCAATCCCACTGCTGGGTATTTACTCAAAGGAAAAAAAGACATTCTATAAAAACAACACCTGCACTTGAATGTTTATAGCAGCACAATTCACAATTGCAAACATGTGGAAACAAGCCAAGTGCCCATCAACACATGAGTGGATTAATTAACTGTGGTATATCTATACCATGGATGGAGTACTACTCAGCCACAAACAAATGATGAACTAATACCTCTTGTATTAACCTGGATGGAGTGGGAGATCGTTATTCTAAGAGAAGTATCATGAGAATGCAAAAACAAACACCACACGGACTCACCATTACATTGGCACTAATTGATCAACACCTATGTGCACATATGGAAATAACATTCATTGGAAATTAAGCAGGTGGGAGGGGGAGGAGGGCATGGGTTAAATGACACCTAACAGGTACAATGCACACTATCTGGGGGATGGGCACAGTACAAAAGCAATTTATGTAACCAAATCATTTGTACCCCATAATATTCTGAAATATATATAAAAAAATATATGCATGTATTTTACATCTTAAACTACCCTTGTAAATTACCAGAGGGCCTCTGGAAAATCACAAAGATTTATTATTTCATCTTATAAGGAGGAATGCTAGAAATAAATGTTTGGTATGCTTCATATTTCACAATTATCTTGACACTACTGTAAGAACTACATGGGGCCGGGTGCGGTGGCTCACGTCTGTAATCCTAGCACTCTGGGAGGCTGAGGCGGGTGAATTGCTTGAGGTCAGGTGTTCGAGACCAGCCTGAGCAAGAGTGAGACCCCATCTCTACTAAAAATAGAAAGAAATTATCTGGCCAACTAAAATATATATATAGAAAAAATTAGCCGGGCATGGTGGCGCATGCCTGTAGTCCCAGCTCCTGGGGAGGCTGAGGCAGTAGGATTGCTTAAGCCCAGGAGTTTGAGGTTGCTGTGAGCTAGGCTGACGCCACGGCACTCACTCTAGCCTGGGCAACACAGCGAGACTCTGTCTCAAAAAAAAAAAAAAAAAAAGAATTACATGGGAGGAATTGTCAAATCAGAAGACATAATCTTTCCTTGTTAAGTTTACATAGGTAAAATGTTATTAATATAAATATTTCAGAAATTGGACATTTTATGGGAAAGCCTTTAAGATTTATCTGTACTCTTAGCCTTATCCTCGGGGAAAACATTGATCAAACCCTTATGAAATAGTTATGTACGATATCCCAATAGAGAATATTATTTTCCTTCATTCTGACACTATTCGTCACTATAATAAATTGATCACAGTCATTATTTCATTATTAAACAAGTTTCCGTTTCCCTTAGGTATTTGTCTGTAGGCTGTTGTATTATATAAGGTACAGATGAGTGTAATGTATTTTTTAAAAAGAACAATTTCAGAGCCTCATGGGATGGACTTTATCTAGTACTCTACGCTATTGATACTTCAAAGAATAGACACTTGGATATATACTTCAGAGCTCTCATGGCTTAGACAACCTTTAAATTTTACCAATGGACTGAGTCAGGAATTCTCGGACTCTTTTCAGTCCTAAGGTAGGTATACTTGATAAACACAGAAGGCAGACAGTTTGGCCCAAGAACAAGAATGAATTACATACAACTAAATGAACTGATGAGGGAAATTAAATTATGGTTATTTATTTGAAATATCAATGGTGTTATTTTCAATGTTCCTGTTTTAATGTTAATATGAGGAAGCTCTTTCTCTTTCTTCCTAAGCTATCACTAACTCTCAATTTAGTAAACTTTGCTTTTTAAACTGAAATAAAATATTTTAATGATATCTAATTCTCATTGACCCTTTAGAATTCAGAAATACTTGTACTGAGGTTCTTCCTCCAGCAGCAGTAAAACTATCTGCATAGGCTAAGAATCTGTCCTCCTTATTACCAGAACATCACTGGACAAATTGACTTTGCAACTGAGTCCATACTTGGAGTGTGATTTTGAGAATAAATCTCATTTAATCAGGTATGACAAGCCTGTATTAAGAAGCAAGGTTTGGCTTTACGTGAGGAGCCTATGCTATTTGCTATATATTTCTTCTCAGAAAATCTCTTGTTAAAAGGCTCTAATCAAAGAAGAAATGAACCATATCAGAAACTAAAATAAGGAAAAATGAAGAAGAGAGAAGACAGTAAGAGTCAGTTTAAATTATCCATTAAATAGAAAATAATAGGTTGTCTGGAAATATGTAAGAACCAAATTGGGATTCCTGAAATAGAAGGAACCTACCACAAGAAAAATTCTAATAGTCTCAAAACAAAAAATACTAAAATGTAGCAAACTATCTTAGCAAAGACAAGAATTGATCTGGGGCAGAGGGCACAGAATAAAAGGTCTGAAGGGTCAGGGGAGAGTACATGAAGTGATCTAAAAGTATCATCTTATTGGGATGAGGGGGAGGGGAAGGAGAGGGAAAATACAATAGGTTTGTAGGTTTCTTGTTTCAAATATTAGCAGAGACAAATACATCTGATTATGAGTGCAGACAAATGAAAGGTATTCCTTAAAGGAAAATATGGAAGAAATTCCAAATTAATAAGGGAAAAAGTGGAATGAATAACAACTTGATTTTACTAGGAAAAAAAAGAGTGGGAAAAGGAGGCAATTGGAATGAAAATTAGTAATAGGCATAAGAAAAGTTGGAAGGAATAAGATCAGATATATAAATCATTTTACTAAATATAAATGCACTATATTCTGTCATTAAAAGAGAGACTATCAGATTGTGTTAAAAAATCAAAACTTAGCCATAAGATTCTTATAAGAAACATCCTTAAAGCAAAATGAGTGGTTGAACATGGAAGAATAAACATAGACCAGACAAATACAAACAAAATGGAGATGAACGAGGATATCAACAACAAAAAGGTGGAAGTTAATGTTAAAGGCAATAAACCTAGAAAATAATAAATTATAGGCACAATTTATGAGGAAGATATAACTACCAAAACCTTTTATATACCAGGTAGGTAATACATGAAATTAATTAATGCATAAAAACTATTTGAAATTCAAATAGAAGATGAAAACACCAATGCTATTTTAGTGGAAGACTTCAATACACCCATTTCAGAAATAAGGACATAGAGAAGAAATATAATTAATAGCATCCTTAGTTCAGAGAAAATATTTTTTATTCTATGCAACAATTATAAAAATTAATCATGTATTTAACTAAAAAGAAAGTATTTAAAAATTCTAAAAGGTAGAGACTTGACAGATATCTTGGAAGCTATATGCTCTGATTATAATCCTATAAAATTAGAAAAAAATTTAAAAGTTATTCAATAAAATCTTAGCAATGTGGAAATAAAAAATCATATTCATAGATAATCCCACTGATTGAAAAGAAAATCAAAAGGAAGTAAATTAAGTTGAGATCACTTCATTCCTAAATCTAATAGAACACAGTGTAAGTTGTGCTTCATTATTAAAGGCCAAATAATAAATGAAAAAGTATAATATAAGTCCAGGTACTGTTAAAGAGATCAAAGGAACAGAATAGAAAGTCTGACAACAGACATAAATACACAGAAGAATTCAGTAAAATAAAAGCAGTATTTCACAACCATGGTGATCGGATGAATTATTCAATATTTTTGGGGGTGAACAACCAGTTATCTACTTCGAAGAAAAAATAGCTCTCATAATTTGCAATATACATCAACACAATTTCATGATACATTAAAAACTTAAGTACTGAGGGAAATGATATAAATCTTTTAAAAAATGTAAGTGAATATTTATGAAAATACTAGCTATGGAAAGACTTTCTAAGCACGACTATGAATATAGAAATAAAAATGGCTAATATGTTTAATAGATTTCAACTCCTAAACATTTAAAACTTTCATACTTCTAAACTTTATGGACAAAAGTGAAAGGTAAATTATAACCTAGGAAAAGAGTATTAACTGGAGAGTTGATAAGCAAAAGCTTAACGTTTTTAATATATAAATAAGCTTAGAAATCAGTAAAAGACAATCAGGCAAAGGATGTGAACAAGCAATTCTCAAAAGGAGAAATGGAAATAGTAAACAAACATATAGAGCTATATGGCCTCATTAATGATTCAAAAATATGTTTTAAAGAAATGTATATATGTATGTATATACACCTGTATACATACACACAAAAAAAATTAGATAACATTTTTTACCTATCAAATTTCCAAATTATGTTAATATTCAGTATTGATAAGGATATTTGGAAAAAAGCACTTCGAAAGTCTACTGTTGGAAGGTTTGGTATTTGTGGTTATAATTTTGAAATACATTTTGTCTTCCAGAATATTTCATTTAGAAAATAATAACTCAAGGTATTCATAATAGAAGTCTCAATAATTTCAAAAATTAAAAATAATCCAATTTCTATTGATACTACATGGGTTAAATAAATGATAATATAATCATACATTAATATAAGCATGTAGTTATTTACAATAATGTTGTAGGGTGATATTTAATAATGTGGACCAATATTCATGATATATGGTTAGGTCAAAAATGATAGATAACACAACAAGGTATAAAGTAATTTTTGAAAACAAAATAATTTTTAGAAAGAAGACCAAAAAGGTACTTTTATTTTGTTTATTTATTTGTTTCTAAGTCCTGAGAGTTTAAGTGACTGTAAGAGTACCTTTAAAAACATAAATAATGATTTACTGTGGGTCATGAGATTTACAGTTAATTTTTTATTATAATTCTCTTTGCTTTTTTAGTGTGTATTATTAAATAGAGCTATAAGGAACATTAATTTTTGGTAAAAATAAAACTGTTCATAAGAAGATAATAATACCTTCAGATTCTTTTATCCGTGTGTGCATATACAGACACACACAGTCTGTCTCTCTCTATGTATGTACTCAACTTAATTTCCACTTGAAAAAGATAAATCCTTTGAGTGTAAGACTTGAAGGCTGATATTTGTGTATATTTTTTATTTTATAAAGCAGAGTCAGATTTTGAAAGAAAAATATCTGAGTCTAACTTCTTCAATTTTTGTCAACAATTTTGGGGTGTGTACGTGTGTGTTTTGCAAGTAAAATTCTAAAAGTGCTTAGCTGGACATGGTGTTTTATTAATGAAGTGTCAGATAGTCAAAATTCAATTTTAAATTTATTCAGAAATTCATTACTGAGATACTCAAAAGCTAACATCAGGGTCCATAAAACCTGCACAGAAACTTTCAGAAGTTTTGTTTAATATTTCAAAGAAAAAATATTTCAAATTATTTAATCTCTCCTTAAAACTCATTTTCTGAAGGTCAAAAATGTGAAAGCATGAAACATGAAAACCACCCTCTTTTCTCCAAGTTACTCGTTGGTGTTTCTAGGCAGCCTCTTGCCTATTCTTAGAGGCAGCCCAGACTAGGCTGTGAGGTAGAGAACGTGGTAAGAATGTGTTAGATTCTGAAAGGTGGTTTTTGGCCATATGTTCATGAGTGGAGAGTGACTCAGAGGGATTTCAACTCGCCACAGAGCTATGAGTGAGAACTCTTACAATCAGGGAGACTGTTTCTTCTTGGGAAACTTTTCCCTGGGTGGATTGGTTTAACCTCAACCAAAGTCTGTTGAGGCAACTCAAAACCACTCACCCCACTTCACCATCAATACTGTATTATTGATAAAATTTCAAATGGGGTGAATTGAATGCATGAAAAAGTTGCACATTTAGGGGCTTTGAGTTACTTATATATTACAGAAAGTAAACTTTGAAGAGCAAATACAGAGGGGAACACCCCAGTGGGAAGAAAACAATGAACATGTGGCCGGTCAGTCCCATTTTAGGGCCCAGCTTAACCCCCAGATCTGCAAGTTTAGCTTGGCCCCCTGAGTCATGCCCTCTGCTTCTGTGTTCTGGGATATACTGCTGCTCTCCATTCTTCTTGTGAGGGCAAGAAGCTCTGTTAGTTGAAACAGGCAGGAACTTTTAAAAAAAGTTTTGCTAATAATATTACTTAGAAAAGCAAAAATGTAGTAAACAAAGAAAATACAAAACCATGGTGATCTAGCATACTTCATTGTTACCCTGATAAGTAAAATCAGCCTTTGCTTTCCCCTTTGGCCTATTTCCCCTCACCTTCCTCCTGTATGTCCATTGCTCTGAGGTGGGGAGAAGGCTGGAGAGGGCACTGGATAGTACATAAATGGATGGGTTATTCCTGGACTGTAAGGTATTTATTCCTTCTCTGGGAGCATATTGATTTAAGGAAGAGGTGACTACAACAGCCAGGAGAGCCATGTAACTCTGTCTGTCTGTCTTATTTTCTTTTTCTTGTAAGGTGTTGAATTATTGGAACAAGATCAACATTAAACCCCGAGGGAATTTGATTGATAAAGGTCTTAAAATTCAAACATAGTTATTGTGTCTATAACTCTCCTTGAGTTTGGGCAGCAGAATAAAGCAACTTCTCTTTTACTGTGTAAGTTTAAAAATAAATGCTGAGATCCCTGGGTAGGTGGTTATTTGTAGTGCTGTTCTTCTTGACATGGACTTTGGTTTTCTAATTTAGAGAGAGTCAGAGAGATGAAAAAATAGGGAAGACTTGATACTGATTGGTAAAATTTTATAAAATTACAGAACCTGAAGGGACCTTACAGTAAGCAACACCAGCCTCCAAACCTGTAGAAAAGAGAACAGAAGGTTGAAATCACATCCTTAATGTCACATTAGTGGCAGAATTAAGACCAGATAGAGCAAGTTAATTCCATGTTCTAGAAGTTACAGATTCCAAAGTTATTTTGGTTTTTGTAAGTAATGACTGATACGATGTTGGCATATAAATATATACTTTAAACCTCTTTTCTACTTCTCTTCCTGTATCTCTCTCTGCCTTCACTCTTCCTTTTTGTCTGTCTCCTCATCTTTTTAAGTATGTATAAGTCTCACAAAGGAAAGAAACAACCTTTAACCATGAACAGAATAATTTCAAGTTTTCTCCCTTTATTGTTCAAGGATCATTTGTGAGCAATTGACAATCCATATTAGAGTGAAATATGAATTTCCATGTATACAAATTCCATGTATAAAAATCTATCTAACTCATAAATAAAGGTAATGGGGGGATAGGATTTCTTTACAATAGATTTTTCAGAACTACCTTCCAACAGGTGATACCTACCATATATTGATTTCTCAGAGAGTCTGAAAAGATGCAGGCCACTGAATTAATTTACAGCTCCCTATCCTGCGGTCTTAGGAAATATTTAGCCATATTTTTCCTGTAAGTAAATTCTGCCTGGAAATTACCTTTGGAATTGGCCACATTACTTCTTTCTGGTCACTAGAGTGTCATTCAATAAATTACTTCTTACATGTTCCTTAGTGGCTAGAAAGAATTAATAAAGTTGAGAATCTGCCCATAATTTGAAAGAAGACAGCTCCGTATTGCAAACATTTCTAAAAAGTAATTCCGTTTTTAGGTTTGTTCATTCATTCAGCAAATGCTCTTTATTAGGCACTGGGGAAACAAGATAAACAAAAGAAATCCTTGACTCTAAAAAATAAGTCTAGCAAGAGAGTAACAAGTGATAATTAAATATAATGTGATATTGCCTTTAAAGAGGCACGTATAGGGTTACTTAAGTAGATTGGGCTGCAGTGCTAGTAGTAGTGGTGGTGGCTGTGGGTGGCAGAGGCTACCATAGTGGTGTCATGGTGGGTGGTGGGGAAGGGGGCGGAGGTGGTGGTACCAGTGGGGAGATGGAGGGGTGGTTGAGGGTGGTGTTGATGGTGTGGGTGGGGATCACAGAAAGCTTCCTGAAGCAGGTCATTGCTGAGTTGAGCTCTGAAAGATAAATAGGAGCTAGCTAAATGAAGGAATAGCATGTTCCCTTATTTTTGCCCCTTAGCACCCCAAACATATATGCAATGTATTTTAGTTCAAAATTCCAATTTACCTAACGTGAGAACAATTCTGAGTTTCTTCCAGTTCTCACCTTTGGCTTGGCTCTCCTGTTGCGTGATATGCATCTTATGCATGCCTCATCAAAACTCTCTGAACATTTGTAACCTATTCCACTGTAGAATGTATTACATGCCACGATTTTTGGCCTCCTGTCAGTGTTTGATTCAAAGCATTACCTTCTCCATCGCCTTTGCTCTAGCAAGAAGTATGCCATGCATCATCAGACTGCCTGGTAACATTGACACTTTTATATATCCCTGAGAAATAATTTCTGTAGCTGAAAGGCCTAAAAAGTTTGTAGAGTAGGATTTTGGAAAAATAAGCAAAATAAAGACAACTTGTTAAATTCTCCAGTGTTGATGCACTTTACAAAAAATGGCATTCAGGAGACTAAGGTCACTGAGGTGAGAAAAATGATGCATGAGGCTGTCACATAAATCTCATCTGTGTCCTATAACTTTTAATCTGTTGCAGGTCAGTAGGGATTTGAAATGCCTGGCCAACACAAATGAGGCAGTCAGAATATTCCTCAAGGGATCATCAGAAGAAATGTAGATTTTTATATCTTTCTTGATACAGAGACTAAGAAACCATGAGGTCATTCTTGATACCCTGGCATGTACTGGCCTCTGCTTAACACACCCACACATGTGGTGTCCTGAGCAGGTGTTTTCATTTTAGTTCCCACTAACATGTTCTCTATTTTACTAATAAATATTATTCTCTTCAACTACCTTCACAGGTACCAAAAACTATATATATTTTATCTTCCACAAAATTGATTGGTGGTAGAAGACACTGCCTACTTGTAGTACTAACTTGAATTGAAATGATGAAAAAATCAGTCAAGTAGTGGTAGAATTCAAATGTTAATAGCTATTATGTAGTGAGTGCTTATTTTGTGCCAAGCATTGTACTAGTTGATCAAGGGAGAATTTCACTCTTATAACACACCTACCAGGTGTGCATTATAACTTCACAAATAAACATATACTTTTGTAAAGGTGAAAGGATTTTCAAAGATCATGTATTAGGAAGTAGGAAAAGCAGGATTTGAGCCCAAAGCCAATGTTCTTTCTGCAACATTAAATCAATGTTAATAGTTCATAGATGTACACGACTTAGAAATTTGCTAATCAGCCTTCACTGCACTTGAACTATAGATGCTCTCTAAATGTGAAGCAGATAAATTAGATCTTTTTAAAAAGACATTTAGATATGTGGCCATTAGAATGGAAAGTTTGAAAACTGTAACGCAGGAGACTTTGTAGTGGAAAGGTGGAAAATTTCGCAGAGAAATGGAACCTAAACTAAAGTCTTAAAAATAAGTGGGATATATAGAAGACAGAAGGGAGGATATTTTAGGAAAAGGGAGGGATATTACTTTGAGGAAATGTCACAGATGGGGATATCCATAAAGAGTGATAATAATTTTGTGATTTTCCAGTGATTGTCATTTAAAACCTGAGCAGGACCAATAAAGGAAGTCAAGGCTGGGCAGCTAGTAAGTAAGGACTCACTGGTGAGTGAGGAAATGGCATTGTAGGGTCCCCCAATTACTCCCCACCCCCTCTTCTTTCTGGAAAATCACAGAGTGCCCAGCCAGCTGCAGATTTTTCCCAGCGGGCTTGAACCCAGAGTCCTTGATCATTCCCAGGCACTGATAAAAGGATCTCGGTTGTTGCACAAAACACTGAAGGAAACTGGTCCCAGCCCTGAGCCAAATTCCTCAAACCTCATACAAACCCCATGCCCTGACCCCCTCCCTGCGGACATGCCCAGGTAGAGCACCCCTTTCCCTTCGGTGTCTGTAGCGAAGATTTCTGTAGTCCTCTGTGAGTAAGTTCTAATAAATGCTTTTCACAGATCACCCTGGCCTTTAGTGCTGCTTTCTCTGGGATCCTATCTAGCCGCATCTCAGGATGGTTTGGGCCACTGTGGGAACTCTTCTACTGCCGCTTTTGGGGTGACTCCAGCCGCAGGTTTGGCGGGGCAAAACATTTGGTGCAGCCGGTAGGATTACAGCGAAATGGTCTGGGGAAAAGAGGAAACCAAACGAGGAGATTAGGCCGCAAGGGTGTGCGCAGGGCTCCGTGGCCGCTTCCCTGATGCTCGCGGGCTGCCCCGGTACCGACTCGCTCCGAAAGCTCCAGCGCGCTTGCCCACACTGGTGGAGGGGTTAAAATTGCAGAGGGCCGGCCAGGATGCCGGGTCCCTGTTTGCGGGGATAGACTGGCCTCGGTGGTGGGCAGCCCTCCTGGCAACAGGGGCTCAGCCGGTGGGCAAAAGCAAGGTGTGCAAGTTAGGAGAGGAATTACAACTGCAAAGTGACAGGCAAACCACCGCCACTCTGCTTGTTACCCACCGGCGGGGAAAGGGAAGAAGGGGGCTGTGAGGAGAGGCGCGGGTCCGGCCACGGGGGGAGCTCTGGGTCAGGGCAGCTCCAAGTCCTGCCTGCTGGCGTTGGGGAGATGGAGGAAAAAAAGAAAAAAAGAAAGAAAGGGGGGGGCAGGAAGAAAAATAAAGGTGCAATCCAGACTCTCTGACACCATCCGTGTCCCCTCAGTGAGCCCTGCTGGAGGGGCTGGTGGAGCAGGTCTGTGTTTTCTTGGTGGGATCACTTACTGGGTGTATCTGTGCCTCAGGGAGGCTGTATTGATATCACGCAGAGGGAGGAAGCCCTTCAGAGACTTGTCCCCCCAGCTTTGAACAGCAATGGGCATGGCTTGCAGGCCTTGAACGTGGAAACAGCTGCAATGAGAAAAGTGGTCCTGCGGAACTGAATGTCGCTAGACATGCTGACAGCTGCACAAGGGGGAATCTGTGCCCTTTTAAAAACTGAATGTTGTGTCTATATCCCAGACAAAGAAGCCAAATTAATCAATCCATCCCTCATTTACAAAAGCAATTACAGCTAATTGACCACATGGGAGATGACTCCTGATGGTCTACAATAAAATCATGGTTTTCAGGATGAGATCCTTGGTGGAAAGCTCTGCTAGTTAAGTCTTTTGGGAACTGTAATTTCAGGTCTTGTCACCCGCACTTGTATATACTGTTGTGGGTTTTGTTTGCTGCGTCCCATAAAGCTAGGGAAAAGGATCTTGCTGGCGTCTACCTCTTCCAGCCGGCTAGGGTAACATTGCAGAAGAGGTGGGCATGTGAGATTGTAAAAGCCTGAATTCAGCTATCCAGGGAGGTGGATTGTGGGGTCCCCCAGTCCTGCACCTCGGCTTTCTATGTCCTGCCTGGCTGGAAATCAGAGTGCTTTGACCACGCTGTGACCCAGCCAGCTGCAGGTTTTTCCCAGCAGGCTTGAATCCAAACTGAGTCCTTGATCATTCCCAGGCACTGATAAAGGTATCTAGGTTGTTACCCAAAACACTGAAAGAAACTGGCCCTGAGCCAAATTTCATAAACCCTCATACAAACTCCATACCCTGACGCTCTGAATGCAGATGTACCTCGATAGAGCACTCATTTTCTCTTGAAGTCCATGACGAAGATTTCAGCAGCCCTCCATATGTAAGTTCCCCTAGTAAATGCTTTGGACTGATCATGCTGGTGATGAGTTCTCCTTTCCTCGGTACCCCAACCAGCTCCATGTCAGGATGGTTTGGGGCACTCCCTTTGTGAAAACTCACAAACTGCCAACTTTGGGGTGATTACAGCCGTGGGTTTGGCAGGATGAAACAGGCAAGGAGGCTGAGATTATACTTAACCTTTTGCTGGGGGTGATCTCTGACAGAACTGGCTTCCCCTCACTTGAGAAAGAAAAAGAATCAGAGAATTTTCTTGTTATGATTGCTTTTCAATTAAAAGTCGCCAAATCTATGTATGCAAGAACACCTGTGGCAATCAGTGTCTTTGGAAGGGGAAGCTTTTGTGGACTATGTCAGACAACTGAGGTATGAAAAGCTTATTACCCTCTTCCTTTGCCTTTAGAAAAACATCTGATGCATCAAAGTTCTTCAACCAGAAATCTTTCAAAGCATGAGGTTAATAAATGAGAATGTAATAGGTCTGATATTGGTATGGTCTCTATGGGAAATGGTAAATCAGCTAATAATTTCCATAACTTCTGCAAGGTTCTAATGAAATTTGCACTTTGAGCTTTCTTTGGCAATAATGTATTTTTATGTTTTTCAAGTCCAGAACAAGGAACAAACAAAGATGGTTTGAAGTAGTGTGGTAGTCTGGAGATAGGTTAAGTTGGGGAGAGTGAGTAGGTTTGACAGTGGCACAGGCCTGAAGTTGTTCAGTGCATGTTGGGGCATTTTATAACCTCACATGCTTTACAGTTGACTATGCCAATGCAACAAAAAGCAGCAAGACCAATATTCAGCTGGTATGCTGTGGCTGTAACATACCAATTGGCACCAATTTCTGATTGGTTAGGCATCTGTTTCGTGGAGCCCAGGCTGTACTTGCTGCTAAATATGTTAAAGATCCACCCTGGAATCAAGGCCAGCTACATTATTGCAGAGCCCAGTGCAGAAAGGAAATATGGGGCTGCTTGTTCAAAAAACAAGAAAATATTGTTGTTAAAGATACCAAAATATAAAGCTTCTCCTTTCTTCTGTCATCTTCATCTCACCTTGTCATAATATTTTTAATTTACTATTTAATGTCATCTACATTTAGATAAATTAAAAATTGAATAAATAAAATTATTAAGCATTTTAAAATGGTGAGAGCCGAGCCTTAAGCTGAGTGCAGGGCCCATGTGAATGTGGGGTTCTGCGCACAAGTTGTATGCCCTCGACGCTAGTCCTGTCTGGAAAGCAGAAAAGCCTCCAACTTTAGCAGCACCAAGACAAGCATTTGGTGAGAGCAATTCTTTCACGGTAGAGAAAGAAAAGAAGAAAGAAACCAGGGACTTTGTATATCCTATAACAGAAGGCAGCTGGGTGCCAGGAGTACCAGTTTACCGTGCTTGGGGGGGAAGGGCACACAGCAGACAAGGAATGTCGGCGTCAGCTAAGCACATGTTATGGTCCCTCCAAGACTCCTCGAGGAGGAATCATGGAGGAGCAGATGGGCTGGACACTAGAATCAGTAGGTGAATTCCCAAGTGGTTAAATTGACCCTGCCTACGAGCTGCGCATGTGCAAATTGTTGTCCACGCAGAAAGAAGTCTATGGGGTGAGAGACAGAAATTGCAAACTCTGTTTTCTTCCCTGCTTGGTTAATATTTTTACTCTATGACTTGGGAGGACATTTACAATGGTATGGAACTGTGAGGGAGAGGGAATCCACTGAATGACAGAAATGAATCAAAAAAGCTTGGCGCTTATTCCAGCCTTCCCAATCTAAGAGATGAGGCTTAATATGGAAAAAAATCATATAAGCAAGGCACAGATATAGGATGTTGGAAATGCAGATTCATAGTTTTGCATGTAAAAAAGACCTAGAGGCCTTATTATAATTATAGCAAATACTATGTGAGTCAGCAGCATGAAGTAGCTGGAATAAAACAGCTGACTTGCTATGGAGCTACATAAATAGAAGTATATAGGACAAGGATGGCGATAATGAAATTCAACTCTGTACTCTTCAGACCACACCTGTGGTATTGTATTTAGTTTTCTTAAAAGTGATGTAAACACATGAAACTATGATTTTTGGAACTGAGCAGGAAGAGGGTAGGGACTTAAAACAATGTAATTTAAAGAGCAGTAGAAAAATAGGATTATTTCATATTGCAAAAAGGAAAACTTGGTGGAGAGGGAGAAGGGGAGAAGTGAAAGGTGCTTCAAAATATCTGAAGAGCTCTCATACAGAAGAGAAATTAGATTAACTAATGTAACTGAAGCATGAAACTAGAGCCAATAGTGATTACTGGAAGAGGTTAGATTTCAGCTCAATGTTAGGAGGAACTCATGAGTTGTAAGAGCTTTTAAAAGAAGAAACAAACTGCTTTGGGAAGTAATGAATTCCCTGTTGCTAGAGCGCAAGTGTGTTGTTACAAAAAAAGGTTAAGTTGTGAATTCAGACAATTGGGGTTCACATTCAGGCCTTGACACTTACTAGTATAACTTGGTAAGTTGCTTAACATCTCCCAGCTTCAGTTTCTCATGGAGGAAGATGCCTAACTTTACGGGAGTGTTTGGAGTATTAGAGAAAATCTACACAAATCCTTTGTTACAGACTCTCATATTGTGTTCATAAAATATAGAGTGTGCATGAACTTGCTTAACATAGTTCTTACAGACTTTTCCTTAACTTCTTAAATCATGAAAGCTAAGGTCATAACAATTTGCCTACATATTCTTAGTGGATTATCAGTTTTTACATTGGGGGTATTAAATATGGTATTGTGAATTTTGATAGTCAAAACAAAAATTTTGAAAACTAAATAGAATATAATCTATCACAACCTTCAACTAAAATATCTACATTCTGATTTTGTCCTTTGATCCCCTATTCTCTGAAACATCTTTAAAAAACCATGGTGTTTTCTGGATCAGGGCAGATGAGTTATTAAAGGATTATAGAGATCAATACTCTCACATCCAGCCAAGTGAGGTCAGATAAATTCCATTTTATAGCTGGAAAAACTGAGATTATAGCAGTGGTAAAATGCATTGAGTGCCTTCCAAGTGTCAAGTGCTGAGTCAGGTGCTTTACATTCTTTCGTGAAATCCCTGCAACAACCAACCCCATTGAGGCAGGTATCTTTATTTGGAGGTGAGATGCTGAAATCCCTGAGGTCTAAGATTGTGCTTTTTTTATTTACTGCAGTTACCCAAAGGGTTAGCACAATGACTGGCTTCTTAGGCACGGAGAAATATTTGCTGAATTAATGGATAGATAAATGAAAACTGAAAACATGGAATCCCAGCAAGAACAAGTGGACTGGCTGAGGTCATAAACCTTTGTAAGTGGTGGACCAGACTCAGATCACTGTGCTGGTCCTCCTCAAAGAGTTGCAGAATCTACCCGTTATGATTTCTGGTTTCCAGGCACAGTATAAGGTGCTGTGGCTGGTTATATGCATTTTCATGCTGAAACTGGTAACTGATGTTGTATAAATCTGAGATAAAATATTTTCTTACAGATTTTTATCCTCTCCAGATGTACCGATTATTTTTATTTGCATTTTAGAAAGCTTGTTCCTCATAAGTTCATCCCATTATTTTTACTATCTCAGATACTATTTTTAGAGTAGCTCCCCTCCTGTTTATGAAAACAATATATGGGGGACAATGAAATTATATAGACTTGGGTTTGAATACTGACTACCCTATACCAACTAATGAACCTAGGCAAGTTATCTAATGGGGATAATACTTCCTTTATAGGTTCTTTTTTCTCCTTTTTGGTCAGAATTAAGTGAGATAATATGTAAAATTTTTTCTTGACATAGTGTCATGTACATTATAAACATTCAGCACTTATTAAATCATTAATTATAAATTACTAACAGTATTGCTCACTGTAGAAAACTTGGAAAATGCAAATGTATTGAAAAGAAAGTCATAAAATACTCAGATTACTATAGTTAGTAATTTTTTGTGTTTTCTTCTTTCTTCTCTCTGTGTACATTTTCAAGTAGTTGAGATACTATTGCATATATAAATCTGTAAGCTGCTCTTTTTGTTTTTACCTCAGTTTTATTTGATGAAGAGATAAAAGCTGAAAAAAGTCAGGCATGTCTTCCTTACTAGAGCATTTTGATGCTATGTTCATAGACCCTAAGTGGGCACTTCTTTGTCTTTTTAATTACTTTTCTGCTCAAGCAGTGATGAAGTTGAAGTGTTGCTCCCCAGGACATCTAAAAGGCAGTAATCATTCTGCCCTTTAATTGAAGAATAAATGTCCAGTTTTAGTCTGTGCTTTTTCCAGGCCTGTGCTAATCAGGATGCTGGATCTTTGGGCTTTCAGGTAATTAGTGATGGATGTTTTGCTCTGGTTGTTCAATAACCTTCTTTTTTGTTTCCTTTTTCTTTTTTTTGGCAATGCCTTCTCATTAGTAATCAAAAGAGAAATTGCATCAAAGAAGCTGAAGATATATTTATATGGCTCAAATACCATGACTTGTTTGTGAATTACTCAAGAACCTGGGATTATTTAACTTGGAAAGCAGGTGTGTGTGTAGAGCTGAGAGCAGGATTACCTTTAACAAGGGCCACACTCAGATGCAAAAGACTAATGGTGAAATACATGGCTGCTCCCTTCCTGGCTGTCTATGCTTTGCAGAGCGACTAAAGCAGGATTCAGCTAAGGTCAGGGACTGAAGAGTTGATGAGCTGGTGATTTTGGCTTTCACTTCATTTAGGGAAGGCACTATCTTGGCAAAATAACACTTACTGTTCTTAGGAGACAGGGCAGTAGAGCTCCAAGGCAGTTACTGAATTCTCAGAGCAAAGATTCTAGGGACCATAACTAGCTGAGAAAAACAAAGCATTGGCTATGGGTTTCTGTATATCCTAACTGTGCTGAGGGCTTTATTCCTGGCTGGAGTAGATTTTTAAAATTCTCATCACCACCATCATTATCATCATCTTCATATTTGGTATGCATGAGTGAGCAGGGAAAGAGGGCTATTTGCCTTGATTTTTCTGTCAAGCTGGTGGTTATAGCATGTTGTGGGTTGAATTGTGTCCCTCCCCAAATATGTTCAAGCCCATCCTGCTGGTACCTGTGAATGTGATCTGATTTGGAAATGGAGTCTTTGCAGATATAATCAAGTTAAGACAAAGTCATACTAGATTGGGGGGAGGTTCCTAAATTTAATAGTGGTGTCCTTGTAAGAAGGCCATGTGAAGATGCACAGAGATACAGGAAGAGGAACACCACATGAAGACGGAGGCAGAGACTGGAGTGATGCAGCTACAAACCAGGAACAACAAGGATGGCAGACAACCACCAGCAGCGGGGAAGTGGCAAGGAAGTTTCCTTCCCTAGAGCCTTCAGAGGGAGCACGGCTCTGCTAACACCTTTATTTTGGACATCTAGCCTCCAGAACTGTGAGAGAATAAATTTCCGTTGTCTGTAACACATAGACAAGTTTGTGGCTGTTTGTTATAGCAGCCGTAGGAAATGAATATATAGCATGGTGGACCTACACTCAGAGCCTCTTGTCTGGAGGGCTAGAGCTCTTTTCTGTTTTCAGACTGAGCTTTATACTGTTGCTTATTCATTACTGCCCTCACCGAAGAAAATGCAGAAATAGGGTATACTCCTAGCTCAGAGAGACTCATGTGCACACACACTGTTTTAGGTCGGGTTTCTTCAGAAGCAGACACTGAGATAAGGGTGGGTTGGCAAGTAATTTCTTTGGAGATGATCTAAGGGAAGCGCAGATAAGGGAGTGGGGATGTGGCATAGGGAAGGGAAGGAGCAAATAAAGGGCCGGTTATTGATGAGTTTACTATTGGGGGCAACTGGGCCCAATCCCACTGGGGCCCTGGAAAGCAATGTAGGGCACACCTCAGAATCCTCCTGAGGAGGGGGTTGGAGATCTTTTGCCACAGATGCTCCTTTTGTTCCTCCAAAAATTCTGTTCTTATTTATGCCTGTAGAGTGCGTGGCTTGCATTCTTAGAGTTTAGTTTTTGACCTCTGTGAGATCCACCTCTTAATTTTCATATTCAAATTCTAAAATCATAATAGGAAGGACTTTTTGTGGATAAAAACTCATCAAATTGTTCTCTTACTTCTTTCCATGATAATGTTGGATCTTTCTAGCCTGTCACTGCTGATGCATCATTCTGGAGCCCTCCTCCTGGATTTGCCTCTTCACACATGTTCCCTGGATTAGAACCCTTAGTTCAGCTCTTGTCTATACCACGTGCTGTGTACATAGTACCTGGAGAAGGTCAAGAGAATAGATCCTCAAAGGGTAGCTTTGAGGTCAACCTTCCACACATTCTGAGTCTGCTTAAAGCAACGCAGTGTAACTCCTTTGAGGATTTGAATTTGCCAACAGCTTTCCAGGCGTGAAAGTCTGTTTAGTTGATCTTTTTTTTTAAAAAAAAAATTTTCAGTCTTATTCTTAGTTACTGAGTCAGAATGTCTTTTTTAGAAATGTACTTTTAAGCTTTAGATTTGATTTGGCAGAGAGCATATATGAAAAAGTTAGCAAAAATTATTTGTATTTCTAACCAAAGAAGTGAATAACAGGTCCAAGGATTATATATTTTTGTATTCATACAGAAAGACTTGCCCTAGACGAACATACTGTCCCAACTCAGACAGCCTTTTGGGTATTGCAAATTTTGTAAAAAAAGGAAAAAATCAAGGCATGCAGGAGAGAAAAGGTTTATATCACCTCGAACAATAGCAAATGGCAATGGAACACCTGTCAAATGAACCTGGCGTTCATTCCTGCAGCAGCAGCAGCAGCAGCACTGAAACTTTCAAGGTGTGATTAATTATTATCCACCATCTGTTTTACAAAATGTTAATTCTTCTTGAACCAAAATTACAGTCCAGCAAATGAGCTCTTAGCAAAGCAACAAGTCTTCATTTATCTGAGGCTATAGAGAGAACTTGAGCCGGAAATTATTAACACAAATGATTTGCCAGAAACAGAGTGGAATCTTATTAAAGACCAGAGAAAACGGTGAGTTAGATAATGAGGGGCAAAATAAGCAGCATGCTATAGGAAGAGGGGAAAATAGTCTCTTCAGAGGTTAAACTAGAAGATGTTTTTTATTCTATTCTATCCTTTAGGAAACAATTACTGGCCACCTCTATAAAATTTTTTTTACAAAGCATTTGTCCAGGTTTGCTGAGAGTGGTGAAGTGTGGTTGTCCTGGGTTTTTCTTGTCTCCTGTGATTTTAGTAAGATCACTATGCAGAGGGCTTATATCTGTTCTTTCTTCTAAATCTTCCTGAACTCTGCATACCACTGTTCTATTATGAATGTATAACTAACAGGAGGAAATGACATGGAAAGTTGCCTAGGGACTGGACTGTAATAATTCTTTCCTGGAAATTAGGATTAGATTTTTGAAAACCTTTGGGGTCGGAAAAGTTTTAGCTGAAGAACTAAAGATTGTGTATGGGAGGATATAATACAAGAATGGGGCTGAAGAATGACTCTGAAACCATGATAAATATATACCTACACTTAAGCCTATGCCTACCTTGTGTCTATGTTTCTATCTTTACCTTTATCTATATCCATATGTGTAACTATCTATATCTACATATTTATAGTCATTCATACAATAAACAGTACATCAAATGGACTATAAATTATATTTCACTTATCTAAAATTTTAAAAACCATGAATTTAATGTAAACATTTCTTTAGTCTTCAGATGACTTTCTGAGATGATTTTTCTGATAATTTTGGTGGTAAACAAAGAAGAGAAGTAGATTTCCCTGGGAAGATGAGTCCTCCAATTCTTGGACCTCTATGTTCATGTGTTTTCTTCATTCTGTTCTGAACTTGAAGTGGTGAAATTGTTTCTGGAGAAGGTTTACCAGCTCTTCGGTGCATTTGAATGTCACTGCCTGGAGGCCTAAGGAAAAAATATTTTAATACATTATGATTGTGTGTTTATTTGCTGATCACATTATAATATATAATTTAATTATAAAACATTTGAGGGAATTAAAAAAGGTCAAAAAAGAAAATGTCATTCATAATCCTGTCATCCCAAAGCAGCCATTATTAACATTTGGGTGCATGTCTTTCCAAATGTATATTTAGAAAACTTCCAAACATCATCATTCTGATGGCATAGCGAGGTTAACGCAACAGCAATTATCTTAAACTTCACTGACTTGTGCTCCCTCCAGCTGCATATAAGAGCCTAAGCTCCCCCTCAGTACTACACCATGTGATTTTGGGCATGTCCAGGGTGGCTCCCGTGGGCTCTTAAATAAGCATGTCTTCTGCATTCCAAGTCCACTCTGCAAAACCACTCAGATGACAGCTCTTTGGCCCCCTTGTCTTTATCTTCCTTGAGAACACCATGTCTGTCCCAAGGGAGCCGTCTTCCTAAAATGCAAAACCTTTGAGCTAACAAAATGGACCAAATGCCATGAAGTCCTCACTGTGGCAGAGCTGTATTGTGTTTCTCATACCCCACCTGCTGTGTTACTTACTATCCTGGGCCCCTGAGCAGAGGTGCTTGGCCCTCAAGCCTAATAGAGTGTTTCACAAAAACCTCTCCTTTACCAGCATGTTCTCATTTCTTAGGGCTCAAACACAAATGTGTGGGGCCTGGAGAACACTATTCTGTTTCCTGCACCCTTTTGTTTCTGTCCCTCTGTGCCTAACAGGGCACTTTTCTCTCTGCACATTAATATGTGTAAACAGATGACTTTACTGGTCCCACCAGTATAATCAGGTACACTGTCAATACCTAGGCTTGAGCTGCGGTGCTCATGGTATGTTTGTTTTAGCTAAGACTTTTTTCTTTATAGTGGGAGGAAACTTTACTCAAATGATTTTAAGTAAAAAAATTAAAATGAGGTTATCAGGGTTTCCTCTTTCTTTCCAATTCCTTTTTATTCTCTTTAAGTAGTAGGCACAATGACCATGGTTAACCTGAGTCTCACCCTAAAATCTGAGCAATTACATCAGGAAGAGTGCTATTTTTTCCATTGGCTTTTTCTTTTTCATTTCAAATTTTTTTTTAATTTCAGAATATTATGGGGGTACAAATGCTTTGGTTACATAAATTTCTTTAGTACCGTTTGAGTCAAAGTTATAAGTGTGTCCCTTACCCAGATAGTGTGCATTGTACTTGTTAGGTGTGAATTTCCCCATCCCCCCTCCCTCTTCCCACCTGCTGGATTTCCAATAAATTTTACCTCCGTATGTGCACCTAAGTGTTAATCTCCATCAGCTCTGACAAAAGTATCAGTAAAGAGCCTGATTGTCCTGGTTTAGGTCACGTGCTTATTATTTAACATCATGGAGTAAGAGGATGGCCCACTCTGATTGGCTACAGACACTGATTAAAGTTAGATACTGGATTACAGCTGTGTTGCCTTCTCACCCTGGAGTCTGGAGATGGGTAGAGGTCAAGAATAGGCCATCAGTACATTCTCAAGGACTGATGAAAATTATTAGAATCAGAGTGAAGAAGGATTGATTTCCAAAATGATACTAGACAGACATTACCTAAATACCCACTATAACATATATATTTTGCTGTGATCCTAGAATGTGAGCTCCCTGCAAGCTGGGTTTGGGATGCTTTGTTCACTATTGCGTCCTCATTGTCATGCTATATATTTTAAAAATTGTTTTTCACTTAAGACTGTGTCATGATCATCTTCCCATGTGATTAAATATTACTTGATAACATGATTTTAATGGCTCTACATCATTCTATTGTTTGTAGTATCCTTTTTATCACATTGTTTTCCCCCACTGTGCAAACAACATATTTTTAGGAATGCTGATATCCGTCCTTTAATATCACACATTTCTCTTCTGATCAATGCTACCCAACCAAAAGAAAACAGGCAATGTACATTGAGTGGTTTGTTTTGAAAGTCTCTGCACCACCTTATAAAATTGGATCAATGGTTTAAATCTCATACAAAGACCCTGCTTTAGCTTATGTAATTTGTGTACCAGTTCACTGTCTCCCTTCCTAAAATATGAAATAAGGATAATAATAATACTCATGTCATAGGGCTGATATCAGCACGAATGAGTATACATGTTGTCTGGCACATACTAAGTCTTCAGTAAATATCAGCTAAAATAACCATTATTATTGATATTGCTACATTGCCTTTCTCTAAAAGTAGGCTTTATATTTTAGTCTGAGAGTAGTGGGCTCAATAAATGGGAGGGCTAGCCCTCTGAAAATAGAATGTGTAGGATATCAAAAATAAATCATTGCTTTTTGTAATAAGAATTAATTTGTGCAAGATTTGATTTGCTTCAATATGTTTTGCAAAATAATGGTTTCAGTTTTCATGATGCTGAGCTCTTTCATATCCTGCCCGTTCTGTATTTGTGTTCCTTTATAGGGGCTTTCAGTCACTCTTGGTATTCAGTTTTTCTAGTGGTGGGAGGAACATTTTAAAATCCTTTCTGGGAATCCTTATTGGAAACGGATTCCCAACTGTGTGGCATCGTAAGGTTTTATGTGAAGACTGTTAAACCTGAGAGCTGGAGTTGATGAGCCCTACCGTCTCAGCACTTTATGTTCAATATCATTTGGCCTTCTAACATACTGCATTATAATAATAATAATATATTTTTACCAGATTAGGAGGCTGTCACTGCCTGTGAGGTTGGCAGGGGGGAGAACAAGCTTGAAAGTCAACGATCCAGACTTCCATCCCTCCTTACGGGCTAGTCAGAAAGCAAAGCAATGGTCACTTGCAGTGATGGATCCAATATGCACACAGTTGTCTAAGAGATATAGAGACAATTTCATGTGTCTTCAGTGAAGAATTTGCAGTTGCAGAAGGAATACTACAGCCCCTCTTCTCTCAAAAATGAGCTCCTCAGGGTAGGGGTCCAGTTAGACATGTCTTTGAATCTCCAGTGCCTAACTGTGACCGAATGTCTCCTGTGGGCCTGGATCTGTGGCAGAGGACTTACCTGATCTCATTGAGTTCCTATCACAGCCAGAGGGGTAGGCAGCAGCGGACTTGCTCAACAGCCAGCATGAGAAAACTATGTGCGGTTAGAGTGGCAGACTGAGAAACCAGGTTCGTGTGTGTCTGACCAGGAAGCCCATGTTTGGGAGACTTGCGATGGGGAGTCAGGTTGTGGGCTCTGGAGCTGCACTACTGGAGTGTCAATCCTGGCTCTGTCACTCACCAGCTGTGTGACTTTGTGCCAGTCACTTAATCTTTCTGTGTCTCCATTCCTAAGAAGTAAAGTGAGGGTGATAACAATGCTTTCCTCATAAGGCTGTCAGCTTAAATGAGTTTACAGTATTGCCTGGCATATCCTGTGTTCCATAAATATCAATTAAAAGAATAGTAATTATTATTGCTACACTTCCCTGCTCTAAGAGAAGGTTTTAAATTTTAGTATGAGGACTGGGCTCAATGAATAGGAGGGGCCCAGCACTTGGAAGACAGAATCTGCAGAATATCGAAGATGAATTACTTCTTGAGACACTCCCTTAGTATCTCGTGGTATCTTTCTTCTGCTATGTTTGGATCTTGCCCTGATTCAGTTTGAAACATTCACTAGAAGGAGACAGAATGTACAAAATTTCTACCTGGGCAACAGTTTCAACGCTAAACAGTGTGTCTGTCCCTAGGAAGTCATGAGAATTCATGGAAAATTTTATCATTGGAGTATAACTGATCCAACAAAGGACAAAGCACAGCAGTGATACACATTTGCTAACTTTCTTTGGGTTTTTGTTTCCCAGGATAAATAAATAATGTGGAATATTTTAATCCATTAAGATTTTCATTTCATAAAATGCTTAATAAATTATCTATTTTCTATATAGAGAAGGTCATGAAATCTAATACATCTAAGTTAATTTTTTTTTCTTAAAGAGTGGTCAGATAAGTATTAAAATGCAAATGTTCTTTTTTTTAATAAAGGGACAAATGTATACTTTGGTCTTGCTTGACCAAATTAATTCTGTGGAAACTTTTAGTTCACTACTCAATGGTAAATCAAGAGACACATGGTGTTGAATGTTCCTTTTAGTGTTTGCGACTGTTCTGTGTGTGGCTGGCTATTAAGAGGATGTGGGAGCAGTTGGAAAGGTTGTTTTGCTTATTTTGTTTCTTTCATTAGAAAAACATTTTTAGAAATGCACAGATATTTTGTATTTTTCAAAGACATGAAAGGCAATTATTATATCCAGAAAAAGAATGATGGAAAGATATCATAGGCAGCTGTTGTTTTTTAAAATAATTTTTTAAAATTCCTTATGGAAACTGAGAATGCTTATATTGTAGACAATCTTGCCACTCCCTCAGCAAACTTGAAGTTCTACAAGTTTTATTTATTTATTTATTTATTTATTTATTTTTTAAGATAGGGTCTTGCTCTGTCACCCAGGCTGGAGTGCAATGGTGTCATCATAGCTCACTGAAGTCTTGAACTCCTAGGCTCAAGCAATCCACCTGCCTCAGGCTCCCAAACCATACTTGGCTGATTATTTTATTTTGTGTAAAGATTGGGTCTTGCTATGTTGTCCAGGCAGGTCTTGAACTCCTGACCTCAAGCTCTCCTCCCATCTCATCCTCCCAAAGTTCTGGGATTACAGGCATGAGCCACCAACCCTAGCCACTCTACTAGTTTTAACTGTATATTTACTATTTATTTTTTTCATCTGTCTATATAATACTATACCATATATTTGGTATAACCAGCACTTATTTACAGTTTGATAAATTTTGACGTTTGTATACACCCATGAAACCATCACAATAACCAGTGTACAGTTGTCCCTTGGTATCTGCGGGGGATTGCTTCCAGGATGCCTCTGGATCCTCAAATCCGGGATGCTCAAGTCCCTGGTATAAAATGGCATAGTCTTTGCATATAACCTACACACATCCTCCAGTATATTTTAAATCACCTCTAGATTACTTATAATACCTAATACAATGTAAATACCATACAAGTAATTGTTACACTGTATTTTTTATTTGTTTAATTGTTGCATTTTTTAAATTATTTTCATTCCATAATATTTTAGATTCACTGTTAGTGGAACCTGAGGATGCTGAACACGAAGATACTGAGGGTTGACTGTAGTGAGTATAGCTGTCACCATGACCTCCAAATTTGCTCATGCCCTTCCCAATCCTCTCTCTCCCTGCCCTGCCTGGGCAACTGCCCATCTGATTTCTGTTACTATATAATGGTTTGCATTTTATAAGGTTTTATATAAACATAATCAAACAGTATGTATTTTTTTTTCCATCTGGCTTCTTTTACCCAGCGTATTTTGAGATTCATCTCTAAGGCTCTTTTTATCCATAGTTCATTCTTTTCTATTGATGAATGGTTTTCCATTGCACAGATGTTACTGCAATTACCTTTTGATGGACATTTGAGTTTTTTTCCAGTTTTAGGCTATTACAAATAAGGGCTTTGTTAAAAAGAAAAACCTTAGACAAGTTAAATTTAACAGTTTAATTGAGCAAAGAATGATTCACAAATTGAGCAGCCCTCAGAATCAGAACAAATTTTAAGAACTGCACCCTGCAATGTGGTCAGGCAGCATTTATGGAGGGAGAACAGAAGTGAGGGACAGAGACAGCTTAACTGGCCACAGCTCATGATTCTGCCGCATTTGAAACAGTTGGCCACTTGTGATTGACTGAACTCCGCTGCTATAATTGAAACTCAGCTATCTGTTATAAGAGTAACTCCTAAGTTATGCTTTTAGTTAGTTTCTGTACCAAGTTAGGTTGCATAAGGACACAAGTACTGCAGCACCCTCAGGCCAAATTTAGCTTAACAGCTTCTTTGAACATTTGTGTACATGTCCCTGTATGGACATGTGCTTTTTTTTCATCTTTGATAAATACTTAGATGTGGAATGGCTAGGTCAAATGGTAGGTGTACATTTAACATTTTAGGAAACTGTCAAATAGTTTTACAAAGTGGTTGTGCAATTTTACATTCTCTCCAGCAAGGTATGAAGTTCCAGTTGCTCCACATTTTCACTAATACTTGGTATACTTGGTATAGTCAGTCTTTTAAATTTTAGCATTCAAATAGGTGTGTAGTGCAAATAATAACTGGTAAGAAAATATAATGAAAAAATATTTAAAATAAACATAAGAATTGTGTTGGATCTATGTGAATAAAATGGCTTTTATCAAAAAGTCCCAAAACAACAAATGTTGGCATGGATGCAGAGAGATAGGAACACTCATCCACTGCTGGTGGGACTGCAAACTAGTGCAACCTCTGTGGAAAGTAATATGGAGATACCTCAAAGAATGCAAAGTAGAACTACCATTTGATCCAGCAATCCCATTGCTGGGTATTTACCCAAAGGAAAAAAAGACAGTCTATAAAAAAGATTTCTGCACTCAAATGTTTATAGCAGCACAATTCACAAGTGCAAAGATGTGGAAACAACCCAAGTGCCCATCAGTACATGAGTTGATTAGTAAAATGTGGTATATGTATACCATGGAGTACTACTCAGCCATAAAAAATGGTGGACTAATATCTCTTGTATTATCCTGGATGGAGCTGGAGATCGTTCTTCTAAGTGAGGTATCATGAAAATGGAAATACAAACACCACATGTACTCCCCATTAAATTGGCACTAATTGATCAACACCTATGTGCACATATGGAAATAACATTCATCGGAAATCAAGCAGGTCGAGGGGAAGGAGGGGATTGGTAAATCGCATGTACCGATAGTATGTACCCACCTTACAGGTACAATTCATACTATCTGGAGGATGGGCACACCTATAACTTTGACTCAAATGGTACAAAAGCAATTTCTGTAACCAAAATGTTTTTATACCCCTATAATATTCTGAAATAATAAAAAGCAAACAAACAAGCAAAAACATACGGCAGGTTATTTTTTTTGAACAATCTATCTTTTCCCTACTAATATGAAATGCTGCTCTTTTTAGCATACTAAATTAAAAAATATATTTGATCTGTTTCTGAACTTTCAAATTTGTTACATTGGTCAGTTTACTTCTGTGTCAGTACGATTTTTCTTCATATAACTTTCACAGTTTGGCAAATTACTAATAAACATGGTACTTTTTTTAGAATAACACATTGGTTGTCTAGGTTATTTTAAATAGTTTATGTCCTTATTGTATTTATTTTGCCTCTCCAAGAACAGGTATATCTTTTTATTTATTCATCTTCTCTTAGAATTTAAAACATTTTCTTCACATAAATCCAACATAATTCTTATGTTTATTTTAAATATTTTATTTTTTCATTATATTTTCTTACCAGTCATTATTTTCACATAAGAAAGCAATCTATTTGGCAAATTAACTTTCTAATTATGTATTTTACTGAATTATCTCATTGTGTCTAATAGATTTTTAGTTGTCCTTCTTGGGTTTATGGTTATATAACCATATTGTCTTCAAATAATAATTTTGCCTTTTCCTTTCTACTTTTTGCCTCATTTATTTCTCTTGCCTTATGACAATGACCAATGTGTTTTAGAACAATATTAACTAATAAAACACATTTTATTGTAATAGACTTTTTTAACCATAGTTATTCCATTGTGTTGTTAATCTACAAAGTCCTTGGGGAAAGAAATTTTATTGTTCCTAATGCCTAACATAATATAGGCATAAAATAGGTAAGCAATAGATAGTTGTTAAATGATTCAGGCAGGGTAAGGTAGACTAGGCTGAGCTGAGGTCAGTAGACAGGTACCCCACCCAGGCGAATTAGCCTAAGTAAGGTGAGTATCCTTGACTATCACAGGGAAAACAAAAGTGTCTCTTCATCAGACCCATGAAATTCTGGTGAGAGCCCCTTAGCTAGAACTTGTGATTCTTGACCATAACTGGGTCTTCAAAGAATTGTATCCCTCAAGCCTGTCTCAGATCAGTTGGAGTAAAGGAACACTCCTGCTCAAGGTTCATATTTCAGGGACAACTGCCTTGGAAATAGTGTTTTAACTTTTAAAAATAGTGTATACAGAGGAGAAGCAGCAAAAGAGAAGTAGAGGTGCTTTGTGGATTCTACACAGCCATCCTGCAGCACAAGTCTTAGGACCTGCTCACAGAAGCAGCAGGAACCTTCCCTGGCTCCTGGTTGTGACTCCAAGAGTGGTCCTGTGTTGGGAAGGCAGAATCTTGGCTTTCCTCTGCATAATAAGCATCAGGACTCTTTGAAGCATGTGCAGAGGCAGACATATGCAAAGGCAGCTGTGAGAGCCCTATTGGTGAGGCCTGCCTGGAACACGGTAGGAGTAGCAAAGCATCAGCAATGGCAGTGTGAAAAAGCCAGCTGCTGGTTGGAACGGGCCCAGAGTGAGAACAGCAACTGTAGTACATAAAGCAAAGACACCTGTATCCTTGGGTTCTGAGCAGGGGACAAAGTAGTCATGGTTTAATGGGCTCTCAAATATATGGGCAGACCTGAGACCCCAGGGCCTTGGCTTGTGGCCTGATGGGCAAGTGTCTTGGCTTGGTACTAGCTCTTGTAACCCAGATTTGGTAGCTCAAGAATAGTGCTCTCCTTTTCAACCCTATTCCAGTAAGTCCTTTATCATACATCTTCATTTCATAGAAGATTGCTTCTAACTTTTCCATTAGAAAAATGAATATTATGATGGATTTCCTTTTTCCATTGAAGTTAATTGACCATGGGCAATAATAATAAGCACTATATCTAGTAGAAAGAAAAGCAGAGGAATGTTGTTCATCAATTGCTGTGGGCAAGCAGAGATCGTGGGCTCATTTGAGGAACTGAGGCTTCTGGTTAGCTGTGCTACTCGAGGCAGTCTCAGTGCCCAACAATGTATTCCCAAATGGGGTTTGTGCATTTGTCTGTTCATTCATTAATCCACTCATTCATTCACGAAACACTTTTTTGAGTGTATATAACTTGGCAGGTATACCATGTGCACAGCACTGTAGATAAAAAGATGAATGGGCCATCCTCCAGGGTGGTGTGGATAATGTATTACTTTCTTTACATTGAACATAAAAATAATTTTGGTCATAAATCTCTATGGAAATAATAAGTAAGCAATAGACCCTCTCTCCAGGAAAAAGCACACCAGCCTAATTTAACACAGGTGATGCAAAGCTACCTGATGCATGTCTATAGAGCCCCCCAGGTTGAGATATCCCACCAGGAATGCAATATGGCCTTAGGATTGATGGCAGAAGGCAATGAGCTTCAGGCATCAGAATGCCATGTCTCTGACCAGGACCTTCTTTGACACCTCATTCAGTTTTATAACCCGTCTTTCTCTTTTAATTTAAACTCTTACATATTTCCCTCTCTAGGGTAGTGTAAAAATGTTACTGAACAGTGGTGAGGGATTGGTTGAGGATGAAGACCAAGCACTTTATATTATTGCCAGTTGGCTGAGTATGTTTCTATGGCAGCATTTTCTCTTGGGAGAGCTGGGAGACATTTTGGTTGGATCGATCCACAGTCTTTCCTAGGATCATACAGCTTGTTAAAGGCTGAGTCAGATCACAGAATTCCTGATTCCCAGGAACTCCTGTGCCTTTACCACTGGCTTTTACCTCCATTCCAGACCCTAATTCTGTCTCTAGTTCCATTTTCTGGCCTGAAAACTGCATGTAGGTCTAATGAACACTTTTTCTGAAGGCAACTTAGAATTTGGAGTTGTTAGAGTTTACCAGAGTTGTTAGAGGCAGATATGATTAGCGAGGTGTTTAAGTGTTTTCCTGATTAAAATGAATGTGTTAAATATGTACCCCCAATCACACACATAATACTAAAGGCAAAAAAAAATTAAAAGAAGCTATTTATTTTATTTAAGATATAAGACAAAACTTTTTCATGATTCTCAAATAAATACAATTTTTTTTTAAATATAGTTTTCTGGACAAAGCCTTCCTTTCCATGATGTAGGACACTAGTATTGCCCAAATAGAATTTAAAAATACAGAAGTTAGGAATTGAAATGCTGACAGGCTCACAACCTCAGGGGCCAAATGGCACCGCAATGAGTTTTCACATTTTTTAACTTTCAAAAAACCCTAGAGACTGGTTTTATTGCATATTTTATGGAGCCATCTGTCTTTTTACCAGAGCTAGTATATGTTCAAAACTCTAAATAAAATTTTTCTCTGTCAGAGGACCAAAACTTCACCCACTGCAGTGGCCAGTGGTAAATTCACAGGGTTCCCAACGGAAGGGAGAGACAGACGGCACAGCACCGACCCCTGACACACCTGCTGTCATGGCAACTGCACTAAGTAGGCATTTCTCATTAGACATACTTTTCTATGTTGGCCAAGAATGGGTGATGCCATAAGTCATCTTAACTGATACATTCTTTTTAGGACTTTTCCTTTGGATTTGCTGACATGATATCATTTAGAATTCTTTATATTTCAAATGTGACTCTATAAAGTTAAAGTCTTCCTTTGAATCCACCTTTTGCTGCCTGGGAGTAAGAGGGAGGGGAAAGATATGAAGGAACAGTGCTTGCTTGTACTAAAGCACTACGGTAACTATGAGAAAGAAGGGGTTTAAGCTTCAATAGAGGCTAGATATAACTACCAATCCAGACATATAAAATGCAAGCTCAGTGATATTTGAACATAAAGTATGCAGGGCTTGCTGTGGGGAATGCATTCCATGCAGTCAATTGTGACCCACTGGTACTGCTACTCCTACTGCTGCTACACTTCTAAAATCAGATTTATAAAAATTATCATCATAATTCATATCCATCATAATGGAAATCCTGCTGAGGCCATATTCACATTTACTGTGAAAGATGCCTCAATTTCCAAGAGAATATAGGTCATTCTAGTAAGAATGCAAGAGGAGAGGAACTCATAATTTTAATTAAACCTGCCAGCAACATTTTCCCAAGTTTTTTTGGAGCATGTTAATGGCATCTCTTGGGAGAATTATTAATATTCAGGGTCAGGAGTAAGTATACATTGTTTCTCAGAAGTTGACCTCAAAAATCAGGTTTGAAATAGGGACTAATCTAGGAGCTGTTGTGTTTTTCAGCAAGGGTAATGGAGGCGGAGGCAGTAGGGAGGGGACCCTGAAATAAGTGGCAAAATCCCCTCAAAAGTTTAGGTCAGTGGTTCTCAAATTTGCATGTATAAGAATCACTTAGTGTACTTGTTAAAAACAGATTTCTAGAGCCTAGTTCCCAGCGATTTTGATTGGGAAGGTAGAGAGTGGGTGCCAGGAAGCTGCATTGTGAAGGTCCCCATTGGTCGCTGCTCCATGGTCCACACCGTGAGACACTGCAGACCCTGTTGCTACTTTACCTTGTGTGCTAATGCTTCTAGATTCCATTCCGAACAATCATAACTTACAAATTACACTCATTCTATGTTCCTGGGTGATAGCAATATTCTTTTCAAATCACAAAATATGAATATGTTTGGTTTAAAAGTCAGCAAACTATGCATGAATTTTATTTAAAGTCACAATAAACATTTGAGTGCTGTGCAAATATGGAAAATATTTTTACCAAAATTAAATAATATATGAACAACTCCCCCCCATAAAAATGATCAATCCCCAAAACATAGCTCATTAGTATCTAAATGTTTGTGATTCTCAGGTTATCTATGGATTACAACCAACAATCTCCTACTTCATATGATCAACTCCTCAACTACATTAGTCTGTATTACTAACCAGCCTCAAATTAACATACTTTCAATAAAACATAAAAGCATAATGCTTTTGATCAATAATAGGCTGATAGAAACTTAAAGTCAGTTTTTACAGGGAAATCACACAATATATTGACAGAAAAACTACTAGATTGATGGTACATTGTCTATCCTGTTACCCTAGACCCCAGAGATGAAAAATACTTTCCCTTTCACACTTAGGCAGACATTATGCATTGATCATACCACACTTTCCATCTAAATCAGATACTTCCTCAGAATCCTTTTCATCAAAGGAAGTCACTACCAAGCTATCAGAGTAGGCTTGAGGGTAAAATTTTATTTGACATACCTGCCCCATCCCAACCACAAAACACTCTTCTCCTCTCATTTCCTCCTTTCCTTCCTCCCTCCCTTCTTTCCTCTATCTCTTTCTATCTGAAGCTTTCAGAAACCAGTGGTCCTTATAATTCAAGACTTTGTTGAAGTCTTGATAGAAGACCTTATTTTGTCATAATTTAAATCAAATCAAGAGCAGAGCTTCTTTGCTCCTAAAAGGAATCATGAAACTCCATGTCCTGTCTTTCTTTCTTCCTTTCTTTTCTTTCTTCCTTCCTCCTTCCTTCCTTTCTTTTCTTTCAGACAGGGTCTCACTTTCTGTCACCCAGGCTAGAGCACAGTGGCATCATCATAGTTCACCACAACTTCAAACTCCCGGGCTCATGTGATCCTCTTGTCTCAGCCTCCCAAGTAGCTGGGACTATAGGTATGTGCCACCACATACCTGTAATTTTTTAATTTTTTTGTAGAGATAGGGTCTCGCTATTGCCCAGGCTGGTTTCAAACTTCTGGCCTCAAGGGATCCTCCTGCCTCTGCCTCCCAAAGTGCTGGGATTACAGGCATGAGTCACTGCACCTGGCCAGCACCATGTCTTTTCTTAGAGATTCTCCCAGTAGTGGCACATTTGTTGATAGACATGCAATATCTATCCATTGTTAGGAAGACAGGGATTTCAACCCACACATTCAAATTCATCAAAGTACTGATGAATCAAGAAGGCTACATTTCTCTTCGAAGTTCTATTACAATTTGAAATAAACCGACGAACAAAACACCCTACATTATTTTAGAAAACCATCATATATCTCAATTAAACCATTTTATATGCCTAGCCAAATTGTATTTTGTCTACTTTTCTATAAAATTTATAGTTTGTTAAGTTGTGATATTTATATCATGTTTTAAATTATAGAATAAAATAATCTCATTTTAGGAAACTTAGAATAAGTTTATATATATATAAAAGAAAATTAAAACCACTTGTAAAATCGCACCTAAAGATAACTACTTTAAACACTTTGGCATATTTTCATTCATTCAATTATCTATATATCTTCATGTGAATGTGTCTTTTTCTTTTATTTTGTCACAGTATCTGGTTCATTTTGTGCATCCAGTTTGCATCTTGCTTTTTAAACATGTAATATATTTCATGAGCATTTATTTAAAATTAGACCAGGAAATAAAATTCTTTCCAAAACATGTTTTAGTACATCTTCATATGGGTCCTCCAAGGAGAAGGTGCCAAAATGGGATTAAACCTGCCAGGATTTTATTAGGAGTGCCTGTGTGAGAGAAACTAGGAGAGGGGCCAGATATGGCTTGGAAAATCATCATACCACCATTTAAGTCTGACCAGGAATGGGTCTGCCATGGAATCTTGTCTCCTGGGTCATTAGCTGGGAACAGGCCTTCAGAGGTATGGTGTTGGTGGAAACGCAGCAATGAATTTTAAAGTGCAACAGCCAGGTCCAGTTATATTTCCTATAGTTGAAGGTCTACCAGGCACATTTTTATGGTCCCCACATTAAGGCTGCATGATAGTCATCATATGGATAGATTTTTCTCAATCTTTTTCAACAACTATTGTGCATCAGTGATTATTTTCTTAGGTTTTTAGAAATAAAGTTGCTGGGTCATGGAAGAATTTTATTTCTATTTGAAAACAAAGATTTCTTGAAAAAATTTTAAAAAGAAATTTATTTCTAGATATATTATACAATATTTAATATTTCTAGTTTTTCCAAAAGAATTTCTATATAAACTATGATTTCTTTACTTTAATCTTCCTCATTGTTGGGAACGCATACATCATTCTACTAGCAGATAGCTTCAGGTTTTACAAAATAATTTTTCAGTCTGTATTTGACACAAGCCTATAAAATGGTTACTCAACACATTCTTATATCTTCTTCCTCTTCAATTTTTCATCTTCCTGAATATATGGATTTTAAGACTAAGATTATTATTAGATTATGTTATTAAATCTCAAAAATATACCTTCTTTCAAGTATATATTTTTT